>NC_080379.1:32926354-33234105 GCF_014773155.1 Arachis stenosperma | reverse complement strand
ATTGCTGGAAAGCCCAGGATGTCTACTTTCCAACGCCGTTGAGAGCGCGCCAATTGGGCTTCTGTAGCTCCAGAAAATCCACTTCGAGTGCAGGGAGGTCAGAATCCAACAGCATCTGCAGTCCTTTTGAGTCTCTGAATCAGATTTTTGCTCAGGTCCCTCAATTTCAGCCAGAAAATACCTGAAATCACAGAAAAACACACAAACTCATAGTAAAGTCCAGAAAAGTGAATTTTAATTAAAAACTAATAAAAACATACTAAAAACTAACTATATCACATCAAAAACATACTAAAAACAATGCCAAAAAGTATACAAATTATCCGCTCATCACAACACCAAACTTAAATTGTTGCTTGTCCCCAAGCAACTGAAAATCAAATAAGATAAAAAGAAGAGAATATGCAATGAACTCCAAAAACATCTATGAAGATCAGTATTAATTAGATGAGCGGGGCTTTTACTTTTTGCCTCTGAATAGTTTTGGCATCTCACTCTATCCCTTGTAATTCAGAATGATTGGCTTCTTTAGGAACTTAGAATCCAGATAGTGTTAATGATTCTCCTAGTTAAGTATGATGATTCTTGAACATAGCTATTTCTTGAGTCTTGGCCGTGGCCCAAAGCACTCTGTCTTCCCGTATTACCACCGGATACATACATGCCACAGACACATAATTGGGTGAACCTTTTCAGATTGTGACTCAGCTTTGCTAAAGCCCCCAATTAGAGGTGTCCAGGGTTCTTAAGCACACTCTTATTTGCCTTGGATCACAACTTTATTCTTTCTTTTTCTTTCTTTTTCTCTTTCTTTTTTTTTTCGATTTTTTTTTTCGTTTTTTTTTTTGAAATGCTTTTTCTTGCTTCAAGAATCATTTTATTGATTTTTCAGATCCTCAGTAACATGTCTTCTTTTTCATCATTCTTTCAAGAGCCAACATTCATGAACCACAAATTCAAAAGACATATGCACTGTTTAAGCATACATTCAGAGAACAAAAATATTGCCACCACATCAAAATAATTAAACTATTATAAAATTCAAAATTCATGCAATTCTTTCTTTTTTCAATTAGGTACGTTTTTATTGAAGAAAGGTGATGGATTCATAGGACATTCATAACTTTAAGGCATAGACACTAAGACACTAATGATCATAAGACACAAACATGGATAAACATAAAGCATAATTTTCGAAAAACAGAAGAACAATAACAAGGAAATCAAAGAACGGGTCCACCTTAGTGATGGCGGCTCTTTCTTGCTCTTGAAGATCCTATGGAGTGCTTGAGCTCCTCAATGTCTCTTCCTTGTCTTTGTTGCTCCTCCCTCATGATTCTTTGATCTTCTCTAATTTCATGAAGGATGATGGAGTGTTCTTGATGCTCCACCCTCAGTTGTCCCATGTTGGAACTTAGTTCTCCTAGGGAGGTGTTTAGTTGCTCCCAATAGTTTTGTGGAGGAAAATTCATCCCTTGAGGAATCTCAGGGATCTCATGATGAGTGAGATCTCTTGTGTACTCCATCCTTTTCTTGGTGATGGGCTTGTCCTCATCAATGGGAATGTCTCCCTCTATGTCAACTCCAACTGAATAACAGAGGTGACAAATGAGATGAGGAAAGGCTAACCTTGCCAAGGTGGAGGTCTTGTCCGCCACCTTATAGAGTTCTTGGGCTATAACCTCATGAACCTCTATTTCTTCTCCAATCATGATACTATGGATCATGATGGCCCGGTCTATGGTAACTTCGGACCGGTTGCTAGTGGGGATGATTGAGCGTTGTATGAACTCTAACCATCCTCTAGCCACGGACTTGAGGTCATGCCTTCTCAATTGGACCGGCTTTCCTCTTGAATCTTGCTTCCATTGTGCGCCCTCTTCACATATGACTGTGAGGACTTGGTCCAACCTTTGATCAAAGTTGACCCTTCTAGTGTAAGGATGCTCATCTCCTTGCATCATAGGCAAGTTGAACGCCACCCTCACACTCTCCGGACTAAAATCCAAGTATTTCCCCCGAACCATAGTGAGATAATTCTTTGGATTCGGGTTCACACTTTGGTCATGGTTCTTTGTGATCCATGCATTTGCATAGAACTCTTGAACCATCAAGATTTCGACTTGTTGAATGGGGTTGGTGAGTACTTCCCAACCTCTTCTTCGGATCTCATGGCGGATCTCCGGATATTCACCCTTTTTGAGTGAAAAGGGGACCTCGGAGATCACCTTCTTCAAGGCCACAACTTCATAGAAGTGGACTTGATGCACCCTTGAGAGGAATCTATCCATCTCCCATGACTCGGAGGTGGAAGCTTTTGCCTTCCCTTTCCTCTTTTTAGAGGTTTCTCCGGCCTTGGATGCCATAAATGGTTATGAAAAAGCAACGCTTTTACCACACCAAACTTAAAATATTTGCTCGTCCTCGAGCAAAAGAAGAAAGAAGGGAGTAGAAGAAGAAGAAATGAAGAAGAGGGGAGATGGTAGTGTGTTCGGCCAAGAGGGGTAAGAAAGGGTGTTTAGGTTGTGTGAAAATGAAGAGTTGAAGAAGGGTATTTATAGGAGAGAGGGGGGTAAAGGTTCGGCCATGGAGGGTGGGTTTGGGAGGGAAAGTGGTTTGAATTTGAAGGGTGAGGTTGGTGGGGATTTATGAAGGATGGATGTGAGTGGTGAAGAGAAAGATGGGATTTGATAGGTGAGGGGTTTTTGGGGAAGAGGTGTTGAGGTGATTGGTGAATGGGGGAAGAAGAGAGAAGAGTGATGGTAGGGTCCTGTGGGGTCCACAGATCCTGTAGTGTCAAGGAAAAGTCATCCCTGCACCAAATGTTGCTCAAAATCACGTTTTGAGCTATTTCTGGCGTTAAACGCCGGGCTGGTGCCCATTCCTGGCGTTTAACGCCAGGTTCTTGCCCTTTACTGGCGTTTAACGCCAGTCTGGTGCCCCTTTCTGGCGTTAAACGCCCAGAATGGTGCCAGACTGGGCGTTAAACGCCCAACAGCTAGCATTACTGGCGTTTGAACGCCAGTTTCTTCTCCTCCAGGGTGTGCTGTTTTTCTTCCTGTTTTTCATTCTGTTTTTGCTTTTTCATTGTTTTTGTAACTTCTTATGATCATCAACCTACAAAAAAGATAAAATAACAAAAGAAAATAATTAATTATAAAACATTGGGTTGCCTCCCAACAAGCGCTTCTTTAATGTCATTAGCTTGACAGAGGGCTCTCATGGAGCCTCAGAAATGCTTAGAACCGTGTTGAAACCTCCCAACACCAAACTTAGAGTTTGAATGTGGGGTTTCAACACCAAACTTAGAGTTTGGTTGTAGCCTCCCAACACCAAACTTAGAGTTTGATTGTGGGGGCTCTGTTTGGCTCTGTTTTGAGAGGAGCTCTTCATGCTTCCTCTCTATGATGATAGAGGGATGTCCTTGGGCCTTAAACACCAAGGATTCTTCATTCACTTGAATGATCAACTCTCCTCCATCAACATCAATCACAGCCCTTGCTGTGGCTAGGAAGGGTCTGCCAAGGATGATGGATTCATCCATGCACTTCCCAGTCTCTAGGACTATGAAGTCAGTAGGGATGTAATGGTCTTCAATCTTTACCAAAACATTCTCTACAAGTCCATGAGCTTGTTTTCTTGAGTTGTCTGCCATCTCTAATGAGATTCTTGCAGCTTGCACCTCTAAGATCCCTAATTTCTCCATTACAGAGAGGGGCATGAGGTTCACACTTGACCCTAAGTCACACAAGGCCTTCTTGAAGGTCATGGTGCCTATGGTACAAGGTATAAAAAACTTCCCAGGATCCTGCCTCTTTTGAGGCAGTTTATGCCTAGACAAGTCATCCAGTTCTTTGGTGAGCAAGGGAGGTTCATCCTCCCAAGTCTCATTTCCAAATAACTTGTCATTTAACTTCATGATTGCTCCAAGATATTTAGCAACTTGCTCTTCAGTGACATACTCATCCTCTTCAGAGGAAGAATACTCATCAGAGCTCATGAATGGCAGAAGTAAGTCCAATGGAATCTCTATGGTCTCATTTTGAGCCTCAGATTCCCATTGGAACTCAGAGGAGATTGGTACACGCCCACTGAGGTCTTCCTCAGTGGCGTCCTCCTCCTCTCTTTCCTCTCCATATTCGGCCATGTCTATGGCTTTGCACTCTCCTTTTGGATTTTCTTCTGTATTACTTGGGAGAGTGCAAGGAGGGAGTTCAGTAACTTTCTTGCTCAGCTGACCCACTTGTCCTTCCAAATTTCTGATGGAGGACCTTGTTTCATTCATGAAACTTTGAGTGGTCTTTATTAGATCAGAGACCATTGTTGCTAAGTCAGAAGTATTCTGCTTAGAACTCTCTGTCTGTTGCTGAGAAGATGATGGAAAAGGCTTGCTATTGCTAAACCTGTTTCTTCCACCATTATTGTTATTGAAACCTTGTTGAGGTCTCTCTTGATTCTTCCATGAGAGATTTGGGTGATTTCTCCATGAAGAATTATAGGTGTTTCCATAGGGTTCTCCTAGGTAATTCACCTCTTCCATGGAAGGGTTCTCAGGATCATAAGCTTCTTCCTCAGATGAAGCATCCTTAGTACTGTTTGGTGCATTTTGCATTCCAGACAGACTTTGAGAAATCAAATTGACTTGTTGAGTCAATATCTTGTTCTGAGCCAGTATGGCATTCAGAGTGTCAATCTCAAGAACTCCTTTCTTCTGATTAGTCCCATTGTTCACAGGATTCCTTTCAGAAGTGTACATGAATTGGTTATTTGCAACCATTTCAATCAATTCTTGAGCTTCTGCAGGCGTCTTCTTCAGATGAAGAGATCCTCCAGCAGAGCTATCCAAGGACATCTTAGATAGTTCAGTGAGACCATCATAGAAAATACCTATGATGCTCCATTCAGAAAGCATGTCTGAAGGACATCTTCTGATTAATTGTTTGTATCTTTCCCAAGCTTCATAGAGGGATTCTCCATCCTTCTGTCTGAAGGTTTGGACTTCCACTCTAAGCTTACTCCATCTTTGTGGTGGAAAGAACTTTGCCAAGAAGGCATTGACTAGCTTTTCCCAAGAGTCCAGGCTTTCTTTAGGTTGAGAATCCAACCATATTCTAGCTCTGTCTCTTACGGCAAAAGGGAATAGCATCAGTCTATAGACCTCAGGGTTAACCTCATTAGTCTTGACTGTGTCACAGATTTGCAAGAATTCAGCTAAGAACTGATGAGGATCTTCCATTGGAAGTCCATGGAACTTGCAATTCTGTTGCATTAGAGAAACTAATTGAGGCTTAAGCTCAAAGTTGTTTGCTCCAATGGCAGGGATAGAGATGCTTCTCCCATAAAAGTCGGGAGTAGGTGCAGTAAAGTCACCCAGCACCTTCCTTGCATTGTTGGCATTGTTGTTGCTTTCGGCTGCCATGGGTTCTTCTTCTTTGAAGAATTCGGTCAGGTCCTCTAAAGAGAGTTGTGCTTTAGCTTCTCTTAGCTTTCGCTTCAAGGTCCTTTCGGGTTCAGGGTCAGCTTCAACAAGAATGCCTTTGTCTCTGCTCCTGCTCATATGAAAGAGAAGAGAAAAAGAAAATGTGGAATCCTCTATGTCACAGTATAGAGATTCCTTGAAATGTCAGAGGAAAAGAGAAATAGAAAGAAGAAGGAGAAGAAGAATTCGAACTTTAATTAGATAAGGTTCGAATTGTGCATTTAGAAGGAGTGGTACTCCACAAATAGAAGGATGTGAGAAGGAGGGAAGAGGATTTTCGAAAATTCAATTAAAAGATTTTGAAAACATTTTGAAAATTTGATTGATAATTTTCGAAAATTAAAAGTGAAAAAGAAATCAAGTGATTTTTGAAAAAGATTTTGAAATTAGAAATTAAAAAGATTTGATTGGAAACTATTTTGAAAAAGATGAGGTTAAAAAGATTTGATTGAAAAGTTATGGTTTTAAAAAGATGTGATTGAGAAGTTATGATTTGAAAACAATTTGAAAAGATATGATTTGAAAACAATTTGAAAAGATGTGATTTTTTTTTTAAAAAAAAATTGATGACTTGCCTAACAAGAAAAGATATGATTCAAACATAAAACCTTCCTTAATAGAAAAGGCAAAAAATGTTCAATCAAATCATTAATTGTTAGTAAGTATCTTTGAAAAAGGAAAGAAATTGATTTTGAAAACATTTGATTGAAAAGATATGATTTGAAAAAGATTTGGTTTTGAAAAACTTTGAAAACTTGAAAAAAAATTGATTTGAAAACAAAATCTTCCCCCTAGCACCATCCTGGCGTTAAACGCCCAGAATGGTATACATTCTGGCGTTTAACGCCCAAAATGCTACCTTTTTGGGCGTTAAACGCCCAACCAGGTGCCCTGGCTGGCGTTTAAACGCCAGTCTGCCTTCTTCACTGGGCATTTTTGAATGCTCAGCTTTTTCTGTATAATTCCTCCGCAGTGTGTTCTGAATCTTCAATCCCTTGTATCATTGACTTGAAAAGACACAAATTAAAAATATTTTTGGATTTTTAATAATTAAAATGCAACAAGAATCAAATAACAATGCATGCAAGACACCAAACTTAGCAGTTTGTATACTACTGACACTAATGAACTGAAAATGCATATGAGACACACAAAATACTCAAGTCAATAGAAATTAAAGATCAAAACAAGAAATATATGCATGGATTCGAAAAATGTAACAAAAACATGCATTTGACACCAAACTTAAGATGAGACTCTAGACTCAAACAAGAAATATTTTTGGATTTTATGATTTTGCAAATTTTTTTGTGTTTTTCGAAAATTAAGTGGAAAAAGAAGGTATCAAAATTCTTAATGAGAATTCCAGGAATCAGTGCAATGCTAGTCTAAGACTCCGGTCCAGGAATTAGACATGGCTTCACAGCCAGCCAAGCTTCCAAAGAAAGCTTCGGTCCAAAACACTAGACATGACCAAAGGTCAGCCAAGCCTTAGCAAATCACTGCTCCAAAAGCAAGATTGATACGAAATCAACAAGCTCTTGTGGTGATAAGTTGAAACCTCGGTCCAATCAGATTAGACATGGCTTCTCAGCCAGCCAGATTTCAACAAATCATCATGAAACTCTAGAATTCACCTTCAAGAATTTCGAAAAAAAAATACCTAATCTAAGCAACAAGATGAACCGTCAGTTGTCCAGCCTAAACAATCCCGGGCAATAACACCAAAAATTTGATGTTGTTGCCGGATCTTGGCACTGATGTTACCAAAGGCTTGCTCAAAACTAGAACAATCCCCGGCAACGGCGCCAAAAACTTGGTGCGCGAAATTGTGAACTATACTTTTTCACAACTCTCATAATCCCTGGTAATGGCTCCAAAAACTTGGTGCGCTCAATACCATGGCATTACACAACTTCGCACAACTAACCAGCAAGTGCACTGGGTCGTCCAAGTAATAAACCTTACGTGAGTAAGGGTCGATCCCACGGAGATTGTTAGTATTGAAGCAAGCTATGGTCATCTTGTAAATCTTAGTCAGGCAAACTCAGATGTATATGGTGATGAACGAAAATAACATAAAAGATAAAGATAGTGATACTAATGTAATTCATTGGTAGGAACTTCAGATAAGCGCATGAAGATGCCTTCCCTTCCGTCTCTCTGCTTTCCTACTGTCTTCATCCAACCCTTCTTACTCCTTTCCATGGCAAGCTCGTATAGGGTCTCACTGTTGTCAGCAGCTACCTCCCATCCTCGCAGTGAAAGCTAATGCTCAATACTCTGTCACAGTACGACCAATCACCGGTTTGGTTCCCTCCCCTACCGGAATAGAATAACTCTTTTGCGTCTGTCACTAACGCCCAGTAGGTTACAGGTTTGAAGCACGTCACAGTCATTTAATCATTGAATCCTACTCAGAACACCACAGACAAGGTTAGACCTTCCGGATTCTCTTGAATGCTGCCATCAGTTCTTGCCTATACCACGAAGATTCTGATCTCACGGAATGGTTGGCTCGTTTGTCAGGCGAGCACTCGGTTGTCAGGCGATCAACCATGCATCGTGCAATCAGGAATCCAAGAGATATTCACTAAGCCTCAGATGCTTGTAGAACAAGAATGGTTGTCAGTCACCTTGTTCATGAGTGAGAAGGATGATGGGCGTCAATCATCACCTTCATCATGTTGAAGAACAAGTGATATCTTGGATAAAGAACAAGCGGAATTTGAATGAAAGAACAATAGTAATTGCATTAATACTCGAGGTACAGCAGAGCTCCACACCTTAATCTATGGTGTGTAGAAACTCCACCGTTGAAAATACATAAGCATAAGGTCTAGGCATGGTCGAATGGCCAGCCTCCCAATAATCTAAGAACTAAAATGTCCAAAGATGATCTAGAGATCTAAAAGTGATCAAAAGATTTCTATACAATAGTAAAAGGTCCTACTTATAGAAAACTAGTAGCCTAAGGTGTACAGAAATGAGTAAATGACATAAAAATCCTCTTCCGGGCCCACTTGGTGTGTGCTTGGGCTGAGCAATGAAGCAATTTCGTGTAGAGACTCTTCTTGGAGTTAAACGCCAGCTTTGGTGCCAGTTTGGGCGTTTAACTCCCATTTAGGTGCCAGTTCCAGCGTTTAACGCTGAGATTTCTTGAGGTGACTTTGAACGCCGGTTTGGGCCATCAAATCTTGAGCAAAGTATGGACTATTATATATTGCTGGAAAGCCCAGGATGTCTACTTTCCAACGCCGTTGAGAGCGCGCCAATTGGGCTTCTGTAGCTCCAGAAAATCCACTTCGAGTGCAGGGAGGTCAGAATCCAACAGCATCTGCAGTCCTTTTGAGTCTCTGAATCAGATTTTTGCTCAGGTCCCTCAATTTCAGCCAGAAAATACCTGAAATCACAGAAAAACACACAAACTCATAGTAAAGTCCATAAAAGTGAATTTTAATTAAAAACTAATAAAAACATACTAAAAACTAACTATATCACATCAAAAACATACTAAAAACAATGCCAAAAAGTATACAAATTATCCGCTCATCAATGACACAACTTTTCCTTCTCCTGAAACTACCCCACAAAATGAAAGTGCAATGTTGGAGCAAGAAATATCAACAAAGGGTAAGAGGATGCTAGGAGTAAAGGCTACAACAATTGACGAATTCTTAAAGGAAAATGGGATAGATGTGGAAATTGAAGGACCAAGCACTGAACTAAGTGAGGACGGGGAAGAAAGCATGGCACTTGATAAAGACTATTATCAACATGTGATGGAGGACATTGATGATGAAGAAGGTACTATTTTGCTCTGTTTTTATTGATGATAAATATTTATTTTTTTTAAAAAAACTTATAGAAAAACTAGACTGATAGATCTAGTTGTTTGAAGCTGCGACTACTTGCATTGTGTGAACACTTTATGATTGATCCCTACTACCATTAGTTTACTTAGATTTTGATATGACACATGTTTGAAGCAAAAAGCACTTATCTTAATTATTTTTCAGGTGAATTATTATTATTTCTAAATCTGGAAGCTTTAATTAGCAACATGAATATCTCTATCTGCCAATGCATGTGGAGTATGTAATTTCATAATTGGCCAGTGCCCCAATGCAAGTTATACCTTTTTACAAATAGATACATTACGTGTAAGTTATGTAATTACTATAATCATATATATCATGCTTGAAAGTGACCTGCCCATCATGCTTGAAAGTATTTTATACTTTCTTCTATTATGACACAGAATAATAATCTATTATCCTACAACTCTGTAATAACAATAATAATCATCTTTTTATGCGTATTTTAAAATTCAGTGAAGTCCATGATGTGGAATGAACTTAAAAGTTGTGTGCTTTGATTGATTTCTAGAATAGCTAAAACTTGTCCACTTCATGGTATCAACTACATAGGTCAGATTTATAATTTTTATATTTGTGTACTTGTTTGCTTTATATGCTTGTTGAGCTCGAGTTAATTAAGCATACTCTGATGTTGACCAATGAATGAAACTAGGAGAGCCAAAGAAGAAGAAAACCCGTGGAAAAACAACTTGCAAGGAGATTTATGCAAGGACTATGGAACAGCGAGAAGAAGTCATTTTTAATCTTGGACAGCCCGTAGGACCAACCGACCAAAGTGTTTCTAATTTAACTAGTTTTGTTGGCACTATTGGTAGAAATAAGAGATTCGTTAGTCTTTTGTACACTAGTTGGCATGCTGTTCCTCCTAAAGCTAAGAAGTTCATGTGGGACTATGTTAACGTAAGACACTTGGTAATTATTAATTTCAGTTTTTTTATTCAGCACAAGAGCATATAACAATTACCTATAATCATGCAGACCAAGTTTCTCCTCCCAGACAGTGGAGAAAAGTGGGTAATGCAAGCGATTCGAGATGCTTGGAAGCGGTTCAAAGGAAAGATTAAGCAAAAGCACTTCATTCCCTATGATAATATTGAAGATATGGTGAAAAATCGACCCCACAAGTACCAGAAAGTGGTTTCATAAAATTGATCTATTATTGGAGTCATCCTCTAATCCAGGTAAAAGACTATATATGTTGACTTTTCATGTGAAACTATTTGACTATTGAAAGAGCAATTTGGCAGATGAAGGATCTGAGTAGCTAGCTTTTTAGTTCTTACACATAATCTCTTATTGCAGAATAGCTTTTCCCCTTGAATTTACTTTTGTAATTTTTCTGCATCTGATGCTTCTGATTTGGAAGTGGGGTTCTGTTCTGTTTAATACTTCATTTTTCAAGTTTGAGATTGATTTTTTTCCTCTTTCTTTCTTTCTTTCTCTTCCCACTGAAGTTATATATAAAATTTGAGTCTTTCTTACTTTAATATATGTCGACTTTTCATGTGAAACTATTTGACTATTGAAAGAGCAATTTGGCAGATGAAGGATCTGAGTAGCTAGCTTTTTAGTTCTTACACATAATCTCTTATTGCAGAATAGCTTTTCCCCTTGAATTTACTTTTGTAATTTTTCTGCATCTGATGCTTCTGATTTGGAAGTGGGGTTCTGTTCTATTTCATACTTTATTTTTCAAGTTTGAGATTGATTTTTTTCCTCTTTCTTTCTTTCTTTCTCTTCCCACTGAAGTTATATATAAAATTTGAGTCTTTCTTACTTTAATATGTTAAGAAATTATGGTGTGGATAATTACTTTAATTACTTGAAAAAATTGAATAATCCATAGGTTTTGGTTGCTTCTGTAAATAGTTGTGGTTGAAAACCTTTGTATAGTCATCTACCAAGTTCTATTTTTCAATGTGATATAACACTTTCTGCCAAGTTATTTTTTTTTATTTAATTTGAGTAATAGATTTTCTCATGAAAATCACATCTGAATTTAGCTTTTACTGGATTGACTTATAGGTCACTGGAATTAATTGATTGAATGATGAGGGGTTTGGGTTGTCTTATTTTACACGAGATGAGATGTCATTGCCTTTTGCAATTGGAATACTAAAATGGAAGTATAAAGCTAAGAAGAAAGTGGAAATCATGAAAAATGTGAATGGATTTTTTCAGTTATAAAATTTATTTGATCATGTGAAGTGTGAATTTTTACAGTTGTAAAAAAACTAAACAGGTGCTCCAATGTATTATAAATAGATCTTTTATGCTTGCTTTTGGGTATTGTTCAGTGATTTAGCTTAATAATGCAGCCTTGTTAGTAGATTTTCCTAACTCATTATGCTGCATGTTTTAGTAACTGTATGCTAACTTTTTATTCACTTTCAGTCAATAAGTCAAAGAAACAAGCAACACAAGGAAAATGTGAAGTTTCCACATCGCATGGGGCCTATCAATTTCGGAAGAGTACGAGTGGCTATGGTAAATAGTATATTTATATTTATTAGAATTTATATTTGCATAAATTGAAGGAAGAAATCGAAGTATGATCTTATTTTGCAGCGAGCAACAAAGGAAACAAAGGAGGAACCAAAAAGGTTTGAGATGTTCATTGCTACCTGAACAAGTCGAAAGAGGAAAGAAGTGGATGAGGAAACACAAATTGCTGTTGTAAGAGTTCATTAAATCATTCATAATTACATTTCAAATTTAGGATACAGTAACTAACTCAATTTTAAATGTTTCTTCTATGTAGGAAGACTTCCAACACCGCCAAGCTGCTGGTGAAACAGAAGAGGAAGCATTTGAGGCCTTATTCGGGAAAGAACAATCGGGTCGGATAAGGTTGTATGGAAGATCTGTGACAAAGACTGATTTAAAAAAATATGCTGAAATTAATGAAATCAAGAATCAGCACAAAGAGGAAGTATCCAGTCTGAAGGATAAACTTGGACACATGGAGGCCCAACAGCAAAAACAAGAGGCCAAACAGCAAAAACAAGACGAAGAGATTCATGGGTTGCGAAATATGATCAAGTTATTACTGCAGCGATCGGAACCTGGAATGAGGCCAGAAGAACTAGAAGCTTTATTACAAGACACCCAACAATCTCCTATTGATGCGAATAGCGGCCATGGATCAACACATTTTCCGAACTTAGATGTGGTATGTCCTTATCTATTCCTTGTTCCATAGTTTTTACTTGCATTTACATTAATTGCTATGGCTGAAAATGTTTGTTGGCTTTATTAATACTGAAGTTGTATTGCTATGGCTGAAATTTGTTTGTGTAATTCTGGTGGTTGTATTTTTGATTTTGTTCACTTGATACATATGAATTTGTCCCTATATCTAATTTAAGTATGAAAGTCTGGTTAATTAGTGCATGAAAAATGCTATAGGGACATATCAGGATTGTGTTAAAGGAAATGGAAGAAAGAAACACCAGTAGATTTTCATGGTTTGAATGAAACAAGATAATACATAATTCCTTGAATTCACCTCTTCTGCCGTGACCGTGTTATTTTTTTAGTATATGCTTTCTTGGTTTACTATGACTACGTGTTCCATTTAATTTTTATAATTATGAATGTCATTATGAATATTTTTTTAACTACTTTTCTATATAATTATGCAGGGTAACAATGAAGATTAAGCTGACTATTATTGTGGTTTATTGGCTAAGATAGAGTGCTATTTAGAATCTTTACATGTATGGTTGACTAATGATTTTTATTAGAAGATACCTTTATTGACTAAGTGATATTATGGTTTTGATATGGTTATGCTTACTTTTGTTTGAGTTGTATGAATTTTTACAGTTAATTTCATTCTAGTACTTTTGGATCAATGTTATAAATATATTTTGGTTAGAGACAATTTTTATTATATAAAGAAATTATTTAGTATAATTATGTATTTATTTTTATTTTTTAATATTCAATTCATTTATACATGTAATCATATTAACTATTATGTTGTATTAATAATTATTAGATAATTATATATATATATATATATATATATATATATATATATATATATACAGAAAAAAAAGACCTAAGGCTACACTTATATGTACAGTAGCTATAGTATACAAAAAAAAATGAGACCTAAGGCTACACTTATATACAGTACCTATAGTATACAGAAAAAAAAACGAGACCTATGGCTACACTTATATACAGTAGCTATAGTATACCAAAAAAAAAGAGGGACCTAAGGCTACGCTTATAAAAAGTAGCTATGGTATACAATGGGACTACGCTTTACAAGTGATGCAGTAGCGTTGAAAAGCGTAGCCTATTCTGGAAGAATGAAAGCTGAAAAGCGTAGCCTTTGGTCCTGAACAGCATCACTTGAAAAGCGTAGCCTATTCTCAAACGCCAAAAGCGTAGCCCTTGGTGCAGAAAAGCGTAGCCTTTGAGAATAGGCAACGGCCGAATAGGAATCACCCCAAAAAGCGTAGCCGTAGCCTAAGGCATCATTTTTTTTTCACTTTTGGCTACACTTTTCAAGTGTACCTGAATGGGTGTTTTTCTTGTAGTGAAGTGATATCTTAGAATGGAAACAAGCGTGTTTGAATGAAAAACAGTAGTAATTGCATTAATCCATCAAGACACAGCAGAGCTCCTCACCCCCAACCATGGGGTTTAGAGACTCATGCCGTAGAAGGTACAATATGAAACGTGTAAAGTGTCATGAGGTAAAGATACAATGTCAAAAGATCCTATTTATAGTGAACTAGTAACCTAGGATATACAGAAATGAGTAAATGATGTAAAAATCCACTTCCGGGATCCGCTTGGTGTGTGCTTGGGCTGAGCATTGAAGCTTTCATGTGTAGAGACTTTTTCTGGAGTTAAACGCCAACTTTTGTGCCAGTTTGGGCGTTTAACTCCAACTTTTGTGCCAGTTCCGGCGTTAAACGCCGGGAATTCTGAAGCTGATTTGCAACGCAGATTTGGGCCATCAAATCTCGAGTAAAGTATGTACTATTATACATTGCTGGAAAGCCCAGAATGTCTACTTTCCAACGCAATTGAGAGCGCGCCAATTGGGTTTCTGTAGCTCCATAAAATCCACTTCGAGTGCAGGGAGGTTAGAATCCAACAGCATCTGCAGTCCTTTTTCAGCCTCTGAATCAGATTTTTGCTCAGGTCCCTCAATTTCAGCCAGAAATTACCTGAAATCACAGAAAAACACACAAACTCATAGTAGAGTCCAGAAAAGTGAATTTTAAATAAAAACTCATAAAAACATACTAAACACTAACTAAAATGTACTAAAAACATACTAAAAACAGTGCCAAAAAGCGTATAAATTATCCGCTCATCACAACACCAAACTTAAATTATTGCTTGTCCCCAAGCAACTGAAAATCAAATAGGATAAAAAGAAGAGAACATACTATAGACTCCAAAATATCAATGAAACTTAGCTCCAATTAGATGAGCGGGACTAGTAACTTTTTGCCTCTGAACAGTTTTGGCATCTCACTTTATCCTTTGCAGTTTAGAATGATTGGCATCTATAGGAACTCAGAATTCAGATAGTGTTATTGATTCTCCTAGTTAAGTATGATGATTCTTGAACACAACTACTTTATGAGTCTTGGCTGTGGCCCAAAGCACTCTGTCTTCCAGTATTACCACCGGATACATACATGCCACAGACACATAACTGGGTAAACCTTTTCAGATTGTGACTCAGCTTTGCTAGAGTCCCCAATTAGAGGTATCCAGGGTTCTTAAGCACGCTCTTTTTGCCTTGGATCACTTTTTAGTTTTACCCTTGCCTTTTTGTTTAAAAGGGCTATTGGCTTTTTCTGCTTGCTTTTTTTTTAATTCATTGCTTTTTCTTGCTTCAAGAATCAATCTGATGATTTTTCAGATCCCCAATAACATTTCTCCTTTTCCATCATTCTTTCAAGAGCCAACAAGTTTAACATTCTTTAATCAACAAATTCAAAAGACATATGCACTGTTCAAGCATTCATTTAGAAAACAAAAAGTATTGTCACCACATCAAACTAATTCAACTAGTTTCATAGATGAATTCGAAATCCTGTACTTCTTGTTCTTTTGTGATTAAAGCATTTTTCATTTAAGAGAGGTGATGGATTCATAGGACATTCATAGCTTTAAGACATGAACCTTAAATTTTATTAATCATGAATTAAGAACAAGACTCAAAAATAAATATAAGATAAGACTAATGGTAATAAAAAACAAAAATTTAAATGACTCTAAAATAGACTCCTAATGATAGAGGTTATCACAGAGTTAGGACTCAACAACCTTGATTTTGAAAAGTGGATGCTCCCTCAACTTGTGGGGTATTTGACCCCTCAAGGGAGAGCTTCTAGCGCTTCAGCTCCTGTAGCTCACGCCCCTGCTTCTCTTGTTCCTTCAGCAATTTGCAGACATGTAGTTTTGATTCTGCTGTTCTTCCTTAATTTGTTCTATAGTTTCTTGCAGCTTGGCAACAGATGCTTCTAGGCTGGCCAGTAGTCAATTTCAGGAAGTTCAGGGAGAAATTCCTGCGCCCTCCTTTTGATAGAGTTATCTTGCATTTGTCCTTCCATTGACTTCTTGGTGATTGGATGTTCAATTGGGATGAATTCATCTACTCCCATCCTCACCCCAGCATCTTTACATAGCAAAGAGATTAAGCTTGGGAAAGCCAGTTTGACTTCAGTAGAGTTCTTATTTGCAATTGTGTAAATCTCACAAGCAATCAGATGATGAATCTCCACTTTTTTCCCAGCATAATGCAATGAATCATCACTGCTCTCTTGACCGTGACCTCAGAACGGTTGCTAGTGGACAATATAGAACGCCCAATGAAGTCTAGCCAACCTCTTGCAATTGGTTTGAGATCTCTCCTCTTGAGTTAGTTTGGGACACCTTTTGAATTGGTTGTCCACTTGGTTCCAGGGAGGCATATGTCCTCTAGAACTTGATCCAACCCCTTATCTACTCTCACCATTCTCCTATTAAAGGATTCAGGATCATCTTGTAGTTGAGGCAATTTAAAGACCTCTCTTATTTTGTCCAGATGGAAGTAAATAATTCTCCCTCTGACCATGGTTCTGTAGGTATGAAAAGCAGTTCCAGTCATTCTCTGCTTATCTGTCAGCCACAGATTTGAGTAGAATTCCTGAACCATGTTTCTTTCAACCTTTGTCTCAGGGTTGGTTAGAACTTCCCATCCTCTGCTTCGAATTTGCTCTTGGATCTCCGGATATTCATCTTCTTTCAGATCAAATCTGACTTCCGGGATCACTGACCTCAGACCCATTATTTTGTGGTAATGGTCTGCATGTTCTTTGGTTAAGAACCTCTCTTGACTCCAAAGGTCTTTTGGAGCATTCTCTTTCTTGCCTCTTGAATTGGTTTGTTTTCCTTTGGGAGCCATGATCTTGATGAGCCTTAGCTTAGTGATCACGGAAAAGCACACCAAACTTAGAGGTTTGCTTGCCCTCAAGCAAAAGAAAGGAAAGAGGAGAGAGAGTAGGAGAGCAAATTCGAATGGTGGGGAGAGGGGGATGGCCGAATGTGTATTTATAAGGGAGGGGAGAGCTTTCAAAAATTTTGAAGGAGATTTGAGAAGATATTGAAAGAATTTGAGAAGATATTTGATTTTTTGAAGAAGATTTGGAAAGGATTTGAAGAATGATTTAGATAATTGTTTAATTTTTGAAATTTGAAGGTAAATGATGAAAGTTTGTAATGTGTTTATGCAGGAAATGATGGATCAAAATAAGAAAGTTTGAAAAAATTTGAAGTGGAAAACAAAACCTCTGTTCCCTACCTTTCTGGCGTTAAACGCCCAGAATGGTATCCATTCTGGAGTTTAACGCCCAAATAGTGGCCATTATGGGCGTTAAACGCCAGAAACCCCTTCATCACTGGGCGTTTTGCTAAACGCCCAGGATGCTGCAATCCTGGTGTTAAACGCCCAGAATGGTACCCATTTTGGTGTTTAACGTCGAAAATGGTACCTTTACTGGCGTTAAACGCCCAGAATGGTATCCATTCTGGCATTTAACGCCCAGAGTACCCTTTACTGGCATTTTCTTGCCAGTAAACTCCTTTTCTCTGCTTTTTGCACTGAATCCTTCTGTAACTCTGTGAATTCCTTTAATTTTGATGATCAACCTTGAAGAATGTATGTCAGTATTCTATTAAGTAAAATAAATCACCTGCTAATAGCTGGGTTGCCTCCCAGCAAGTGCTTCTTTATTGTTTTTAGCTGGACCTTTACTGTGCTTCATTCAAGCCTCAGTTTTGAGCATTCTTGCTCAAAATTGCTTTCAAGATAATGTTTGATCCTCTGTCCATTAACAATGAACTTTTTATCAGAATCAATATCTTGAAGCTCAACATACCCATATGGTGACACTCCTGTAATCACATACGAACCCCTCCACCGGGATTTAAGTTTTCCTGGGAATAGTCTGAGCCTAGAGTTGAAGAGCAGAAATTTTTGTCCTGCCTCAAAGACTCTGGATGACAACTTCTTGTCATGCTACTTCTTTGCCTTTTCCTTATAAATTTTTGCATTTTCAAAGGCATTGAGTCTGAACTCCTCTAGCTCATTTAGCTGGAGCAATCTTTTTTCACCAGCTAACTTAGCATCCATGTTTAGGAATCTGGTTGCCCAGTAGGCTTTATGTTCCAGTTCCACGGGCAGATGACAGGCCTTTCCATACACAAGTTGGTATGGAGAGGTTCCTATAGGAGTCTTGAATGCTGTTCTGTATGCCCACAGAGCATCATCCAAGCTCTTTGCCCAATCCTTTCTACGGGCAATAACAGTCCGTTCCAGGATTCTTTTTAGCTCTCTATTAGAGACTTCAGCTTGTCCATTTGTCTGTGGATGATACGGAGTTGCTACTTTGTGACTAATTCCATATCGAACCATAGCAGAGTACAGCTGTTTATTGCAGAAATGAGTGCCCCCATCACTGATTAGTACTCTGGGAACACCAAACCTGCTGAAGATGTGTTTCTGGAGGAATTTCAGCACGGTCTTAGTATCATTATTGGGAGTGGCAATTGCTTCTACCCATTTAGATACATAGTCTACTGCCACCAGAATATAAGTGTTTGAGTATGATGGTGGGAAGAGACCCATGAAGTCAATACCCCATACATCAAATAACTCAATCTCTAAGATCCCTTGTTGAGGCATGGCGTAACCATGAGACAAGTTACCAGCTCTTTGACAACTGTCACAGTTACGCACAAACTCTCAGGCATCCCTATAGAGAGTAGGCCAGTAGAAGCCACATTGGAGGACCTTAGTGGTTGTTCGCTCACTTTCGAAATGTCCCCTATACTGCGATCCATGACAATGCCATAGGATCCTTTGTGCTTCCTCTCTAGGTACACATCTGCGGATCATTCCGTCTGCACATCTCTTAAAGAGATATGGCTCATCCCATAGGGAGTACTTGGCATCTGAAATTAATTTTTTCTTTGCACTCTGCTGTACTCCTGGGGTATGAACCTCACAGCTTTATAGTTTGCAATGTCTGCAAACCATGGAGCTTCCTGAATGGCAAAGAGTTGCTCATCGGGAAAGGTCTCAGAGATCTTAGTAGACGGGAGGGATGCCCCAGCTACTGGTTCTATCCGGGACAGATGATCAGCTACCTGGTTCTCTGTCCCTTTCCTGTCTCTTATTTCTATATCAAACTCTTGCAGAAGCAACACCCACCTTATGAGCCTGGGTTTTGAATCCTGCTTTGTGAGTAAGTATTTAAGAGCAGCATGGTCAGTGTACACAATCACTTTTGACCCTACTAAGTAGGACCTAAACTTGTCAATGGCATAAACCACTGCAAGTAACTCTTTTTCTGTGGTTGTGTAATTCTTTTGTGCATCATTTAGAACACGGCTAGCATAATAAATGACGTGCAGAAGCTTATTGTGCCTCTGTCCCAACACTACACCAATGGCATGGTCACTGGCATCACACATTAGTTCAAATGGTAATGTCCAATCTGGTGCAGAGATTACTGGTGCTGTGACCAGCTTGGCTTTCAGGGTCTCAAACGCCTGCAGACACTCTGTGTCAAACACAAATGGCATGTCAGCAGCTAGCAGGTTGCTTAGAGGTTTTGCAATTTTTGAAAAGTCCTTTATGAACCTTCTGTAAAATCCTGCATGCCCTAGAAAGCTTCTGATTGCCTTAACATTGGTAGGTGGTGGTAATTTTTCAATTACTTCTATCTTTTCTTGATCCACCTCTATTCCCTTGCCTGAAATTTTGTGCCCAAAGACAATTCCTTCAGTCACCATAAAGTGACATTTCTCCCAGTTTAAGACCAGGTTAGTCTCTTGGCACCTTTTTCAGGACAAGTACTAGATGATTAAGACAGGAGCTGAATGAGTCTCCATATACTGAAAAGTCATCCATTTTGTTCCAGAAACTTCTCTACCATATCAGAAAAGATGGATAGCATGCATCTCTGAAAAGTTGCAGGTGCATTACACAGACCAAAAGGCATTCTTCTGTAGGCAAACACGCCAGAAGGACAAGTGAATGCTGTTTTCTCTTGGTCCTGAGGATCTACTGCAATTTGGTTGTAACCTGAATAGCCATCCAAAAAGCAGTAATAATCATGACCTGCTAGTCTTTCTAGCATTTGGTCTATGAATGGTAAAGGAAAATGATCCTTTCTGGTGGCTGTATTGAGCCTTCTGTAGTCAATACACATACGCCACCCTGTAACTGTTCTTGTGGAAACCAGTTCATTCTTTTCATTATGAACCACTGTCATGCCTCTCTTCTTGGGGACAACTTGGACAGGGCTCACCCAGGGGCTATCAGAAATAGGATAAATAATCCCAGCCTCTAGTAAATTAGTGACCTCTTTCTGCACCACTTCCTTCATGGCCGGATTTAGCCGCCTCTGTGGTTGAACCACTAGCTTGGCATTATCTTCCAAATAGGATCTTGTGCATGCATCTTGCTGGGCTAATGCCCTTAAGATCACTTATGGACCACCCAAGAGCTGTCTTATGTGTCCTTAGCACTTGAATTAGTGCTTCCTCTTCCTGTGAGTTTAAAGCAGAGCTTATGATCACTGGAAAAGTGTCACCTACTCCCAGAAATGCATACTTCAAGGATGGTGGTAGTGGCTTGAGCTCGGGTCTAGGAGGTTTATCCTCTTCCTGAGGAATTTTCAGAGGTTCTTTTATTTCCTCTGGTTCCTCCAAGTTAGGCTAAACATCTTTAAAGATATCCTCAAGCTCAGATTCGAGACTCTCAGTCATATTGATCTCTTCCACTAAAGAGTCAATAATATCAGCGCTCATGCAGTCATTTGATGTGTCTGGATGCTGCATAGCTTTGACAGCATTCAACTTGAACTCATCCTCATTGACTCTCAGGGTCACTTCCCCTTTTTGTACATCAATGAGAGTTCGTCCAGTTGCTAGGAAGGGTCTTCCTAGGATGAGAGTTGCACTCTTGTGCTCCTCCATTTCCAGCACTACAAAGTCAGTTGGAAAGGCAAATGGCCCAACCTTGACAATCATGTCCTCAATTATGCCTGATGGATATTTAATGGAGCCATCAGCAAGTTGGAGACATATCCGGGTTGGTTTGACTTCTTCAGTCAACCCAAGCTTTCTGATAGTGGATGGTGCACGAAATCACAATCACACTTTTGCAATTCCGCACAACTAACCAGCAAGTGCACTGGATCGTCCAAGTAATACCTTACGTGAGTAAGGGTCGATCCCACGGAGATTGTCGGCTTGAAGCAAGCTATGGTTATCTTGTAACTCTTAGTCAGGATATCAATAATTCTTAGGTTTAATTGTGAAAAGTAGAAGAACATGAAATAAATACTTGTTTTGCAGTAATGGAGAACAGGTTGAGGTTTTGGAGATGCTCTATCTTCCGAATCTCTGCTTTCCTACTGTCTTCTTCTTCATACACGCAAGGCTCCTTCCATGGCAAGCTGTATGTAGGGTTTCAACGTTGTCAATGGCTACCTCCCATCCTCTCAGTGAAAATGTTCAACGCGCTCTGTCACAGCACGGCTATTCAGCTGTCGGTTCTCGATCATGTCGGAATAGAATCCAGTGATTCTTTTGCGTCTGTCACTAACGCCCCACAATCACGAGTTTGAAGCTCATCACAGTCATTCAATCCCTGAATCCTACTCAGAATACCACAGACAAGGTTTAGACCTTCCGGATTCTCTTAAATGCCGCCATCAATTCTAGCTTATACCACGAAGATTCTAATTAAGGAATCCAAGAGATATCCACTCAATCTAAGGTAGAACGGAGGTGGTTGTCAGGCACACATTCATAGGTGAGAATGATTATGAGTGTCACAGATCATCAGATTCATCAAGTTGAGGAACAAGTGATATCTTAGAATGGAAACAAGTGCTTTTGAATGAAAAACAGTAGTAATTGCATTAATCCATCAAGACACAGCAGAGCTCCTCACCCCCAACCATGGTGTTTAGAGACTCATGCCATAGAAGATACAATAAGAAATGTGTAATGTGTCATGAGGTCAAGATACAATGTCAAAAGGTCCTATTAATAGTGAACTAGTAACCTAGGATATACAGAAATGAGTAAATGACGTAAAAATCCACTTCCGGGGTCCACTTGGTGTGTGCTTGGGCTGGGCATTGAAACTATCATGTGTAGAGACTTTTCTTGGAGTTAAATGCCAGCTTTTGTGCCATTTTGGGCGTTTAACTCCAATTTTTGTGCCAGCTCTGGCGTTAAACGCTGGGAATTCTGAAGCTGATTTGCAACGCCGATTTGGGCCATCAAATCTCGGGCAAAGTATAGACTATTATACATTGCTGGAAAGCCCAGAATGTTTAATTTCCAACGCAATTAAGAGTGCGCCAATTGGGCTTCTGTAGCTCCAGAAAATCCACTTCGAGTGCAGAAAGGTCAGAATCCAACAGCATCTGCAGTCCTTTTTCAGCCTCTGAATCAGATTTTTGCTCAGGTCCTTCAATTTCAGCCAGAAATTACCTGAAATCACAGAAAAACACACAAACTCATAGTAAAGCCCAGAAAAGTGAATTTTAAATAAAAAATAATAAAAACATACTAAAAACTAACTAAAATGTACTAAAAACAGTGCCAAAAAGCGTATAAATTATCCGCTCATCACAACACCAAACTTAAATTGTTGCTTGTCCCCAAGCAACTGAAAATCAAACAGGATAAAAAGAAGAGAACATACTATAGACTCCAAAATATCAATGAAACTTAGCTCCAATTAGATGAGCGGGACTAGTAGCTTTTTGCTTCTGAACAGTTTTGGCATCTCACTTTATCCTTTGCAGTTTAGAATGATTGGCATCTATAGGAACTTAGAATTCAGATAGTGTTATTGATTCTCCTAGTTAAGTATGATGATTCTTGAACATAGCTACTTTATGAGTCTTGGCTGTGGCCCAAAGCACTCTGTCTTCCAGTATTACCACCGGATACATACATGCCACAGACACATAACTGGATGAACCTTTTTAGATTGTGACTCAGCTTTGCTAGAGTCCCCAATTAGAGGTGTCCAGGGTTCTTAAGCACACTCTTTTTGCCTTGGATCACTTTTTATATTTATTTATTTATTTATTTATTTTTGAATTCACTGCTTTTTCTTGCTTCAAGAATCAATTTGATGATTTTTTAGATCCTCAATAACATTTCTCCTTTTCCATCATTCTTTCAAGAGCTAACAAGTTTAACATTCTTTAATCAACAAATTCAAAAGACATATGCACTGTTCAAGCATTCATTCAGAAAACAAAAAGTATTGTCACCACATCAAACTAATTCAACTAGTTTCAGAGATAAATTCGAAATCCTGTACTTCTTGTTCTTTTGTGATAAAAGCATTTTTCATTTAAGAGAGGTGATGGATTCATAGGACATTCATAGCTTTAAGACATAGACACTAAGACACTATGATCATGTAATAAGACACAAACAAAGATAAACATAAGCATAAAAATTCGAAAAACAGAAAATAAAGGACAAGGAGATTAAAGAACGGGTCCACCTTAGTGATGGCGGCTTGTTCTTCCTCTTGAAGATCTTATGGAGTGTTTGAGCTCCTCAATGTCTCTTCCTTGCCTTTGTTGCTCCTCTCTCATGATTCTTTGATCTTCTTTAATTTCATGGAGGAGGATGGAATGTTCTTGGTGCTCCACCCTTAGTTGTCCCATGTTGGAACTCAATTCTCCTAGGGAGGTGTTGATTTGTTCCCAATAGTTTTGTGGAGGAAAGTGCATCCCTTGAGGCATCTCAGGGATTTCATGATGAGGAATTTCCTCATGCTCATGTCTATGAGTGGGATCTCCTGTTTGCATTGAGCTCTTTCCACACAGATATCCATGAAGACTTGGTCCAACCTTTGATTAAAGTTGACCTTTTTTGAGTTTGAAAAGGGACCCGGGGATCACCTTCTTCTTGGCCACAACTTCATAGAAGTGGTCTTGATGCACCCTTGAGATGAATCTCTCCATCTCCCATGACTCGGAGTAGGAGGCTTTTGCCTTCCCTTTCCTCTTTCTAGAGGTTTCTCCGGCCTTAGGTGCCATAAATGGTTATGAAAAAACAAAAAGCAATGCTTTTACCACACCAAACTTAGAAGGTTTGCTCGTCCTCGAGCAAAAGAAGAAAGAAGAGAGTATAAGAAGAAGAAATAGAGGAGATGGAGGGGGCTTTGTGGAAGAGGTGTTGAGGTGATTGGTGAATGGGTGAATAAGAGAAAGAGTGGTGGGGTAGGTGGGGATCCTGTGGGGTCCACAGATCCTGAGGTGTCAAGGATAATTCATCCCTGCACCAAGTGGCGAGCAGAAATGCTCCTTCTGCCAATCCTGGCATTAAACGCTGGGCTGGTGCCCATTTCTGGCGTTTAACGCCAGTCTGGTGCCCCTTTCTGGCGTTAAACGCCAGTCTGGTGCCCCTTTCTGGCGTGGTGCCCCTTTCTGGCGTTAAACGCCCAGAATGGTGCCAGACTGGGCGTTAAACGCCCATTTGCTGCCCTTACTGGCGTTTAAATGCCAGCAAGTTTTTCCTCCAGGCTATGCTATTTTTCTTTCTGTTTTTGCTTTTTCAATTGTTTTTGTGACTTCACATGATCATCAACCTATAGACAACATAAAATAACAATGGAAAATAGATAAATATAACATTGGGTTGCCTCCCAACAAGTGCTTCTTTAATGTCAGTAGCTTGACAGTGGACTCTCATGGAGCCTCACAGATGTTCAGAGCAATGTTGGAACCTCCCAACACCAAACTTAGAGTTTGAATGTGGGGGTTTTGTTTGACTCTGTATTGAGGGAAGCTTTTCATGCTTCCTCTCCATGTTTACAGAAGGAGAACCTTGAGTCTTATAGTTTGCACTGTCTGCAAGCCACGGAGCTTCCTGAATAGCAAACAGTTGCTCATCCGGAAAGGTTTCAGAGATCTTAGTAGGAGGGAGAGATGCTCCTGCTACTGGTTTATATACCATACAATCCATGGGGCAACCATATAATCTTGCTGACTCTAAGATTCTTAAGTTGATCCTCTATTTGGTTCTTACTCATATGAGGATTTATGTTCTTGTTCAAGAGACACTCTTTAGTGGTAAGGCAAGTACCTGAAGCAAGAAAAGGTTGCTGAAGTTAAAAGAAGAACTTATAAATTTTGTAAGCTATATAGCTACAGAGCATTATATTTAAGCACAATTCATTTGATCTCAGAACATATAGAAACGAAAGAATAAACTTAAACCACAAATTCATGAACATAATTACATATAAACAATCATCCTGCCTAGTTAGCACTTAATTTATGAAAGGATTAGCACTATGAGACTACATCTTAGAGAAGTTTAAGAGCAACCTAATAGCATTTAATAAGCAGATTCATTGTCTACTTTATATCAAGTATCAAAAGTGTATATTTTCCCACTTGTATTTTTCCCACCTTACATAATTTAGATCTCATGAAAGTTAAACACAACAACTTGGATCTCATCCCAACTAGACAAAATATTTCAAATTTTAAAATGGTACAACTTTAAGATCAACTTTAGTTATTTGTAAACCAAACCCACCACAGTTACAGGGGAAATATATAACTTTTCTGCATTTGGGTAATTTCAATGTCAAATTCCACACAAAAAAATCCATTTAATTTTAAAACTTAATTCATGTTTAGTCAGAAAAAAAGTAGAAACAGTTCTAAGTGTATTGTTCATGATCCATCAACAAATGTTCTTAACACAATAGAAAAAGGAAATTTTGGCTATGTTCATTGATACATTGCATATAGAACTGTGCAATTGAAAATTTGCAGGAACAAAATGCACCAAACTTAAGTTTATCACAGTTTTACAGTCAAAAAGAAAAAGAGGGTAAAATCATACCTCTTAGGCCACACTACAGTGATAAACTAAAATAAGAGTTTCTAGGTAAGTTTACATTATTCTGTTAAAATGATGATGGCAAAACAACTAAACATGGGTAGAGGCGAAGTAAGAAGAAGGAGAAATGGGTGGTACTAACCCTGTGAGGTTGTGACCCAGAGGCAAGAAGCACGAGCAGAGGCAAATGGAAAGCAAAAGAACCGGAATCCCACACCTGTGACGGCGAGTCGACGATGGTGAAGACGACGACAGAGAAGACCAAAGGCAGAAGAAGAGAAATAAAAGTGACGCCCGTTCAACGTTGAAGGAGACAATAGGGTGCCAGTGCCAGTTGCCTGCTCTGGTGCCGGCTGCGGCGAAGACTACTCGGTCGAAGGAGAAGAGGCGAAGGAGAAGAGGATTGGATTTCAGGATTTGTACGAATTAAGTGTGAACTGGTTCACCAAATCAGAGTTAGGATTTTTTTGAGATTTAAATCTTAATTTGGATCTAGATTTAGATCCGGATTTAAAACTGTTTAAATTGATTGGATTAAAAACCAAACTATAAAATAAATTTAATTTGGTTTGGATTTTTTTTTGTTTCAAATTATTTTTTTAATGGTTTGGTTTGGATTTGGTTTAAAATCCAAAATTTGGATTTTTTGTCCACCCCTAGCTATCGGCAGCGTACTCTTTGTTGGATTCGTCATGCTCAACGTCCATGTTCTGCACTGGAATAGTACAGCTAGTGCAACAATCGTGGTGCGAGAGGTACAAAGTTCGAACTGCCAGAACCACCACCACCAACATCACAAACCTCCACAGAAAGCTCCATCACTTGCTCAACCATAATTCTCTTGTGAATTAGGCGCACATGCTCATCGCCATTGAGGCAGAACAGATGAAACCGAAATATGCCATTCCCCGTCGGTGCTAACATCCTATATACCCAACTTTACCAACCTCTTTTCTCTCCACACTGCCGACGTGCGTCAATATCATATTCTTTAACTCAGACAACGAATTTGCTCTTCGAGTTTGGAATAGTGCAGGACTCTCACACTCAAATATAACCCCTTTGTCATTATTTCTCATCTGATAGTTGGGATACACCATCATAACAAAGAAACCATTGCCATTAGACATTTTTGCTATGTTTTTTGAAGAAAAATGGATGAGAAAGAAGAATCGAGAGATTTACGAGGAATACCAACTGTTTTCTGATCCTTTTATAATGGGTTGATTTTTGTCATATTCTATCTCGTTTACTGTGTAAATATTTTTTAATACCACGTATCTCATTTACAGTGTAAACGCGATATGACTAAACAACTATTTTTTAGGTATAACATTTGTAAACATGATACGTTGCCACGTATTCGTGCCTTATTTTATTTACAATTAAAACGAGATATGGTCATATATATCTCGTTTACATTAAGTCACTTGATAAAAATCCGTATATACTCTCAAAATAGCGTATATTGTAATTAAAATATTTATTTTATTTATTTAAAAAATTTAAAAATTATATATTAAAATATAAAATATATATTACAATTAAATTAAACGATATATATACAAATATATAATAATTAATTTTAATGATTTATTTTAATATTCAAATAACATTTTTGTTTATAATTTTTATTAAACGTGAAAGCCGCATGAAAAATAAATTTGTTTTGACCGAATTATAAACTGTAATATATTAGTCACGATGCAGCATTAATAGTAGAATAACAAGATTATTGGGTCCCGAAAAAAAAAATAAATATGAGATTCAACCTAGAAGGAAAAAAGTATTTATTATTAGATAAAAATCATTCATTTATATTTTACTTTTTTTTCTTTCTTTAATTTAATTTCATATTATTTTATTGTTTACTTAGCACTCATAATAATATAAAATATTTTATATAATTATTTAATTGTATTTATTTTTTTAAATAATTATATATACAATTAATATAAAAAATATATTATTTTTATTAATATATAATTACGTAGTTAAATTCACATTTCTCTATTTTATATTTATATTGCATTCAAATTAAATTCTTGTTTTATTGGTTAATTTGCACACGAATACCGCCTTTTATATCCACCCGACACTACTTGATGCACCATTCGCTGTATAATAATGACAGAGAAAAAAGTAATTGAAGTCTGTACCATGCAAATAATGCATGAAGAATCAGATTTGATGTTGATGCATTGATTATGAAGGATAGAATAATATTACATATGTATACTTTCTTTATATTCTTTATGAGGTTCGTGCAGCAAAAGGTTCAAAGAAACGACAGTGCATTGATTAATTGCATATTGAACCTCAAAAATGAACATAAAGTAATTAGTTTTAATTATTATTATTTGATTTGACAGTATATATTAATAAATTCTTTTACGAACAAACTTGATTAATATGATCTTAATAATCATTAGATGTACAATTATTGATTGTTTAATATATTTGCTGCATTTTCAAACTTGATGTTGGTTGATAGGTCTTGCTCCCTAGAATAATGATTTATAGTACGTTATAATTGGTCATGATCACAATGTATGCATGTTTGTCTGCATGTATTTTGTCACCTATAATTAGTTTCCTTCTATTAGAGACACCAATTTAATTAATTTTTATAGCTTATTAAAATGAAATAAGTACATTATTTAAGCGGGAATACAATATAACCTATAATGATTACAAATTAAATGAACAAAAATAAGATACTAATTATTTTATACCTGGATTTTTCCATCTAGCTGTACATATAATGAGCAGTTACTCGATTCGAACCCCACAATGGCATGCATGATTGAGACGGCACCCTATTCGTACTTAACAAATTCAAATTATATAATAACCAACTCGATGTTTGATATGCACCAAAATTTTGTATAATTTTCATGCTAACGAGGCAGCCTAACTACATCTTAATTCGTAATTGACTTTTTATTTTTTGCATATTATCGTGACACGAATATTTTTCGTGTCAAAGCGATTTTTCAAAATTAAAAGCTAGTTTGGACAGAAAACATGACGATTTAATTTTGTCAAGATTTAAGGAATAATCATTAGTAATTTTTTCCAATATATATCAACTACACGAGAGAAGAATGAAACTTCTCGATCATCAGATAGCAACGTATATATGTCTTTACTTAGGGATAGGTGTTACATATGAGTCTTGATATAGTGCCTTCTTTCCAAATTAAATATTAGTCTCTTGCGGCTCATATATAATATAGTATTTCTCTTTTAAGAGCCGGTCTCCTGAAGTTGTGATGGTTTAAATTCTTATATCCCAAATGTTAGCTCTCGATCTATCATCCACAGATATGAGATACGAACACAGAATATGATATAGAATATATAAACATACAAATTTTAAAATTTTATAAAACAGAAATACAATATAAAATATAAAATATTTTTCAAATAAATTATAACAATATTTTATATTTATTGATATTAAAATATAATGTAATCTTATAAATAATTTTAATGTCTTTTTTAATTATTTAAAATATTTAAAATAATTTTTATTTTAATAAATAATAATATTTACTATTTATAAACTTATTTGATAACATCTTTGATCTAACTCAAAACTAAGATAGATTTTCCAATCGAGTTGTTAATTTTCAAACTTCTCAATACTCCTATGTAAACATTACGAGTCTATGTAATTCATTAATCATAATGTAAATTGATTTAGGTTTTTTGTGACCTCTAGTAGTCCTGAGAAGGCTCAACGAAAGAATTTATAATATTCTTACATTAGTGAGTTGAATATCTTAAAGTTTTTAGATTAATATAGTATTCAATCTAAATTACTACTTAGTCCGAAGAAGATTTGAGAAAATAATATCTTAAGTTTTAAAATTGGACTACAATTCCATTGAAGTCAATGCTTACTTTGATAAGGGTCGAAAAAGTAATTTAAGTCAAAGCATGATTCAACTAAAACTATGAAAAGCACACGAGAAAGGGAGTTAAAAAGGGGGTTGAATTGTACTTTGAATTTTTTTTTTCTAGGCAGTAAATGCAAGAGATAAGGATTCAGAAGAAGTACACCGCAATATATAATTGTTCAGCTTAAAATGATAGTTGAGCATTCATCAAATATAATAAGTGTACAAAATATATTGTTTGTATAGAGCCTTCTCAGCCTGTAATTTTAACTCAGACTAAACCACAACCTAATTTAAGGACCTTTAATATTTTACTAACTTTTTTAAATAAGAGTTAGATTGGATACCTTAGAAAAAGTATGATATATTATTTACTCAAGTCTCTTCCATACTACAAAGTAACTCAAACTAAATTCTAAATTCTTCACTAATCTAATAACTTTAGATATTCTTTTCTTTAGCCTTCTCAAGCTAAGAAGTGACTCAGATTGAATATTCTATCAACTTAAGAATCTTTTATATATATATATATATACACTACAAGAAATAAGGGGTTTAGCCACACAAAAAATTGTAGCTAAATTCGAAGATAACCGTAGCAACTATATATTGGTCACGAAAGAATATTTGTAGCTAATCGGGGGGTTGCATTTTCAATTTGCCACGATTTTAGCGTTATTAGCCACAATTTTAAACATCGTGGAGACCTTCAAAGAGCCACGATTTGTATATCATTGTCCACGCATAATGCCGTGGCTAAATAAGAATAATTAAATAAAAAAATATAATTCTACTACACTTCATCCGTAGCTAATTTGTGCAGGCCGGGTTTTTCGGCCACATTTTTTTTGTGGCTAACGTCGGATTATTTAATTACACTATTTTTGTGGCTAACTCACTCTATTTTTCACATACAATCCAGGACTAATTTGTACTAATTTACTCTAATTGAACAATTATATTAAATTAAAATTATATTTATATATATTACATTAATAACAAAAATCAAACTTTTTAAATATATAATATCTAACATTTTTCCATAAAAAAATACTAATAAAAATTCAGTATAATAATAATAATAATAATAATAATAATAATAATAATAATAATAATAATAATAATAATAATAATAATAATAATAATAATAATAATACAAGTCTAAATTTATATATAATAAGAAATAAAAAAAATTTAACATAAATAAAATAAATTCTAATCCCCTCTAAATTAAATATATTTAAAATTTCAACTATTACTTATGAGATACATCAATTAAATGTCTAGCATATTACTGGATAAATTAGGCACTTTATCGCTATATTTTGATAACAAAAATTTGTACAGAGTTGCCATATCCATAGCTTTTTCTCTAAAGTTTCAACCAATTTCTCTAAATTTATCACACGTCCTACATTTTCAGCACCAAAGACCTTTTCAATTTACAGCTTTGCTCTATGAGCCATTACACCCAGAAATCGTATTAATAAATTTACGTCATTATCTCGACTTTGTCCATGCCCATCAAGTTCCATAATGTCTTTTTCATCATTTTTCAAATGCCAAACTTGAATTTTTGTCTTTTTGCCGGTTGTAATTTCTCCCATAGAAATGTCTACAATGAATACAAAATTGAATAAAAGAAATAAACTAAATATTAGAACTCAAAAATCACTAAAAAAAATTAAAATTTCATATACCTTTGACATTCACAACTAAAGGGTCATTATAATCTTTTCTGGTAGGGATAGTTGGTTGAGACTTATTTCACCCAAACCTTCTGCAAATTCTTCATTGTTGTTGATATTCTGTATTATCGTAGTTCTGCTAAAAGGGCCTCTTCTGAATTATTATGTTTTTGCTTCACGAAAAAATCTACTAAAAAACTAACAAATAACAAAGAAAAAAATCGGTATTTTGAGTTTGAAGGATACCCTATCATATGATAGGGTTCATATAGTGTGGTTAAAGAGAGTGCTTTTAAGGTGCTGCAGAAAAGTAGGAGTTAAAAGACAACGTGAATTATGGGAAGTTATATTAAAATTTATCCGTGATTATTTTAACTTTCCACCAAAAGCTACTTCAGAAGTTTAGCGCACATTAAAATTTTAAATTTTAAAAATTTAGCTTGACCAATGTTATTTAGATCGTCTTTTAACTTTCTTTAATCTTAAAAATATTTCTTTCCATCCTACTGTTTATTATCTACTAAATATACATTAAATTATTTTATTTTTAATACAATAGTTATTTATTTATTTTTTAATGGTCAAATATAATTAAAAATTTAAATTTTAATTTTGATTCTGTAATATTTTTATCTTTAATTTTTATTATAATAACAATAAATAACCAAAAAATTACTTTAATAAATATATAATCTCACAATCTCTTATTTCATGCTGTTGATAGTTGATGATTCAAATAATATACTATCATTTAATTATTTACCTATTATACACAAAATAATATAATAAAAATTATACATTAAGTAAATTTTGTAAATATTTTTACCTGAAAAATTTAATGTTTAATAAATTTTAATTACTAAATTAGTTACTAAAATTTTATTACACTAGACAAATTAATTATCAGATCAAATTGTTATAAGAAATTTTATAAATTAATTTTTTTTACTCAATAAAATTTCAAACTTTTATACGAGTGACTCATGAATTAATTAGAATTAATTTTTTTATAACTGAAAATAAATATAAAATAATTAATTAATGGAATATACCAATTAAATTATAGTAAAAATAAAAAATTTATTTCATAATTTCACAAAATAATTTTTAAAAAAATAATTATACATATAATAAGAGTACAGTACTCACAAAATATATAATGAGTACTAAACTATGTAAATAAAGGCTATTTTTTTAACTTATCTTCATTTTTTTAAATTCAAAAAATGATAAAATAATTTATTTTTAATAAAAACTAAAAATTTTTTTATACTTACAAATTATTGAACTTTTTATTATCTATTCAAATTATATTATTTTAGCTAAATAAATTTTATCTTATAATTAACTCAAATATTAGAATATTATCTTTATTTTTATAAATCTATTTTATCTAAATTCATTTTTTATATTTTTAGATTTAATTTTATAAATATGTGTTAATGTTAAAATATTAAAAAAATGATACTATACATTAATAAATTTATTTAAAAATTAATTTATTCAAGACAGAATAGTCATGACACGTTAATATAAATAAGAAATACAGCTACAAAAAAATATTGTTCGTAGCAAAAGATTAAATTTTAGCCACTGTCACAATGTTTCGTGATAAATAGAAGACACGTTCATTTATTTTTATCACGATTTAGTATTTGTAGTTAAAAGTTGGTGGCTAAATACCGTTTTTGTGGTAGTGATATATAGTTTTTTTATATTTTATTTGAAGTTTTTATATTTTTAAGGAAATATTCATGGCTAATCATATAGTTCGAGTTGTTTAGAATCATTCTGCATTTAGAATTATTCTTTAAAAAAATAGAGAGACGAAAAGTAAACAAGGAAGACACAATATTAAACTCCGAGAAAAGTAGAACACCAGACACCCAAAAAACACTAAAACAAGTGCTCAACGTCCAAGAGAGTCAAGTCTAGCACCCAAAGGTGGCACCCAGCGCCATGCTCACCAGGCCCAGCGCCTTCAACAAAATTGGAAGGCTCAAGCCCGGCGCCAAGAGTGGGCGCCCAACTTCAGTGAAGTTCAACATACTGGGCAATCAACGCCCAAGACCGGCGCCCAACTTCAAGTGATTTTCCACTCACAAGGGTCCAAATTTTATCCAAGTTAGGCGGCAGCAACCCAAGTCCAGCGCCAGGCCCATAATCCTCTCCCAGGATGTTTCTAATTCAACCCAAAGATTCAAGATTTGAACGATTAGTTATTATTAACTTATATAAAGATAAGATTTAGTTTTAGTTTATATTTGAATTATTGTTTTAGTTATCTTATCATTTCAAAGATAAGGATTAGATTTAGTTTTTGACTTTGAATTCTATGATAGGATTTAGGATATAAATAAGTGAACAATGATTCACAGAAATGATCTATAATCTCATCATCTAGCATCCAACATCTCATTCATTAGCTTTTGTTTTTCTGTTTATCATGAGTAACTAACTTTCTTTTGTTGAGGGTTAGGAGCTCTATTTGATTTTCATAGATTGGTAATGTGATTGTTTCATTTATTTTGATTAATACATTGATATTTTTTCAAGAATTGAGTTTTGTTCTTCATCATAATGGTTAGATGTAAATTCCGGATAATTAGTAAATAATTAATCAATAAATTAATTATTATTCAAAAAATTAGGAAATTAAATTTTATAATTGGAAGGAGTAGAAATAATTAAAATATGTATTTTAACACTAATTTTAAAGATTTTTTGTCCAAAATTGAACCGTTGAGCTGAATTGATTGAACCGAACCTACATTAGGCTCATCTTTCCCAAAACATTAGAGAATCACGCTGAGAATTGAGGAGAGAGCAATAAGCAAGAACTTAAACCCTAACCTCACATTCAATTTCTACTTATCTTTCAATCCAGAGCTCCGATCGCCGCACCGTTTGCGGCCACGCGACCACCGCGTTGAGCTCTTTAAAATCATACAAGAATTTTGGTAAGAAAATCTCAATTTCACACTTATCTTCTCTCTCCTCCAATTTCGATATTCTAGGTCTTAGGTATTAAAGAATTGAATGGTTTTGATGATTTAGGTAAACTTTAACAACGAAAAATTGTCGAACTTTGCCCAATTGTCTGTGGTAACGCTAAGAAAATCAAAACCCTTGTGAATTCTTTAATTATATGAGGTTAGGTATTAAATTTGTGAATATGGATGTAATGATGTGAAATTAGGTGGTATATATGTGAATTGGAACCAAATTGATAAAGTTGGAAGCTTGAGTTTAGTGTTGGGTGCTGAAAATTCTTTTGGTGGAGGCTTGAATCTTGTGAATTGAGGATTTTGGGGTGTTCCAAGCTTAGGAAGAAATCAGGTAAGGTATGGTTTTGGTTTCTCATAGCTAATGTTTAATGTCACATGAAAACTTAGGCTAGAAGACTATAAAATATGAATGAAATGAATGATTGGTGTATATGATATATGAGTTGTGTATGACGGGTGTATAAGTTGTATGTGTTGGATTTATGATTTTGATGAGTCTATGAGTTTGTGTGTTGAATTCTAAATTTTGATGAGTATAAGTTAATGATGGTGATGTTGATGTTTGTTAAGTTATGGTGACAAATTATGAATGAAATGATTGAATGGATTAGAGGGTATGGGAGTTAGTATGTTGTGGAATAAATGGAGAGTTCATGAATATGGTATGGCCACTTTAGGTGCTGTTTTCATTGTAAAAAAAAACTATGGTTTAAATTTGATAAATTTAGAAAGTTAGAGAATTTGTAACTTTTGATAAAAGATGATTTTTTTACCAACTTTGGTGGTTCGTAACTTGGCTTTCGGACCCCCAAATTTTGTAAATCTTGTTTTGAATGAAAATTAGGTTTGTGAAGTTTATACCGTTCAAAGAACGGACTAAAAATGATTTTTGACGAAAAAGTTATGCACGTTCGAAGTTGGGTATAAAAACTAATTTTTTGAACTTAGAAGCTTTTTACCAATTTTGCAGCCCATGTGTATGCGGACATGCACACGATGCGGACCCTGGGCTCTTCCCAGATGTCCCGCATACGCGAACAAGGATTGCGTACACAAGAATGGAAGATTTCACACTTCCGTGTATGCAGAATCCTGTTTTGGCTGAAAATTCTGTTTTTTATTTTAAAACCATCCCTCTAGATTTTGAAACCTCGGTAACTACTATTTAAGGTTCGAAGGCTAGTTTTTAGATTATGGAAGAAGAGTGAAATTATTGAGGAAGTTAAATTGAAGTGGAAGGAGGTCTGTGAAGAGAAGAGATCAATTAATGAGGTGTGGAAGTATTGAATGTGGTATGAGATTGAATCTGATTGAGAAAGAGACCCTGGATAAGAGGCAGCGGCGTTGTCCACTCACTCCAGGTAAAAGTTGAGATACCAGGTAATATGTAGTGGCATTGTCCACTTGCTTCGGGTAGGAGATGAAAAAGAAAAATGATAAAAATTGAATTTAATTATGAATTTTAAATGAATGTGAATGAATAAAAAATGAATTTGAGAATGATTGAAATTGATTATGAGGACAATGATTATGATTATAAAGTGTGAATGTATATTTTGTTCTATTTTTGTTGTATTATTTTCTCTTTGTTTATAAAGTGTGTCGGGCACTATATCCCAAGAGTGTGATGGACACTATATCCCATGAGTGTGGGAACACTTTATCCTGGGAAGTGTGTCGGGCACTATATCCCATGAGTGTGACAGGCACTATAGTGCAAGAGTGTGGGAATACTTTATCCCGAGAAATGCGGCAGAACTATATCCCATAAGTGTGACGGGCACTATATCCCAAGAGTGTGACGAGCACTATATCCTAAGAGTGTGGATGCATGTCAGAGAGATGATATCCGAGTTAGCTACTGGATGTGTAGGGTTCTGGCAATATAACGACACATGAGCCCATGGCCAATAGGAAAGGTATTCATCATATGCATTTGTATGTTTTGTATGAGTGTGCATTTGTTTTGGCTTGCCTAATTGTTTATATGTGATTAACCGCTATTTGATTTGTTTGCGATAACTGTTATCTATACCTATGTTTTCTTTGCTTGTCTTGTTTGTCTTTGCAACTGGGAGATCCCTCATGCTGGCAGAAGTGATACTAAGGGTTGTTCCACCGGTGATGAGGAGGTTTAAAGGAGGCAGAAGGTGAAGAGTTAGACTAAGTTTAGACTCCATTAGTTAGATTATCGAACTTTATGGCTTAGTATTGAATTTAAGTTAAATTTTTGAGTGTCAGAGTTCTAAGAATGCCTCTGACTTTTTTGCGACCTTATATATTATCTATGTGAGCACTATTACCATGTTGAGAACCCCTGGTTCTCATTCCATACAGATATTATTATTTTTCAGATGCAGATCGAGAGGCACCTCATTGAGCGCCTAGAGATTCTTTGAGCAAGCAAAGATTTGGTTTCTGGGCTGTGATATTTTGTGTTAGACTATGTATATATGTAGCTATATTCTTTGCCCTGTATATTTTGTATTTTGTCCCTCCTAGAGGTTGACTTGGAGAAACATGTGTGTTCATCATATCTTTTGGGCTGTTTTGGGTTGTATATATATGTAGATGTATATGTATACTCTGGTCAGCCTTTGCTTCGCAGGTCAAGCATGGAGCTTGTTATTTATATCTTTGAAACTCTAATATATATATATATATATATATATATATATATATATATATATTTCCATTCGATCTTATCTACCTTTCTGCGTTGACCCGATCAAGAGTGATGCGCTTTTCTGTTGGCGTTTCATTTAACTTTTTCTTTCAAGGCTCTTAGTTAAACTTCCTTTCATATATATCTATGTACATATTTTACTTTTAGAGGTTGTAGCACCTCGCCACCTCTGATTTACGTCCTAGGCGTAAAGCTCTATGTGGTAGGTGTTACATTAGAAGTATCAGGAAATATTCTAATTCTGTCTTGGATCCTATTATTACTTTGGAAAATTTAATATCAGAATTTGGTTGAAAATTTTTTTCAAAATTTTCAACTTGGCTAGGAATAGTATTTTGAAAGTCGTGCAATGTTAAATTGGAATCGTGTCTAACCTCTTTTTTCTTAATTAATTGACCAAGGAATTGGCGATTAAATAAGTTAAAAAGAAATTAAATTGCCAAGGAATTAGAATTTGATTATATATGATTTGTCGTGAAAGTATTCTTGCATAAATCAAAGTAAATAAATATGAGGATTTCCTTTTCTGAAAGTTAAATATCTCTGAAGCTTTTAACATCTTTATTCACTGTTTATTTCTTTAAATTCATAAGCATTCATTCCTTCACACCAAACATTCTCCTTTACTGTTCTTTATTATTCCAAGATTTATATCCTTCCACCTGCAAAAGTTTGGTTACTCTAATTAGAAGATTCAATTAGAAGTTTGCTTGCTCAATCCTTTAATCCTCATGGAAACGATATCTAGTCACCATAATATTACTTGAAGTGATTTGTACACTTGCCAAGATTCAGCCATATCAAGTTTTTGGCTCATCAATATTCTAGACCTTCTTAGCATGACTTAAATATTCTTAGCATGGCTTGTCAATATTTCAACCTAACTTAGGGACTTTAGATCTTCTTTTCTTAATCCTTCTCAGAACTAGAGATCACTACTAGATCCAATTACAATGAAAAACTATACAGTTCTTATATAATCTTTGGACTGCTATGTAGCAAAGTTTGTTAGCATTTTAGTTCAAATGATTCTCTGCTCGTAGGTTAAAATAACTTCTAACATAACTGAAAATGAGAATATAATTTCTAAAGAACAAGAGTGATTTTAACAAGCTGCTAAGAATCATCTTAAAATCGGTTATGGGATTCTCACATTTACTACAAGATCTTCTAACATCTTTAAAAGACATCAAATCAATTTGAAAGCATTTTCTAAACATCCACATAACTGGAATGTATAAAAGGGTTTTTCTAATAGAAAATAAATGTAATATATAAGATAAGAGATAATAGTTCAAAAGATGCACACAACAACATATATTAGTTCGGATTAAAACACTTACATCCAATCCTCAAGAAAACTCAAAGTTCCATTAAATAATAAGTGCACAAATAGATATTCTTTGCATCAAGCCTTCTTACGATAAAGCTTGAACTCAGACTAAACCGTAACCTATTTTAGGAACTTTAGATAATAAATTTTCGAGACTTCTCAAGCTAAGCTTTGACTCCAATTGGATTACAACATAACTTAAGAACCTTAGATATTATCCTGACCTTCTCAAGAAATACTTAGGTTGGATACCCCGCCAACTTATGAATATTAGATATTATTTTTTCAAACCTTTTTAGGTCTACAAAGTGACTCAGATTGGCTCCTCACCAACCTAAGACCTTTAGATATTATTTTTACAAACCTTCTGTAGATTATGCATTAACTCAAATTGGATATCCACTAATCTAAGATCTTTAGTTATTTATTTGACCTTCTCACGCAAGACTAAGATTGGATATCCCACTAATCTAACTTTAAGCCTTTTTAATACTAGATATCACTGCAAGATCTATTTATATAAAGAATCTATGAGATATATTCATAGTGACTATATAGGAGCATTGACAAGTTCGAAAACTTAATAAATTAGTTTAAAACCTATTCTAGTTTTGAGTTAGTTTAAAGATATTATAAAATGAACATGAACTATTATCATATTTGCAATAATACAATCTAAATGGAGATTATATAGTGTATTCTAGATTGCAAACTCTCTTTTCTTTCTTTTATGAGCAGAACTTATGAGGTGAAGAAAACACCAAGAAATCCTAAATAGGATATATCTTTTATGTGGTCTATTTCTTTAACCTTTCGTCACTTGATCAATGTTCTATGTTGTTGTATACATAGTCTTGGATTATTTCTAAGTCACTAAAAACCTTTTATGGTCACTGTCACCTTGTTTCATAAGAAGGTATAATGGTAAATGCATTTTTACTTGTGCTAAAATATCTTTTCACTTTTTAATAGCTTTGTACTTTACTTTCTAGTCTAAGGCTATAAGCTACATTGAAATGGTTTGGTTTGTTAGGTATTATAGTTTTGAACTATTGGAGTCAAAATGCACATTTTACTAGGACAATTTATGAGATAAGGTACTTTTCATTCCTTTAAGCTTTTTACACATGAAATAGTGACCATATTTTTCAGGTACGCTATCACATGAGTCAATAATTCTAAGGAGAATTGTTTACTCATATTCAAATTTTGAGGTATTTTTATCGCTTTCTTATGTTTAGACTTTGCCTAATTTGCTTATAGTTTGTCAATGTAGGAGGGCTTAAGATGCCAATCGAGCACAACAACAGGACTGAGTTGATGTTACTAGATCCAACTCTCAGATTAGAGGTATGGGTAAATTGAGGAAATAGCTATCTTTTAGCAGGTGTTGGGAATCATGCCAAAAAAATTTTTTCCCAGGGACCATAAGTGAGTATTAGACCTGAACCTTAGTTGACATTAAGTTATCTCTTTAACGGCCTGGATTATGTGAAGTACTGGAGGGTTGAGAATTGTGAATGAGACCTTAAGTTAAATTAAGAATGCGTGAGGACCTTAACTTGTGATTTAGTTTTAGGATGAGCCTAAGCATTATTTGGGTCAGTTTGAGAAAGTTTAAAAGTGAGTAATATATTTTGCGAGTTGAGAATAGAGTATGACAAGGATGAATTATTAGATTTGTAGTGGCTAACAATCAGAGCGATGTAGCAGAAGTGGGTTGGAGCATTCGATTTGAATTAGGTTTAAGGAATTGGAAGAGGTGGTAGTAGTTGTTATTTGAATTCTATAAGAGTGGTGATGCGTGAGCATCTTTCTTATCTTTTCTTAGTGAATTTGTGTGTGAAATTGTTGAATTAAATCAAGATTTAGGTGTTTTCAGCCACCATGAATGCTACTTTGAGTTGTTTTACAATCTGATTGATTACAGGTAGCATTCGGGCGAGTTTGACAGAGTTCGTGTAGAAGAAAAGGAAGAAAGTGGATGCTATCAACCCTGATCTCCTCGCACTCCAATGACATAACTTGAGCTACAGAGGTCCCATTGATGCAGTTCTAGCGCCATTGGAAATCCAACTTCTAGATCTTTTCAACGATATATAATAGTCTATACTTTGCTTCTGGTATCATAGCGCCAAACGCCACCAACCTGAAGTTTGGTGCTAGAACATAAATTTGCCACTGTCATGCTGGCACCAAACGCCAGAATCTCAAGTTTGGCGCCAGGAGCCTGGGAACGCATGCATACTTGCTGCATACATGGCGCCAAACACCACAAATCTCAACTTTGGCACCAGTATGATGAGAAAGAAGGGTTTCCATGTGATCTGCCCAAATCTTAATGATTTAATTTAATCTTTTGTTTAGTTTTGAATTAAGAAAATATATTTTTAGTTTTAGAAAATATATTTTATATTTATTAGGATTAGATATAAAAGGAGAAGATATTTTGACATAGGGTTTCTTCTTCTCCTCTTTCGCACTTTACACTTTTCTCTACTAGGGTTTTCTGCACTATGGGCAACTAATTCTCTATTGTTAAGGTTAGGAGCTCTATTTAATTTATAAATTAATAATTATTTGTTCTTCTACTCTTGATTAATATTTTGATTATTGTTTAAGAATTAGTTTCGTGCTTCATCCTAAGAATTAGTGATTATTGGGAAATAACTCTAATTCAACTTGAATTCTATTTGAGTCTTGGAAAAATTATATCACTAGAATTATAGCTTGAAACCAATTTCTCATAATTCCTAATTATCTGGATTTAATGTGGTACGTGACATATAACTGAATTATACTTTGGGATTCTTAGGGTTGTGTGGCATATAAATCAGAATTTGAACTTCACCCTCTAATGCAATTGAGTGATAAAGGGATTGACAGTTGGTTGCATTAGAGGAGACTGGATTGCCTAGGAATAAGAATTTAAACACTTAGGATTTACCATGAACATAATCATTGCATGATCAAAGTAGTTGACATTGAGTATTAATCTAGAAATTTAAATATCTCTGACACCTTAACTATCTTTATCATATTATTTTCTTAACCAATTTTAGTTTGCTTTTATTCAATTCTTTGTATTTATGTTATTTGCTATTGAAACCCTAAATTTTGATTGTTTGACTAGAATAATCAATTGACTATTGTTTGCTTAATCCTTTAATCCTCGTAGGATTGATACTCACTCACCTGAGTTTATTACCTGGTACGACCTGGTGCACTTGCCGGTAAGTTGTGGATTGTAAATTCTGCACCGGTGGGAACGTGTGGGTAAGTCACTGATCTTATAATGGGTGTCAAGCAAGTTTTATTGGTTAAAGTCATTTGGAGTCGAGCAGACTTTGAGGAGCATATGTGGGAATTGGGGATACATGAATAATTGAATTGTGGGGACAAAATTCTTACTAGATGGGTAGAATGTAAACCACGGGTAATTAATAAATAATTAGCTAATAAATTAATTATTATCCAAAGAAATTAAAAATTAAATTTCTATAATCTAGAGAAGCAGAAATATTTTAAATACAAACTTTGACATTAATTTTAAAGATTTTGATCAAAAATTGGGCCAATGGGCCGGACCGATTAGACCGGTCTCAAACCGAGCCCAAGACCCAATATATAAGGCCATAACTCAGACTCCTCTTCCCTAACACACATGGAATCACACTAATGACAGGAGAGAACGCTTAAGGAACCCTAACTTCATATTCTTCCTATTTCAGTTTATCATACCTTTCAATACGGAGCTCCGATCGTCGCACTATTTACGGCCATGCGACCACCGTGTCGAACTCTTCAAAATCATCCAAACAATGTGGTAAGGGATTAAGGTTTTCTCACTCAGCTTCTCCCTCCCCAATTTCAAAAATGTTTTATTCTTGTATTGAAGAATTGAATGATTTTGATGGTTTAGGTGAACTCTAGCAGCGGAAAATTACTGAGCTTTGTCCAAAACAATCTTGGGAATGGTAAGGAACCTTGAGCCCTAGTGAATCATTGAATTAGTGAACCATATGTTAATTATAGTGATATTGTGTGAATTAGATTGTGTTTCATGTTGATTTGGTGTCCAATTGTTGGTTTGGAATAAAATTCTGGTGGTTGAGCTTGTGGAATTGATGTTTGGAAGCTTGGCGCTTGTGATGAAAAGAGAGGTTTTGAGGTATTGTTGGTTTAGGGAGAAATTATCCAAGGTATGATTTTGATTTCTCATTGTTAAGGTATAATGTTACGTGAGAACATAGGCTAGTTGAACGTAGGATAAGTTGAATTATGTTTATCGTTCACGTTTAGTAGAAATAGGACATAAATATTGAAGTAATTGTGGTGTGGTTAGTGTTAAATTGATATGAATTGGTTTGGTTGTGTGTGTGTGTGTGTGTGTGTGTGTGTTGGTGGAAAATTTATGATGAATTTGTTGAATGGGTTGTATGGTTGTGAATGTTGGTATATTGTGGAGTTAATAGAAGTGTGTGATATTGTGTAGGTATAATTTGTGTTGAATTGGTTATGAATTTGGTTGGTTTTGAATTTAGAAAGTTTGGAAAACTTGTGATTTGAGTTTTTGGTAAAAACATGATTTTTGACCAACTTCGGCGGGCCATAACTTGGCTTCCAGATCCCCAAGTTTGTGAAACTTATTTTGAATGAAAATTGGGTCTGTGAAATTTATAATGTTTGAAAAATAGACAAAAAATTATTTTTAACAAAAAAAGTTATGCATGTTTGAAGTTTGGTTTTAAAAACACAATTTTGCAAAAAATCAGTATTTCTTGTGTGTGTGCATATGCACGCTATCGTGCGCACGCACAGATCAGAGCATGTGGAGAAGCTCGTGCGTATGCACGAGGGGGTGTGCATACACACAACTTGAGGATTTTACAAGTTGTGCATATGTACACCATGATGCGTACGCACAGGCTGAGAAGTTCCTTTTGGTGCATGTGTATGCACGGTATGATGCGTACGCACGATGCCCTGTTTTACACTAAAATTCTGTTTTCATTGTTTGGCCTTCCTGGCAAGCTCGTAAACCTCTAAAACTATTATTTTGATGAAAAATCACAATTTTTAAACTATCAACTATTCCTCTAATTTTTTAAACCCCTTTAACACTTGTTTAGGATCCGTTAGCAAGTTTTCAAACTTTGGAACAAGGATGGATATATTGGATAATTAATAGATATTGAGAAGGGTTTGTGAAGTAAATAAATAAGTGATTGATAATGATGATGATAACAATAGTGAATTCGATAATGAATGAGACATTATTAATGGCAATGATGATACTAATGAGTTGGATGTGGGGAAGGCGGTAGGGTGCTAATTCCTCAATTTATTCCCCCGCATTATTTATGATTTGTGTTTTGTGGGATGTGAGAAAGGTGGTAGGACATTAATCCTTCGACGTTTTTCCTCACATTCTCTCTCTCTCTCTTTGTTTGCAAGGTGGTAGGGCACTAAATTCCTCGACCAGTATGGCACGGCTTTACTAGGGGATGGTGGTTCACCTAACTACTTAACTATGTTTATTTACTACCTGACTTAAATGCTATATCTGCTTCTTAACTGTGTTTTCCTTGTTTGCTTTGTTTGTGTACGCATATGAGAGATCACTCATGTGGCAGAAGCGTGATGACTAATAAAGGTTGTCCTATATATGGTGGTTAGGAGGTTTCAAGGAGACGGAAAGTCAATGAGGTTTGAAGGAGACAGAAAGAGAATAGTAAGATTAGAGTTAGAATCCCTTAGATAGATTATCAAACTTCCTGGGTTAGTATTAATTTTAAGTTTAATTTCTGAATTTTGGAGTTCTAGGAATTCCCCTAGCTTTTTTGGAATTTTATATATTATCTATGTGGGCACCTTTACCATGCTGAGAACCCCCGATTCTCATTCCATACATATTCTGCTATTTTGCAGATGCAGGTTGAGAGGCACTTCATTGAGCATCCTGGAGACTCTTTGGGAGCGAAGAACTCTTTTGGGACTTAGTGTGTTTGTATGTTGTTTATGTATATATATGTAAATAGATTCTCTTCCATGCATATTTTGTATTTTGTTCTTCTTAGAGGCTGACTTGAAGGAAAAAATGTTTATTTTGGAGTTTGAGCTAGACTTTTGGGTTATGTATATATATGTATGTATACTCTGGCTGGCCTTAGCTTTGCAGGTCGAGTTTGGAGGTTGATATTTGTCTCTTTTGGAATTCTTTTCTTTATATATAGTTTATCCTTCCTTTCGGTTTTCGTTTGTTCGTCTTACGTTTATCCGGACGAGTGTGATGCGGTTTCTGTTATGCTTTTGTTTAACTTCTTCTTCAAGGCTCCTTGTTATAAATTATTTCAACTATATTTGTATATGTATTTTCTTTTAGAGGTCGTAATACCTCACCACCTCTGCTTTACGACTTAAGCATAAGGCTCCGTGTGGTAGGGTGTTACACTCTAGACTAGACATAATTCAAAGTGTTGGAGTTTGTTCTAGATACCAATCACGCCCAAAAGAATCTCATTTTTCGGCTGTCAAGAGAATTGTTAGATATATAAATGGCACCTCTGCTTTTGGTCTTTGGTATCCTAAATTTAATGAGTTTTGTATAGTGGGTTATTGCGATGCAGATTTTGCCGGTGATCGAGTTGATAGAAGGAGCACTTCAGGGATTTGTTGCTTTTTTAAACAGTCACTGAACGTGTGGTCCAGCAAGAAACAAGCTACTGTTGTTTTGTCCATAGCCAAGGCTAAATATATAGCTGCATCTTCTTGTTGTTCACAATTATTGTGGCTTAAAACCCAACTTGTAGATTACAAATTACAAGTCAATAGTATTCCCTTAATGTATGATAATATGAGTGCAATAAACATTTCTAACAACCCTATTCTGCATTCTAGAACTAAGCACATTGAAGTGAGATTTCACTCCATTAGAGAACATGTACAAAAGAGAACCATTGACATTCAATTTGTAAAATCTGAAGATCAACTTGCTAATATATTTACAAAACCTCTGTCTGAAGATAGATTTTGCAAGTTGAGAACTTTCTTGGCTATTGTTCATGCTAAATCAATAAATTATTTTGATGATGTTGCTTTCTGGTTGATTTTGTCTCTCAGGTCGATAGGAGACAAAACTGGACAGATGATGAATCCCTCTAGGTTCTCTGGATATAAGACTGAGTGTTGGTTCTTTTGAATTTATTTGGGTTAAAACGGAATCTTTGATGGTCTATTGTGTTTCCTTAAAACCACCATTGGGCCCAAAAAGAAAATTATATTCTATGATGTAGGCCTCATTGGATTCTTGATCATAAATTTAAAATTCTTATTTTTAGGATTTTCTACCAAGTCAAATCAAGTTCAAATTTCTGCATATTTACTTTGACTTGTCTTTTCAACTGCTTGCTTGCATACTTTTTAAATCATTTATCTTTGAAACACCTTTTCAAATTTTTCAACATACATTTTGTTTTTTCAAAATTCAAGCATTTATAGCAGTTATCAAAAGAAAACTGCTCATCTTCTCCTCTAACCTCCATTAACTCTAAAAAACTGCATTCATTACTCTTTCATAAAGATGAGAAAGAAGGTGGCTACACGAAGAGGCACTGGTTCCTATCTTGCTCCATGAAACACTTCACCAAAAGGCCAATATCACACCCATATTCACATACACTCTCATTTCTCTTTCTTATTCCTATCCTGTACCAGAAACCATGGCAAGGACAAAGACCTCCTCTCGCTGTCCATCAATAGCACCACTAGAGGTTGGGGCTTCTAGGGCAAACACTACCAAAAGAAAGAAGTCCATGATTGAGAAAGAACCACCATTGTCTCCTCCTCCTCGTTCTTTATCACGTTCACAAGGCCATTTGGCACCCTCGAGTAAAGCACCCAAAGGTAACTGTAGACCCTTTCTCAACTCTGTAAAGAACCAGAAACTGCTAATCTTGTTGGTTTTAAATCACATTTTGGTAACCTTCACATTCTCACCATGATCCTCTCCATTTCCCATCTAGTATGAACTTTGAATTTCATAGAGCTATTGTTTCTAAAAGACCTTTGTATTTAACATATATGGCCAACTTGAATGCTTTAGCTAAAAAGGGGGATAAACTTCGTTGAAAATATCATTTATCTGGATTGAAAAAATTTGTTTGAAATTCAAAAACCTGTTTACCCTGATTTAATTAGAGAATTTTATGCCAATATGTACTTTCATGAGGAATCTGTTCACTCTTATGTTAAAGGCCATGAAATTCATTTAAACAAAGAATCTATTGGTAAAGTCCTAGACTACTATGACGTTGGTGTTAATGCCTACATCATTGGTAAATGGGATAATGATTTGGGTATTTCACACAAGGATGTTTTGACCAACATATGTGAGAATATTTCTCTTATAGATTGTGTTACTCCTAACCATCGATCCCTATGTCCTGTTAAAGCCCAATTACACCACATCGTTACCCACATTCTCTTGCCTCAAAGTGGTTCATATCAACGAGTTACACTTTGTAACACGTTAGTTCTCTATGACATCATCAACAAAACTAATTTTTTTTGCATATTTGATGATATGTCATGTTTGATTGTATCAAAAGTGACAAAAATGTTTCATTACCGTATGGCATATTTTTAACTTGTTTATTTGAGCATTTTGGTGTTAATATGAACAATGAGACCCAAGAGAATAGAATTTCATCTCTTAAAAGTGGTGGTACAGTCAAACAGACAAAGAAAAAAGGGACTAAGGCTACTAGAGATATGGTTATGGAAGAAGAAGAAGATGAAAGTATACATCCTCCATCTACTGCTGATACATCAACTTCCAATAAGTACTTGGTAAATTTTATTATCAAAGATGTGTTGCAAGAATTTGTAAACCTCACCAAGTACATGATCAACTCAAGTCAACAAGCTAGGCGACTTGCAATTTAAAATGAAAATTCATTGAGAAAGTACCAAAGTCGAGTTGAGGTAATTTTAAAGTACATTGAATCTTTGGAAGATGATCAAATAATGTCCGAAAAAGAAGAAGAAGATATTTTGGAATCGAGGATGAGGGATCTGATGTCTAGCACCTTGTTGATGCTGCTACTCATAAAAAACTGTTTTATGATGTTTGATTTATGTTGCTTTGATACTTTTAGTTTCACTTGGATAATTATAATAGTGATACATAGATATTTAACTCTGCACTAATTGGACTTGCACTTTTCTTCAAGACTAACAAATTTCTGTGCAAGAATACATCTTCTCCTTGATAACAAAAGGGGGAGTGAGTATGAAAAATGAATTGTTAGGTTGTTTAAATTCATGAACTGTTGTGCTGCTGTTTTTAGCATGATTTTTATTTGTAAATTATTTAGTACTAATTGATTGAGGCTGCTGTTTCATTTTGAAAATATTACTTGCATCTCTGATAGATAATTTTTTATCACTATTCTGATTAATATTTTCTTTATGATTATGTTAGTTGAGGCTGAATGATGATTTTTTGGACTAATAGCCTTGTAAATATTTGCTAGTGATTAAGCTGATTCACTTAGTTTGATTGGTGTATAAAGCTGAAATAGTTTTGGATGTTTGGCATGGTTACTGTATAAATTCTATTGATAACAGGTTGAGAAATTGATAACATTCATGGGGATCCAAGTGAATGAAAGAAAGAGAGAGCTCAATTCAAAGATTACTTCATCAAAGGAAAGTTCATTTAAACTCTTCTCATTTCAATTCATTTTATAATGTTTGTCATCAGGGAGAAATTGTTGAGTTTAAAGAACTAATAACAATTATTTGATGATGAACAAACATTATTATTGGGTTAAAAGCCCAGTTATATGTGTGATTAGTTTGTTCATTGTGCAGAAAATAAAGAAATCAAAATAGGTCCATTAACAAACTAATCAAGACCAAAGTGGCCCATAAGCATCAAATTCATTCATGGCACATAGGAATGGTTGCTAACTAAGAAAGGAAGCTTCACTTTCATTTAAACTAATAATAAAGCTACCAAATCCATTCTCTCTCTTCTCTCACCCACGTGAAACACTCCAAAAGGGAAGCAAGAAAGAGGAAGTCTAATTAGGTTTCAAATCAAAATTGAAAAAGTGAATTACCAAAATCAAGCAAGTCAAAAGCTAAGGTTCAGAAGCTAAGACCAAATCAAGAGGTAAATCAAAATCTTTACTATATTGGTTCTTCATTGGTAACTTGTTGAAAATGCTCTCCTCCTACAAGCACTGAACTGGAAATTTGAAGAAAGTGGGGTTTATGAAACTCTGCTACAAATCAAAGATCAAGAATGAAACTTGAAGCCAAAATCTTAATGAATGCCTCAAATCCTTAAAGAAAATGATAAAGGATGAAAGAAAAGTAGCTAGGTTTTTATGCATGTAAGCTTTAATCACTGCTGCTGTCTTCTACGCTGCTGTTGTGATATTTGGGGAAGAAGAAAGTCAACTGTTTAAACCAAGTTTCAAGCTTTGGAAGCTTTACTCCTCTATTAAAGGGGTTAATGGCCAAAGATTGATTCAAGGAGTGAGCATATAATTTGGGTTCTCATAACTTACAAGCTATCCCTTTCTTCTCCTTTAACATTTTATATTGAAGTTTCTATTCTTCAGTGTTCATCTTTCTTCATTTATTTTCAATGGAAAGAAGGCATTCAGTAAGGAATCAGTAAAATTCATTGAGAGAAAAGTCAAAGAGAGTTATTAAGAAAAAAATCAAAAAATTATGTCAAAGCTCTTTTGTATATTTTTCAGTTTTGTACACATGATCCTGAGGGGATTTTCTTGCTAAGTTGGGTGAGCACCTAGTGGTTGAAAATCTAGGGAGTGAACCTAGTCAAATCTAGCTTGGGTAGAAGCTGGGTTCGTCCCAGATAGGATTGGGTTGAATCTTAGAGAAATTGGTGTTTGTGATCTTTGAAAGATAGTAAAAATTCCACCACTGTTGTGGGGAAGAATAGATGTAGGTCACATTATACATGGTGACTAAACCAGCATACATGGCTGTGTGAATTTATCTTCTCTACTCTTCTTCTGTTTTTTTTTTCGTGAAGAGATAAAATAAAAATGTCTTCTGCATTACCTTTATCTCAAAAGTCACAGCTATTCAAAAAGTAAAAGGTTGCTCTATTTTTCAAAGCGTCATGAAGAGACAAAATAAAATTGTCTCCTGAATTTTTACTTGACAAACACTTCAGCAACTAGTTTCCCTTCCAGTCAGAATTAAAAGAAGGCAAAAGTATTTAAAAGAAGGCCAAAGATTCAACCCCTCTCCCTTTTCTAGGCCATTTTGAAACCTTCATACTCCATACCTTTTAACACAATTTAGAATGACAAATTGGAGTTTATTAGCGGCAAATAAGCATACCCTTTTAGCCCAAGCCTCCCACTAAACGAGGCAGGTCTCCCCACGCTGCTTAAATAACCAGGCTAGAAATGCCAAACAACTCTTGTTTTGGCGGACAAGGCAAGCGGACGAGTCATTCTACCAAAAAAAATATAAATTTTTGAAGAAAAAAATAAAATTTTAATTAAAATTTTAAGTTTTTAATTACTCACTATGTATTTTTTAACTAATATACAAAAATAAAATCCTTATCAAAGAACAACATAAAATAAAAACACATACGTAGATTTATCAAAAAAGTAGGAATGAGGGACTGATAAGTTGACTTTAAAAGAAGAGATAAAGGGTTAGGTTAATAGTAGTGACATGTGAAGTGAATAGAGGTAACTATCAAATCAGTACTCGAAAGATTCAAACGCTGACAAAATAGTACCTAAAAGACATTATTAACAAAAAAATTCCTAAGAGATTTATAAGTTTGACAAAAACATCTAAACGTTAACTGGTCACATTTTTCTTAACGGAAAACACTTACGTGGCTAACATAATTGATTATATGGCAAACTCAATCCAATAATCTATTTACCTACATATTTAATTAATTCAAACATAATAAGGTGGAAAAAAATTCCAATCAGATTTTTACAAACCCTAATTTCCCAACAAAGAGTAAAGGAAAAAATCTCACTAATGAAAGACCCATCACTATCAATAGTGACAAGAATATTAGTTAAAATGATGCTAAGAGAATCAATGAAGAGTACAAGGAGAGAGATAAAGAGGCCAACTGAGTCAACGAAAAACCTAATCACATCTTCTTAGGTTAACCAATTCACGCCCATTGTGACTTGTTAATGATATTTTTGAATCTAAATCTGATATTTTTGAGCTTGAAACTTTAAAAAATATGAATGCCAGGCCAATAACTATTAAAAGAAAAGTTAAATATTCAAATTCAGGTAATTAATAGATTTTATTAGTAAAAGAAAATAATAAATAAAAAAAAGAAAAAGAAACTACTTTTTATTATCTATCTAAAACAAACTAAGAGAAAAAAAAGAAGATAATTGTAGCATTAATGAAAATCAACAACTACAATGCTCAAATGAAATTTGAGGGAGAATATCCAAACTTTATAAAACCTATCACTCACGAATCTAAGAAAAAGAAATGATAGAATTGGAGAAAACAGTTGCAATAGTAGCGACCCATGGAGGGAATATCTCGGTGACGACATCATCTAACAGAGATGGTTGTGATAGCGTCACCCTCCACCACCTCTATTTTCTGCAAACAGCCACCTCGATGGCTACCTCACCTAGCATCACTCTCATTTCCTTTCTCTCTCCTCTATTTTAGCTTTCTCTCTCTTCTATTAGGAATTTATTGTTTTTCTCCGTTGGTATTATTTAAATTAATTAAAAATTCTAGGTAAATATATTGTTGGGAGAGTTAGCTACTTCAGTATTTTTCGTTGATGAAAACGGAAGGAATTAACGTTTATTTATTTTGTCAAATTTTAAAATTTTTTAGAGATCTTTTTGTCAATAACATCTTTTAGGTACTATTTTGTCAACCTTTAAATCATTTGGGTATCTATTTAGTAATTATCTGAGAGTAAATAATAAAGAGAAGAGTTAAAATTTTAGCTTTTATTTTTAAGACAAAAAAAATAGTCAAGTCAACCTATCCTACCAAAACCCACAAGATAAGCATTGAGAATTTAAGGACTTTATTTTTTGACAAACTCAACATTCTAGTCCATATTCGTCTTTTTTGACGAGTTACGTGGGTTGAGCCGAAAAATCGCGACCCATTTTCCACCCTTAGCAAGATCAAGTTTCCATGGCTTTTAAGTGGGGTTGACAGGCAGGGACGGATTCAAGTTCATGGGTGTGGGGGTAAGTGCCCCCAGTGGAATTTAAATTTTTTTAACTAATACATAGTAATAAAATTTATTTGCCTCTATTATATTATTAAATTTGACTCTACTATGATTGAACTTCACTCATCAACTTCAATTATGTAAAAAGAAATGGTAATTCAATATTTAAATGAATATATATATATATATATATATATATATGATTATTTGTTCAAAACAGAAGTAACTACTAATTTAATATCCAAAAGATTCAAGCACAGACAAAAATATTTCTTAAATGATTTGAAAATTGCAATAAAAATAACTAATGAATAATATATTTATTAAAAGTGATAAAAAAAATTCGCATTTAACCAATGACATATCTGTTTAATCTTAACTTGTTTTGTCAACGTACGTTTAAATAAATATTTAGAAGATGTATAAAAATATTTAGAACAAAATTTATCTCTAATTTTTTTTATTTTTCAAAAAAAATTTAGTCATTCACAATTAAAAAATTTTTAAACAATTCACTTGACATAAAATTATAAATTTTTAAGAATAAAAAGATCTTTTTTTTAATATTATTTACAAAAAATTACATCAAAATATGACATCTAAAGTCTTTTTTCAGAATATATATTTAATTTATATCTAGTTTTTTTGGGACTTTTTTATATTGACTATTAAACAAAAAAATGGTTAAATAAATAATAATAATAATAATAATAATAATAATATAATAAAAATACTGTTTATTTATTGGTATTTTTTAAAGTTAATTTTAGTTTTTTTTGCGACAACATCAGTTGAAAATTTTTTTTAAATATAAATATTATAAAGAATCGATTTCGTAATCATACGAAAGATGCATTTTTAAATGATTATTTAACGACATATATAAAAAGAGAAATATTTGATTGTATTGAGAATAAAAAATTACTTAATCTTTTCAAAATATAAAACCTAAAAAAATGAAATTTAATTTTTATATTATTATTTGAATTATTATTTTAGTATTTTAATTTGTTAGTTAGATAATTTAAAGACTACTTATATTTTATAATAACAAAGTACAATTATAAAAATTATTATTATATTATATATATTATTCTCACTTACAAAATTTTTTGAATCCGTCACTGTTGACAAGCCATAATCTACTAATGTATTAATTTTATTCATGAATGATATGGAATTTTTAGGAAAAAAAATTAATATTAAAATAACTATAAACAAATTTTAAATATTTTTTGGTAATTTAATAAACAATTGTTCTCTGAATAAAAATTCAATTATGCACATACTTTTTACTGTGTTTTAAAACTATCTCTAGATCGGGGTGTAGAAAATAGGAATGGACTACACAGTTTGCAAGGCAGACTGACAGGGGAAGGCGGGAAGCCACAATCCATTTCTTTTTCTTTAAAATGGGGTTAATTTTTTTATATATTGAAAAAATTTGGGTGTAATATTTAATCATTGGATTTTATGGTGTTTTTCGAAATTGTTACAATACAAGAGGGCGTATTGTCAATACAAGGAGGTGTATTGTACTGTTCCCACAATTTCAAAAAACACCATAAAATCCAATGATTAAGTATTACACCAAGATTATATCAATATGTAAGAAAAAAAATCTTAAAAGGGATTACAAAAATTTTAATATTCTATGAACTTTTTATAATAAGAAATATAGACTTTTAAAAATAGTATCTAAATTCTTGCAGTCAAACAAAATTTGATTTTATATGTGAATTGCATAATTAAATTTCTCAAATCAACTTAAACCTTTATCAAAATTAATATTATCTTTCTGTAAAAATAAAATACAAATTTATAGTAATTTCTATGGAATGTTTATAAAGCATTATATATTATATTTAAAATAACATGTTTTTAGGATATATGGTAAAATTATTAATTAAAAAAATTTAGAAAAGATATAAAAAAATTAATCTTTATTTTATTTATTTTAACGATCCCGCTAGAGAATTAATTAGGAATGTAGCCAACTTAGAGCTAACTAATTGATAAATAGATTTATTAAAAAAAAAATCCTTTACTATCCTAGCTAGACTTTTTCTTATTTTACTAATAATAATCTTTTTATGTATTATTATGATACATATTAACTAAACTTTTATATTTATGCTAAAAAAGAATTAAATATCTTTAGGAACCATAATATCGTCTAGACTCAGTGACTGTCTTCCCCTTCAAGAATTACAAGTATCTTTTTTTGGTTTTTGTAAAATCCGGTTAATTAACGGCTAATTAACCCATAAAGGAGAATTTATTCTAGAAAGCCTAAATGTTCGAAATTCCAGCCCTTATTTTCGAGTTTCATGGGTAAAATGTTGAGATTTTGGGTTCTTTGATGTTATAGGACCCAACTCTCTTGAAGGAAAAGGTTAATCTTGTCTCCTTGGACCTGGGTGTGGTAAGATTCTCAATCCTAGGTATTTTGTTGTTCTATAATGTTTGGGTATTGAGATGTTGTGTATGGGGATGATTGTGGCTTAGGTTGTATATGAGTGGATTTGGAGCTTGATTGGGTGATTTTGAAAACCTGAAAAAGATTTGGTGGTGAAAATCTGTTCTTGGAGGTGTGAGGCCTTGAGAGCTTGTGGATAAGTGATTGGAAGTGCTCCGGTGGAGCTTGGGAAATTCGGCTAAGGTATGGTTTCGGTTTCCCGTATCTAATATGTAATGTGGTAGGAAATACCTAGGCTAGAGGCCCTAAGAGGCATTGAATTTTGATGTTTGTTGATGATTGAGATATGATGTGTCATATTGTGATGATGATTATTGATGCCTTGGTGGTATGATGTATGAGAAATATGCATGTTGTGATATATGCTTGATGATTGGTTATGTTGAATTATGGATTGAACCATGTTTGATGGTGAGTATGATGTGATTGTACAATAATGATTTATTGGAATTGGTGTTGTGAGAATTGGCATGAGAAATAGTATATGATATGTCAATGTGTTTGAGTTTGAGCACTTGGGTGAAGTGGGGTAACATGATGAGATAGTGATTTTGGAAGTTGTGGAATGTGTCAATGTGTGAGTTGAGGAGGCTTGATGTTGAATTTGATATATTTTGATTGATTTCAAAGAAAAGGGATGAACTGCATGTTATGATTGGTTTTGAAAAGAGTTGGAAATGGCTTGTTTGAAAATGGCACTTTGTGGTTTTGTATGAAAATATGTTTTTTGGGCACACTTGGCGGGACATAACTTGGATACGGATCTCCGTTTTGTACCAAATCTGTTTAGAAATGAAATTGGATCCGGGATGTCCATGCCGTTCGAAGAACGGGTGAAAAACGATTTAAAATGAGGAAGTTATGTCTGTTGGAAGATCGGGGTTTAAATATGTGAATTCTGCAGCTTTTAACTTAGAAAATTTTTAGCAGAATGACCCCTTGCGCGTGGGCGTACTTGGCGCGTACGCGCCAATCTTCTAGAAAATGCCATCCACGCGTGCGCGTGGTGTAAGCGGGCGCGCCGATTGTGCTGCACCCAATGCCCAGCCATTTTCCAGAGAGTTATGCCAGAACTGTGCCAGTGTTGTGCCTGGGGCACGAGAGGCGCGTACGCGCCAATCTTCTAGAAAATGCCATCCACGCGTGCGCGTGGTGTAAGCGGGCGCGCCGATTGTGCTGCACCCAATGCCCAGCCATTTTCCAGAGAGTTATGCCAGAACTGTGCCAGTGTTGTGCCTGGGGCACGAGAACACCCACGCGTACGCGTGGTTGACGCGTGCGCGTCGATTGGCAAATCTTTATTCCACGCGTTAGCGTGCATGACGCTTGCGCGTCGATAGGTTATTAAGGCCATCCACGCGTGCGCGTGGAGTGCGCGTACGCGTGGCCCTGTTTTCATTCCAAAGTTGATTTTTGAGTTTTAAAAGCCAAATCTCATACTTCTAAGCCTCCAATCTCACCATTTATGTCTTAAATCATTATGACATGCCTAGCTATTAAAAAGGGGCTAGTGAATGAGGTAACTTGCGAGTGAAACAAGGGAAAGATGAATGATCAATGAGGATCAAGATGATTTTGTGAGATGCGGAGGATGGTGGTGGAAGTGCTTGTTATGCCATGGGCCGAAAGGCTATAATTGTTAATGAAACGGCTGGTTATGGATTTAACCGTGAGCCGGATAGCTGGTTATGGATTTAACCGTGAGCCGGAAAGGCTGTGTATGATATGAATATTGGCTGGTTCTGGACTGAACCGTGAGCCGGGTGGCTGATATGGATGTTGATCCATGGATGAGAATTCATGCACGTTTATGCTGAATTATTGATAATTGAGATTTGCACTTCCACTATCAGAGGCACGAGATCCCTGGGAGGAAGCAGTGGCTAGCCACCACGTGCTCCAGGTAGAGGCTCGAGACTCTGTTGACCCTATGTCGTAAGTGTGGCCGGGCACTGTGAAAGACCCGGATGAGCTCGCCCCCGAAATATTCACCAGTGAGGGTGATGGATATGGATCATGTTTATGATCAAGTTTATAACGAGTATAACTCGAGTTGGGGATGCGCGACAGAGGGACAGTCCAATGGTTAGCGACCAGGACTTGTCGGGTTGGCTCTATAACCGACAAGATGATATCATCGGCCACTAGGGACAGGCATTCACATATGCATACTATGTGAATTGTTTGAGATTGCCTATTTGACTGCATATTACTTGCTAATTGTCTAATGTCTTAACTGCTCCTATTTGTATATTCTTTGTCTGATATAACTGTGTTTGCTATAAATACTCCTGCTGGTGGTTGGGAAGTTTGAAGGAATTGGAAAGGGAAGTATTAGTTAGACTGAAGAATCTTTAGTCAGATGCCCTTATATGGTTTAGCTTGTTTATAAGCTTTGATATTATCTGGAGGAAGTTCTAGGATTGCCTTTGGCTTTCCTCTATTTTATATATTATATATGTGGAAGCTGTACCATGCTGGGGGACCTCTGGTTCTCACCCATGCGGATTTTGTGGTTTTCAGATGCAGGACGTGAGGTTCCCGCTGAGGCATGCTGGAGACTTCTAGATTTGCGAAGGTCCTTTGTTCTCGGGACTATGTTTTGGTTTATATGTTTCGCTTAGATACTTTTATCTCCATTAAATAATACAAACTGTGATGGCTCCTCTTATGGGAGATTTTGGAGAATAGGTTTTATGTATTTGTGTCCCTTTGGGTTTCCTTTGGGGTTTTCCTTATTTTATCATATGTATATCTTGCTATGCTCGGACCGGTTATCTTCGCAGCCGGATTTTGAGTCTTGATATTCCTGGTTTTGATACTCCTTTGTATATATACAATCTCACGTTGGTTTATCCTTGTTCGTTACGTTATCGATCGAAGTGATGCGCTTTTGAGTTGCGGTTTTTTTTGTTTACCCCTTTTTCTATAAAGGCTCCTAGTTATAATCAATCATTCATACTACTATACGTACTAAATTTTTATTTTAGAGGTCGTAATACCTTGCCATCTCTGAATTATGACTTAAGCATAAGGCTCTGTATGGTAGGGTGTTACATTATGGTATCAGAGCAGTTCGTTCCTATAGAGCCTGAGGGATGGACTGACTATGCTTCTGTGCATTCTCTGTGTGTGTGTGTGTGTTGTGTTATGTGCTATTAGTATATCTGCTTGATATAATTGGCATAAACGTTCATGAGCATGCATTTGGGACTTTGAAGCACTAGACTTCCGATATTGAGACTGATCAACTTAATATCGATTGTTGGGTGTGTATAGGAACCAGATGGCGCCTCGTGGACGCGGTAGAGGTAGTGCGAGAGGTCGTACGAATGCTCGTGCACCGGAGAATAACCCTAATGACCCGGTGAACTTTATGGCTGCATTGGAGAACATGGCTGCTGCTATGCAAGCCACTGCTGAAGCTCTTGGCCAACAGATGAACAACCATGGTAATGATGGAGGTGGAGTTCAGGGCCCGATGACCTTGGCAAACTTTTTGAAGGTTAATCCGCCTAAGTTCAAGGGAACTACTAGCCTGACTGAGGCTGATACATGGTTTCAGGCTATAGAGCGAGCACTGCAAGCACAAGTGGTACCTGAAGGGCAGCGTGTCGAGTTTGCTACCTATATGCTCACAGGTGAAGCGTCCATTGGTGGCAAGGTATCCGACGTCTTCTGCAGCAGGGTGATGACTATATCACCTGGAATGTTTTTCAAGAAGAGTTCTATAAGAAGTACTTTCCGACTTCTGCTAGGACGGCTAAGGAACTTGAATTGTTACAGCTGAAGCAGGGTACTATGTCCATATCAGAGTATACTGACAAGTTTGAGGAGCTGTTCAGGTTCTCTCGTATGTGCTAAGGGACTCCGGTGGAATATGAGGAATGGAAGTGTGTTAAGTATGAAGGAGGACTCCGGAGTGATATCTTCAGTTCAGTGGGACCAATGGAGATTAGGACTTTCTCCGAATTAGTGAACAAGTGTAGGGTTGCTGAGGAGTGTGTGAAAAGGGCAACCGCTGAGAAAGGGAGTCACAAAGGTTCATTTCCACAGAACCGAGGGAAGAGCTTTGCACCTAGAGGTCCGTCTTTCAAGAGGGAAAGCTCTTTCAGGAGGCCCAACAACAACAACTCCCAAGGAAAGAAGTTTGGGAAGCAGCCTCAGAATGATCAAGCTTGCACTAGGTGTGGAAGTCACCATCCGGGAGTACCATGCAAGGCCGGATGGGGTTTGTGCTACAATTGCAGAAAAGCGGGGCATAAAGCCGCAAGTTGTCCAGAGAGGCAGAAACAAGGTGCTGGGAAGGCACAACAGACTGGTCGGGTGTTCACCACTTCAGCTGTAGGCTGAGGGATCCGAGACACTTATTCGAGGTAACTGTGAAATGGCTGGTCAAACTTTAAATGCTTTATTTGATTCGGGAGCATCACATTCATTCATTGCATTTGAGAAAGCCCATGAGTTAGGACTGAAGATTGTAACTTTAGGTTATGATCTAAGAGTGTACAATGCTACCCATGAAGCCATGGTAACTAGGCTAGGATGCCCGGAAGTTTCCTTTAAGTTCAAGCAGCGTGATTTTGTTCATAATTTAGTCTGCTTGCCGATGATCGGTCTTGATCTTATCTTGGGATTGGACTGGTTATCTAAGAACCATGTCCTGCTTGATTGTTCTACAAAGTCGGTGTACTTTATGCCGGAAGATACAGAAGGGCCAGTCGTGGTGAATAATTATTACTTGAATTCGATGATGGTGAACTGTTCCGGAACCGAATGTCAGGGTATCATGTTGTTAACCGCGGGCGTTTCAGGTGATGATCAAAGGTTGGAACAGATTCCAGTTGTGTGTGAATTTCCGGAAGTGTTTCCCGATGATATTGATGAGTTTCCACCTAACCGAGAGGTTGAGTTTGCTATTGAATTGGTGCCCGGGGCGGGACCAATCTCAAGTGCTCCTTATAGGATGTCACCGTTAGAGATGAACGAGCTAAAGTCTCAGTTAGAGGATTTGTTGGGAAAGAATTTTATACGGCCAAGTGTCTCTCCGTGGGATGCTCCAGTGCTACTAGTGAAGAAGAAGGATGGGAGTATGCGGCTCTGTGTGGATTACAGGCAGTTGAACAAGGTTACAATAAAGAATAAGTACCCACTGCCGAGAATTGATGATCTCATGGATCAGTTACAAGGAGCTGGAGTTTTCTCCAAGATTGATTTGCGATCCGGTTATCACCAGATAAGGGTGAGGGGTGAGGATATCCCTAAGACCGCTTTCAGAACTCGTTATGGTCATTACGAGTACACTGTGATGTCCTTTGGGTTGACGAACGCTCCTGCGGTATTCATGGATTACATGAACAGAGTTTCCGTCCGTTTCTGGATAATTTGTTGTTGTCTTCATTGATGACATACTATTTATTTCAAGACGAAGAAGAGCATGCGGAACACTTGAGGACCGTGTTGCAGATTCTAAAGGATAAGAAACTCTATGCAAAACTGTCTAAGTGTGAATTTTGGAAGAGTGAGGTGAAGTTTTTGGGTCACGTGGTGAGTAAGAAGGGAATAGCCGTAGATCCAACTAAGGTGGAGGCTGTGATGGATTGGAAACAACCAACCACCGTAACAGAGATAAGGAGTTTTCTGGGTTTAGCTGGCTATTACCGAAGGTTTATCAAGGGCTTTTCACAGATAGCTTTGCCAATGACAAAGTTAACCGACACGTCGTTTGTTTGGACTCCTGAATGCGAGGAGAGCTTTCAGACATTGAAGGAAAAGTTGACCACCACACCTGTGTTAGTGTTACCCGAGCCGAATGAGCCATTTGAGGTGTATTGTGATGCCTCATTGAAGGGTCTAGGGTGCGTGCTGATGCAGCATCATAATGTGGTGGCGTATGCCTCACGACAGTTGAGACCTCATGAAGTTAGTTACCCTACGCACGATTTGGAACTCGCTGCGGTTGTGTTTGCCTTGAAGGTGTGGAGGCATTATCTCTATGGGGTTAAGTTCCAAGCTTTCTCTGATCATAAGAGCTTGAAGTACCTCTTCGATCAGAAAGATCTTAATATGAGACAGAGAAGGTGGATGGAATAGCTGAAGGACTACGACTTTGAGTTGCATTACCATCCGGGAAAGGCGAACGTAGTGGCGGATGCGTTAAGTCGGAAGTCGTTATATGCGGCTTGGATGATGCTTCAAGAGGAGAAGTTGCTCAAGGGATTTGAGAGTCTGAAAATTGGTGCTCAAAGAGTATCCGGAACCTTGTGTTTGAGCAGATTAGAAATCTCAAGTGACTTTAAGTCTGAACTCCTAAAGGCTCATCAGAATGATGAAGCCTTATGGAAGGTGTTACCGGCTATTGAGCAAGGAAAACAGTGGAGAGTGTCGGAAGAAAAAGATGGGTTATGGAGATTCAAGGGTAGAATCATTGTGCCGGATGTTGGCACTTTGAGGCAAGATATCTTAAAGGAGGCACACAAAAGCGGATTCTCCATTCACCCGGGAAGTACTAAGATGTACCATGATTTGAAGGCGATGTTTTGGTGGCCGGGTATGAAGAATGATGTGGCGAAATATGTTTCAAAGTGCTTAACTTGTCAAAAGGTAAAGATTGAACATCAAAAGCCTGCCGGTATGTTGCAACCTTTAGAGATTTCACAATGGAAGTGGGAAAGTATTGCAATGGACTTTGTGTCAGGATTGCCAAGGACTAGGGCTGGTTTTGATGCTATTTGGGTGATTGTGGACCGACTGACAAAGTCAGCTCACTTTTGCCCATTCGTATGACTTACACCCTTGAAGAGCTAACACGGTTATACATAAAGGAGATTGTGAGACTATGGTGTACCTGCTACTATAATCTCTGATAGAGATCCTCGTTTCACTTCAAGGTTTTGGGGTGCATTTCAGAAGGCTTTGGAACCCGATTAAGCTTGAGCACGGCTTACCATCCTCAAACAGATGGTCAATCTGAGAGGACGATCCAAACACTAGAGGATATGTTGAGAGCTTGTGTTTTGGACCAATCGGCGAGTTGGGATCGGTATATGCCATTAGTGGAGTTTGCATACAATAATAGTTATCATGCGAGCATCGGAATGGCTCCGTATGAGGCCTTTATGGGAGAAAATTCAATCTCCGCTATGTTGGTATGAAGCTGGAGAGAAAAGCTTGTTGGGCCAGAAATGATAGCTGACACTACTGAGCAAGTCAAGAAAATCCGAGATAGGATGCTTACGGCGCAGAGTCGTCAAAGAGTTACGCCGATCAAAGGCGAAAGCCCTTAGAATTTGAGGAAGGAGACCATGTTTTCCTTAAGGTTACTCCGACTACGGGAGTAGGTAGGGCGATTAAGGCAAAGAAGTTGAATCCTCGATACATTGGTCCATTTCAGATCCTAGAGGAGGATTGGACCGTGGCGTATCGGATGGCTCTACCACCTCATCTTTCGAACCTGCACGACGTGTTTCAGTGTCGCAACTTCGGAAGTACACTCCTGATGCTAGCCATGTGTTAGAACCTGAGTCGGTTCAGTTAAGGGAAGATTTACGCTTCCAGTGGCTCCGGTCAGAATTGATGATACTAGTATTAAACGGTTGCGTGGAAAAGATGTTTCCTAGTCAAAGTGGCATGGAGTCGAGGCAGTGTTGAGGAACACTTGGGAACTTGAGTCGGAGATGCGAACGGATTATCCGCATTATTCTCAGGTAATGCATTTGAATTTTGTGGGCAAAATTCCCAATTAGGTGGGTAGAATGTAAAACCCGGTTAATTAATGGCTAATTAACCCATAAAGAGAATTTATTCTAGAAAGCCTAAAATGTGATTTTTATGGCTAAATGTGATAGAGGAGACTGAGACGAAATTGGTACCAATTTTATAGAATTCGGACCAAGATTGGACCGACGGGCCAAACCGGGCCAACCGGACCCAAAGTGGGCCCTTGGCCCAACATAACTAAACCAAAACCCTAGTTTTCAGCCTCTTTCCTCACACACCAAACACGCTGAAAAGAGAGGAAATGGGAAGAACACTCTCTCAAAACTCTATCTCTCACTTGATCTTCAAACCACCATAACTTTTGATCTAGAGCTCCGATTGCTCCGTTTGCGGCCACGCGTTCACCGCGGAGAGCTTACAAAACCCATACAATCAATCTTGAGGTAAGCCACAGTTTTGTTCGAAATTCAGCCCTTATTTCGAGTTTCATGGGTAAATGTGAGATTTTGGGTTCTTTGATGTTATAGACCCAACTCTCTTGAAGGAGAAGGTTAATCTTGTCTCCTTGGACCTTGGGTGTGGTAAGATTCTCAATCCCTAGTGTATTTTGTGTTCTATGATGTTTGGGTTTGATGTTGTATGGGTATGATGATGGCTTAGGTTGTATAGTGGATTTGGAGCTTGATTGGTGATTTGAAAAGCTTGAAAGGGATTGGTGGTGAAAAATCTGTTCTTGGAGGTTTGAGGCCTTGAGAGCTTGTGGATAAGTGATTTGGAAGTGCTCCGGTGGAGCTTGGGAAATTCGGCTAAGGTATGGTTTCGGTTTCCCGTATCTAATATGTAATGTGGTAGGAAATACTAGGCTAGAGGCCTAAGATAGGCATTGAATTGTTGATGTTGTTGAATGATTGAGATATATGATGTGGTCATATATGTGATGATGATTATTGATGCCTTGGTGGTATGATGTATGAGAAATATGCATGTTGTGATATATGCTTGATGATTGGTTATGGTTGAATTGGGATTGAACCATGTTGATGGTGATGTTGATTGTGTACAATAATGATTTTTGGAATTGGTGTTGTTGAGATTGGCATGAGAAATAGTATATGATATGTCAATGTGTTGAGTTTGAGCCACTTGGGTGAAGTGGGGTAATGATGAGATAGTGATTTTGGTAAGTTGTGGTAATGTCAATGTGTGAGTTGAGGAGGCTTGATGTTGAATTTGATATTTGATTGATTTCAAAGAAAAGGATGAACTTGGCATGTTATGATTGGTTTGAAAAGAGTGGAAATGGCTTGTTTGAAAATGGCACTTTGTGGTTTGTATGAAAATATGTTTTTGGGCACACTTTGGCAGGACATAACTTGGACTACGGATCTCCGTTTTGTACCAAATCTGTTTAGAAATGAAATTGGATCCGGGATGTCCATGCCGTTCGAAGAACGGGTGAAAAACGATTAAAATGAGGAAGTTATGTCCTTGGAAGATCAGGGTTTAAATTTGTGAATTCTGCAGCTTTTAACTTAGAAATTTTTAGCAGAATGACCCCTTGCGTGGGCGCACTTGGCGCGTAGCGCCGATCTTCAGAAAAACGCCATCCACGCGTGCGCGTGGTGTGCGCGGGCGCGCCGATTGTGCTGCACCCATGCCCAGCCATTTTCCAGAGAGTTATGCCAGAACTGTGCCAGTGTTGTGCCTGGGCACGAGAACACCCCGCGTACGCGTGGTTGACGCGTGCGCGTCGATTGGCAAATTTATTCCACCGTTAGCGTGCATGACGCTTGCGCGTCGATAGTTATTAAGGCCATCCATGCGTGCGCGTGGAGTGCGCGTACGCGTGGCCCTTTTTCATCCCAAAGTTGATTTTTGAGTTTTAAAAGCCAAATCTCATACTTCTAAGCCTCCATCTCACCATTTATGTCTTAAATCATTATGACATGCCTAGCTATTAAAAAGGGGCTAGTGAATGAGGTAACTTGCGAGTGAAACAGGGAAATGAATGATCAATGAGATCAAGATGATTTTGTGAGATGCGGAGGATGGTGGTGGAAGTGCTTGTTATGCCATGGGCCGAAAGGCTATAATTTTACTGAACGGCTGGTTATGGATTTAACCGTGAGCCGATAGCTGGTTTGGATTTAACCGTGAGCCGGAAAGGCTGTGTATGATATGATATTGCTGGTTCTGGACTGAACCGTGAGCCGGGTGGCTGATATGGATGTTGATCCATGGATGAGAATTCATGCACGTTTATGCTGAATTATTGATAATTGAGATTTGCACTTCCACTATCAGAGGCACGAGATCCCTGGGAGGAAGCAGTGGCTAGCCACCACGTGCTCCAGGTAGAGGCTCGAGACTCTGTTGACCCTATGTCGTAAGTGTGGCCGGGCACTGTGAAAGACCCGGATGAGCTCGCCCCGAAATATTCACCAGTGAGGGTGATGGATATGGATCATGTTTATGATCAAGTTTATAACGATATAACTCGAGTTGGGATGCGCGACAGAGGGACAGTCCAATGGTTAGCGACCAGGACTTTCGGGTGATATGGATCATGTTTATGATCAAGTTTATAACGAGTATAACTCGAGTTGGGGATGCGCGACAGAGGGACAGTCCAATGGTTAGCGACCAGGACTTGTCGGGTTGGCTCTATAACCGACAAGATGATATCATCGGCCACTAGGGACAGGCATTCATCATATGCATACTATGTGAATTGTTTGAGATTGCCTATTTGACTGCATATTACTTGCTAATTGTCTAAATGTCTTAACTGCTCCTATTTGTATATTCTTTGTCTGATATAACTGTGTTTGCTAATATACTCCTGGTGGTTGGGAAGTTTGAAGGAATTGGAAAGGGAAGTATTAGTTAGACTGAAGAATCTTTAGTCAGATGCCCTTATATGGTTTAGCTTGTTTATAAGCTTTGATATTATCTGGAGGAAGTTCTAGGATTGCCTTTGGCTTTCCTCTATTATTATATATTATATATGTGAAAGCTGTTACCATGCTGGGGACCTCTGGTTCTCACCCATGCGGATTTTGTGGTTTTCAGATGCAGGACGTGAGGTTTCCCGCTGAGGCATGCTGGAGACTTCTAGATTTGCGAAGGTCCTTTGTTCTCGGGACTATGTTTTGGTTTATATGTTTCGCTTAGATACTTTTATCTCCATTAAATAATACAAACTGTGATGGCTCCTCTTATGGGAGATTTTGGAGAATAGGTTTTATGTATTTGTGTCCCTTTGGGTTTCCTTTGGGGTTTTCCTTATTTTATCATATGTATATCTTGCTATGCTCGGACCGGTTATCTTCGCAGCCGGATTTTGAGTCTTGATATTCCTGGTTTTGACACTCCTTTGTATATATACAATCTCGCATTGGTTTATCCTTGTTCGTTACGTTATCGATCGGAGTGATGCGCTTTTGAGTTGCGGTTTTTTTTGTTTACCCCTTTTTCTACAAAGGCTCCTAATTATAATCAATCATTCATACTACTATACGTACTAAATTTTTATTTTAGAGGTCGTAATACCTTGCCATCTCTGAATTATGACTTAAGCATAAGACTCTGTATGGTAGGGTGTTACAGTTTTGAGCTTTTAGCTCCTAATGAGTAGGTTATAAAAGTAATTTCAAGTTTTGAAGGGAAAGGACAACGATCTTTTTTACGGTAAGGGAAAGGACAACCATGCAAAAGCATAAGCACGCAATGTTGTTCCGCAAAAAGAAAGAAAAGGGAGGCCCTCTCAGATGCAATCTACAGTAATTTTGCAAACTAAGCAGAAAGGTGGTTTTGGTGAGGAAGTAAATTTAGACATGTATGATATGGTGTTGTATCTTTTAAGTGAAGCAATAACGACAGCCAGAGATAAAACATAAAAGAGAGAGAGATATTAGAAAAAGCTGTGAGGGGTGTCCCTTTCAAAAGGTGTGGTAGTGGCATGTAAAGGTGTCTACTCTATCAAAGGGCATCAACCGGTCACTGCCTTTGGATAAAACCAACGGTTCCCAACTTCTAAGTTCTAAGAAGCAAATTCTAGGCTAATTTTTCTTGGGTTTGAGTTGACATTGGTGATAAGTGATATAGTTTAAGGTTGTAATTTTGAGTATTTTTTAAAATTTTGGAGGGTATAGAAATTATTGGATCTAATTTTTGTATTCTAATTTTTTTTATATATTTTTGAAGTAGATATAGGAAGGTTTAATTTTAGAAATCAAAAGATTTGATTTTTATATTCTAAAAATTGGAGAGTTTAATTTTTGTATCTCTTAAAAATTAGAGGGCCTGATTTCTATATTCCAAATTAAATGGTGTTACATTTTAAATTAAATTTCATAATTAAAAAAAAACATTATTATCAACCATAATATAATAAGAGTTATGTTATGTGTATATTAAAATCAGTCATTAAAGTCAACCACTAGTATAAAATACATGTTAAAATATAAATACATATTAAAAATAAATTAAACCACACATGTATTTATACACAAATACATTGATGACTGATTTTAATGATTAATTTTAGTGTACAAATAGTATTTTTAATATAACAAATAAAAAATACAAATTCTACTCAGTTCTCTTCAAAATAAGGGTAATTTTTATTTTTTAAATCTATTAAAAAATAAAAAAATAGATAATAAACTCTGGAATTTAGTGATAACGATTAAGAATATCAATTCTTTGATATTATATTTGAGAAAAGTATAGAAAATCAAGTCTCCAACCAGCCAATTTAAATAATTCAATTGATTATAATAATTTTATTTTATTTTAATAAATTATAATTTGAATAATTAACAGTAATGGTTGATTTGAAAAGTTTAGAGGGTGTATTAATGGCTGATTTAAAAAATTTAGAGGGTGTAAAAACACTGTAGCATCAATCACGGTGAAGAATTGGAAGTGCATATTCTTTCATGCATTGAGTGCTCTTTAGCTATGTTGCTTTCCGCCGTTTTCATTTCTTGTAACTATTAGAATCACTGCATCGCTCTCTCCTCATTCTGCCGCCGCACGAGCCACCGTTTGAACCATCGTGTTGCTTCATCCTCGATCCTCTGACGTGATTGTCGCATTTGGAACCATCCCATGGGTGCCTCATCATTTCACCGTCGTACGAGCCATTCTTTTTCATTGGACATAGTCGCCTCCACCGCTGTGGGATCTGCATCGCCGAACACCATCGCGGCCTCCATTCGTCGTGACGTAGCCACTGTCGGGCCTCCATTCACGACGCCCGATCAACTATTTCGATCTATGGTGACTCCTACACTTGTAATGTGCGGCCTCCGTAGCTTCCTTCTCACAACGTGCCATCGCGAGTCCCCCACCATTTACGTAACGCCGTTCAAGACGTCATCGTTGGCCACTCTGCGGTCTTCTCCTCCTACTGTTTAGTTTTGATGATTATTTTAACTAGTTTTTTATGTTTTTTTCCCTAAATTTCAGACGATTCTTTTTATTAATTTTGAATGATTCTTTTTTCTATGTTTGTATGTTTTTTTTAAGATTTGGATGATTTTTTTATTAGTTTTGGATGATTCTTTTTCATATGTTTTGTATATTTTTTTTCTTAGCATTTGAATAATTTTTTATCTTATGTTTTGGTGTGTTTTTTTTTTTGGAATTTCAATTTTTTTTTTAAAAAGAGAAATTCGGGTTTGCATAATAAATAGTAAAAGGTGAATTAGAGCAAGAAGAGATAATTAATAATCATTAATGTTGTATCTTTTAAAATATAAAATTTAAATAATTATTAATTAATAATTATTAATTAGTATAGAGTGAAATTCAAAAAAATTTGTTGGCTTATTTTTGGTTGGACCCTCTCTTAGTTTTCTAATAGACATTTACGTGTTTAGCCTTAAACCTAATTCACTTAAATAGGAGTTTATTTTAAAATGATAACTTTTAAAATAAATATGTAAAATTAATCTCAACAAATTACAGATTAAATATTTTAATTTTTAATAAGTTTTTATTTTATCCTTGAGAATTATTTTTATCAAACATATTGGCTCTTTCGTTGTTTTTATAGGAATTAATTTATTTTAAAATATATTTTTAATAAATTTGTTAGATACCAGAGATCAAGAGTGAAGAAGATGAAGATTGAAGATGAATGTTGCAGAGGAGATTTCGCAAGTAACAATGAAATTGGTACTGTGTGTATTATTATTCAATGAAATAGAAGAAGTTTTATATGTACATGAAATGGGCCACATAAACCCTATATGTAGAACTCAATCCTGGCCGAATAACTAATTGATAACAGAGTTGATAGCTAAAACAGAGTCTCAATACAATAAATCTTGATTTTCTTGCTTAGTCAAGTTATCTCAGTATTACTATTGTTTATACACTTAACACCCCCCCCCCCCCCGCAAACTCATGGTTGTTTTAGACAAGACCCTGAGTTTGTTCTTGAAACGATCAAAGGTGGGAAGGGACAGAGGCTTGGTCAAAAGATCTGCAACTTGGTCTGTAGCTGGGATGTGAACTACAACAAGCTGATTGCGATTTACTCGCTCCCGTACTGAATGGAGATCAAGGTCAAAGTGTTTGGTTTTGTTATGGAGGATAGGATTGGCGGTGAGCATGACAGCACTGATATTGTCACTGTAAATCACAGGAGTGTTTGACCATTGGAGTTGAAGTTCAGTGAACAAGTTCAATATCCACCGAAGATCTGTTTCGGCTGCAGCAATGCTCCTAAACTCAGCCTCAGCACTGGATTTGCTGACAGAATGTTGCTTCCTACTTGCCCAAGAGACCAGATTGGTGCCAAGATAGACACGGAAGCCAGTTGTGGATCGACGGTCATCAACGTCCGAGCCCCAATCTGAAGTACAAGATTGAAAGAAAAGTCCTGATCAATGGTACCTGCTAAATATCTCAAAATTCTCTTAACACACTTCCAGTGTGGGAGAAGAGATTTATGCATATACTGAGAAACCTTATTCACAGCATAGGCAATGTCAGGCCTGGTTAGAGTGGCATACTGAAGGGCTCCAACAATTGATCTGTAATGAGTTGGATTATCAAATACATCACTGCCATGAGCTGAGAGTTTAGTACTAGTAATCATGGGAGTAGGCATAGATGAGATTCATGCATCTTAGATCTACTAAAAGGTCTCTAATATACTTTGATTGTGATAATATAAGATCCTGATGTTATTTTTGTTGCTTCTATGCCTAAAAGAAATTGAATTCTCCCAAGTCCTTCAAAGCAAAATGGAATTAAGTTGTGATATAAGTTGAACAATCTCAGAATCACTATTACAAGTAACAAGAATATCATCAACATACACTAAAACATACATAGTAGAAGATTTAGTAAATCGTAAGAACAAAGAAGGATCTGACCTGGTATTCTGAAAGCCAAATCGAGGCAAAGTGGCAGCCAATTTAGTGAACCAGGCTCGAGGGGCCTGTTTCAAACCATAAATTGACTTATGAAGTTTGCAAACCTGATTTGGGGAGCCTTGGGGAAAGGAGGGAGGTTGTTGCATGTAAACAGTTTCTTGAAGGTCACCATTGAGAAAAGCATTGTTGAAATCGAATTGTCGAATTGGCCAAGATTGAGAAATTGCAAGTGTTAAAATGATACGAATAGTTGCTGGCTTGATGACAGGGCTGAAAACTTGATCATAGTCAATTCCTTCTCATTGATGAAAGCCTTTGGCCACTAGTCGTGCTTTATATTTGAGAATTGTTCCATCGGGATGTCGTTTGATAGCAAAGACCCAACGACAACCTATCACTGTGCTATTTTTGGTGGTTCAAACATTGTCCAGTTTGATTTCGATGCAGTGGAGTTGGCAATGGACGGAGGTGGAATTTCAATGTCCCCTGTAGAGATAGGATTTGGGGTTGGAGAATTAGCTATTGTATCTGAGGAGGAGGCTGGAGTGCTAGTACTAAGAATTGGTGTGGTAGTGAGTGATAAGTGAAGGAGAACTAAATTAAGTGTAGAATCGGTAGTGGTAGTCAATATAGGAACCGGCAATATAGAAGTGACAGTAGGATTTCTGGCTGGCATGTTGCACTGTGCTGAAAACATAGAACTATATGGAAAAATTGTTTCATCAAAAAGCACATGACGAGTAATAAATATCTTACATTGAGAATTCATACACTTGTAGCCTTTGTGATGTGAGGCATATCCCATAAAGACACACAAATCAGATTTAAATTGAAATTTAGTAGAGTTATAAGGTGTAAGTAGAGGATAGCATCCACATCCAAACACTTAAAAAAAAAAACTATAATCTGGCACTTGTTTATGTAAAAGTTCAAATGGTGATTTTTTTGATGTTACAGTGGAAGGTAATCTGTTTATAATGAATGCAGCAGCTAAAAATGCATCATCCCAGTGTTTAAGAGGCATGGATGCAGTAGCTAATAATGAAAGGCCTACTTCGACTAAATGTCTATGTTTCCTCTCAACTCTACCATTTTGTTGATGAGTATAGGGACATGAAAATCGATGTATGATGCCATTTGTTGCTAAAAAGGATTTAAAGGAATGAGACATATACTCTTGACCATGATCAGATTGTAATTGTTTAATTCTCAAACCAGTAAAATTTTCCATCTGATTTTTGTATTGCTGAAAAGCAGCAAACACTTGTGACTTTGAGGATATTAAGTAGATGCAAAGATATCTTGTGCATGCATCTAGAAATGAAACATAATATGAGAAACCATGATGAGAAATGACTGATGAGGGTCCCCAAATATCAGTGTAGACCATTTCTAATGGATGATTGAATTTAAAATTGTCAGTGGTAAAAGGCCGTGAATGCATTTTGGACATACAACAAGACTTGCATAGAGATGAATGGTTAATATCATTTTTATTCATACGAATCGAAGAAAGATTACAAGAACTAAGTACTGAAGATACAATTTTAGGGGCACAATGACCCAATCTTTGATGCCAGACCTGAAAATCAGTACAAACAGCAGTAAAAGCAAGAGGATTGGATGGAATTTTAGATGATTTAGTTATAGCAACCCTCTCAAATTCATACACTCCTTGCTTAGGAGATCCTTGGAGTAGAATCTGGTGGGTGCCCTGTGATTTTACATAACATGCATCAGGATGAAATTCAAAATAGCAATTGTTGTCAACTGTGAATTGATGCACACTGATTAGATTATGAGAGATATCTGGTGCATGAAGTAATTGTTTTAAAATAAATCTGTGATTATTATTATCTAAAGAGATGAGATAGGAATGACCAATGTGTGCAATAGGAGTTTGAGAACCATTACCTAGCACTACCTGTTCTGCCCCTTGAAAATCTGAAGAGGAGTAAAGATTGGTCTGATCATTGGTGATATGATGTGAGGCTCCAGTGTCTGGAAACCAGGAGGATTCAACATCAGATTTAGGTGTTGTAAAATAGGCTCTGGGGTTGTGAAAAGAGTTTGGTGGTGGTGTTACTGAGGATGAGGAATTGGAATTGTTGTTTGAATTTGTGTGAAAATTCTGGTCGAACCGATGAAAACATGAAGCTGCAGTGTGTCCAAATCTTTCACAGAGTTGACATTGAGGACGATTTGTAGAATTCCAACTCGATCTGCCACCTCTAAAGGTTCTTCCTCGTCCTCTTCTTGCTGCAAAACCTCTACCATTTCCTCTATTGTTGAATTGATAGCTGGTTTGAGTGAAGTTTGATTGTATGATTCCAAGATCAGGTTTCTTGAATTTTTCCAACATACTTTCATGAGAGATCAGTAATGCTTCAGCATCTATTAGACTCATAGAGTCTGATTTTGACATCATCGAAATGTAGACTTTGTATTCTTCATTTAAACCCTCAGTAATGGCTTCAAAGTGCTCATCAAGTGTTAAATGATGACCCATGGCAGCTAAAGAATCAGCAATTTTTAGAATTTGCTTGAGATACTCACTAGCTGAGCTTCCTCCTTTCTTGATGCTTTTCAATTCTGTCCTCAATTGCTTGATTTTGATTTTCGAAAATTTTGCAAAGTGCTCTTGAATTCTTTCCCACATCTGATAAGCAAATTTGTAACCAATCATTTTTGTTTTGAAAGATTCATCCATGGATTGAAGAAGGCATGCAGTGAGAAGATTATCACGTTGTTTCCACTGCTTGTAGCTTTTTGAAACTGTGTTGGATGCACGATCTGCTTCAGAATCAAACATGGAGGGGACCAATTCTTTCTGGAGGTGATCTTCAAGATCATTGGCTCCTATTGTGAATAAAGCAAGTTGTTCCCAAGTAAAGAAGCTTGCTTCATCAAGCTTGTCACCAATCGGCATGAATTTCTGAGAATTATTTGTGAGAAGAGGAAGATTGTTAGTCATGGTTAGGGTTTTGGAAGATGTGATTTCTGGTGAATCTACTTCTGGATCGGAGTCTTGCTCTGATACCATGTTAGATACCAGAGATCAAGAGTGAAGAAGATGAAGATTGAAGATGAATGTTGCAGAGGAGATTTTGCAAGTAACAATGAAATTGGTACTGTGTGTATTATTATTCAATGAAATAGAAGAAGTTTTATATGTACATGAAATGGGCCACATAAACCCTATATGTAGAACTCAATCCTGGCCCAATAACTAATTGATAACAGAGTTGATAGCTAAAACAGAGTCTCAATACAATAAATCTTGATTTTCTTGCTTAGTCAAATTATCTCAGTATTACTATTGTTTATACACTTAACAAAATTATTGTCTTATAATAAAATTTATTAGAAATTTTTTAGTTTAATATATATATTAAAAATTTGATTAAAAGTGACAAAAAAAATTAATTCTCTAATGAAAATAATTTTTAATTATTTTTAGAAAAAAAATTATTAAAACTTAAAATGTCTGATCTAATTGTCTGAACTAATATTTTTTAAGACCAATTTAAATATCTACTCCAACTTTTAATTCGGGAGAGGTTATTGTCAGTATTCTAGGCCTATTGTCACATTTTATTTCATGTTATCTTGTTCAATCATCCTAAAATATCCTTCTTTTTATTTTAAGTAAATTACTAAAATAATAGTCAAAAGTTTATGTTGTTAACAAAAATAATTTTAAAAAATATTAATGATAAAATATCTCAAAAAATTAAAAAATGTGACGAAAAAAATTAAATAGTAAATATATATATTATAAAAAAAGACACTAAAGATTATATTTTGATGTAATTTTTTGTAAATATTATTTAAACAATAAAATATTTTTATTTTTAAAATTTGATAATTTTATGTCAAGTGAATTCTTTTAAAAAATTTATTTTGAATGGCCAATTTTTTTTTGAAAAATAAAAAAAATCAGAAATAAAATATTTGCTCTGAATTTTTTGTGTCTCATTTGAATATTTATTCAAATATTTTCACAAAAATTCGAATCAAATAGATAAATCAATGCTAAACATGAACATTTTTTTTGTCATTTATAAAAAAATAATATTTATTAATCATTTTGTCACATTTTCAACTCATTTACGGACTGTTTTGTTGGAAACATCTTTCAGAAACTTTTTTTGTGGGCATTTGAATCTTTTGAGTACCGATTTAATAGTTAATTCTTCAATTTTGCACTTAAGTTAATAATTTATTAAGTTCAATAATTTTAATATACTCAAATTTATTATTACTAATAATATTAAATTAAATAAATATTATATTCATTATTTATATTGTTGTGTTTTTTCTTGAATAAAAAGTTTTTATATCAATATTTGTAAATTTTATTATATCAAACTATGATTAGAAATTTAATATTAAGTTCTTTTTTCTTTTTCAGAAACTCACAGTAATAATTTACAATACGGAGCAGCAAGTATGTATATGCTACATAATAATAAAAAAGGAAATTAACAAATGAGATATAAGTTATAACGTATATATTTATCAAACATTTTAATTGTGATAATGCAATTTAAACTAGTAGTATTCTAAAGTTATCAGAATTTTTCCTTCTAGTTTCACAAACTCTATTCTATTTAGTTATTTACTTGATAATTATATTCTTTTTTTTTTAAAGGAAGTAGCTCAACATTTTAAGTGGAGCATACGAAGACAATAAACAGAGGCAGCAAAAATTATATAGAAAAAGAAAATAAATTACCCAACACAAAGAACATTAAACTTAATCTTTTGTCATCTTCGACATTGCCATTAACAACAAAAAGGATCTACACCTAGTCACCTTGTAATTTGTAAAAGACATTTGGATGATCTCATCAACACCTTTTCCTTTATGCTGGAAAATCCGTCTGTCCCTTTCTAGCCAGATATTCCAAATAATCGCACAGAAACACATCATCCATCTCTTGCGTACCTCCTTACGAAAAGATATCTCAGTCCAGCTCAGGAAATGTTCCTTCAACGTCCCTGGGCACGTCCATTGTCTTCCAACAAATGACAGCCAAGCACACCAAACCTGTTAAGAAAAATCACAACCAAGGAACAAATGGTGACCATATTCAACACTTTTGTTATATAACCCACATTCAACATCTTCCTAGTTGATAACCCCTAACCGACTCAGTCTCTCCTTTGTATTGACCTTTCCAATCAGTACAAACCAAACAAAAAGCTCAACTCTTGGCAGTACTAGCCCTTTCCAAATTGTCCTAGTAAAGCTGTAACTTGTTACAACCTCCGGAGTTATTTTCGCCTGTAGTACCTACACAAAAGCGTTAGTAGAAAAGACTCCTTGTTTATCAAATTTCCACACAACTCTATCCTCTTTGTCATGAGCAAGTTTGACCAGTCTTAGTGTATCATGTAACTGGTTTACTAAATCCAACTCCCACTGGAATAACGCTCTCCTCTATTGGAAGTTTCATATCCACTCAAACCCATCCCAAAACCCACAGTCCCCTATAACAGATCCCCTTTGGTTTGAAACTGAGAAGAGTCTTGGAAATTGATCTTTTAGAGAACCACCACGCAGCCAGACATCCTCCCAGAAACGAGTTTCTCTCCCGTCACCAACCTCCATAGATAACCCTGTGATCATTTTTTGTCTTACTTGCTAATCCTTAAACTGTAACTGGCATATATCCTTCCAAGGACCCCCACGAATAGGTAAAGCTTGGGAGGACAGCATCACATTTGGGTCCAGGTTATTACAAGAGCAAACCATCTTTTTCCACAGCAGGCATTCTTCCTTAGAAAAGCGCCACCACCACTTGAATAAAAGGGTTGTGTTGCGCACCATGGCATCCCCAATACCCAAGCCACCAAGCTTTTTGGGCATCTGCACCACTTCCCATCTGACCAAGACCATACCAGTCTTACCATCCTCCTTGCTCCATAGAAATCTTCTCTGTAGAGAAATCAGTTTCTCTGCAACTGCCTTTGGCATCTTATACAAACTCAGATAATATACAAGAAGACTGTTCAGCACTGATTTAATGAGCACCAGTTTTCCAGCTTTATTGAGAACATTGGCTTTCCATACGCTAAGCTTTTCCTCCACTTTATCTATAATTAGCTTCCAAGTCTTCACCAATCTTGGGTTAGCTCCTAGAGAGATCCCCAAGTATTTAACTGGGAGAGAGGCTTCCTTGCATCCCAGTACGCTACACATATGCTGAACCTACCGATCATCACAGTTAATTGGAATCACGCTATATTTGTCAAAGTTAATACGTAGCCCCGACATCAATTCAAAGGAACGAAGAATCCTTCTATAATTTTTAACGGTCTCTTCCTATGGAGGGCATAATAGAATAGTATCATCCACAAACTAGAGATGCGAAAGCTCAATATGATCTTTTCCCACCAATAACGGAGATATGCGCCCGTTCCTAACTGCCTCCCTAAACATCTTATGGAGGACATCCATGACAAGAACAAACAGAAATGGAGACAGTGGATTACCTTACCGCAGGCCCCTTTCCATCTTAAATGGCTTAGAAGGTGAACCGTTTATCAATACTGACATGGAACACGTACTGACACACTCCATGACCCACCCCCTCCATCTCTGTCCAAACCCCATCTTCTCTAGCACAAGTTCCATAAAGCTCCACTTGACTCTATCATATGCTTTCTGAAAGTCTAACTTTATTATCACCGCTTCCTTCTTCCTCATTTTAATCCATTGAACTGTTTCGTAAGCAATAAGAGCCCCGTCATGAATCTTTCGTCCCTTCACAAAGCACTCTGAGTCTCACCTACTAGCCTTGGCATTACTGCTCGCATTCTTCTAACCAGCATCTTCAAAATTACTTTATACACACACCCTACCATGCTAATCGGCCTGAGATCTTTGATTTTCTTTGCCCCGTAAACTTAAGAGCCAGTGCCACCCATGTGAAATTTGCATCCGCCGGTAGTCTAGAAGACCGGAAAAAGTCCAACACTGCTGTCGTGAAATTAGGACCAATTTCATCCCAACACTTCTTTATGAAGTTCATGTTGTACCCATTACTTCCGGGAGCCTTCGATGCCTTACAATCCCACACTGCTTCCCTAACCTCCTGAGTAGTCGGTTGCAACTCCAAAGCCAATGCATCATCTTCACTAATCCTTTCCACCAGACCGTCTCTAAAGCCCACCATCGGAGACTTTTCCTGATGGTATAAGTCCTTGTAGAAGTCCCTAATCGCAATCTTGATCCTGCCTTGATTCCTTATCAATCTTCCATTAATTACCAGAGCATCAATCCTATTGTTTCTCCTTCTCGCCGAAGCTAAGTTATAGAAGTACCTTGTGTACTTATCTATGTCGCTCGCATGTCTTGAGCGCGATATCTGCTTTCAATGTAGTTCTTTCCTCACATACCATTTCTCACAGTACGCCACAAGCGCCCTCCTTCTTGCCTCCACCGTTCCATCATAAACCCCTTCACCCACCCTGTCAATAATCTTCTTAATCTCTTTCTCGAACTTCATAATTTTGTTGTCCATGTCACAAAAATTGTCTTTATGCCATCTCCTCAAAGGAACTGTCAAAGCCTTCGATTTATCTGTGAATTTAACCTCTCATAAACCTCTATATTCATTCTTTACCATCCTCAGGAAACCTTCATGCGTAAACCATGAGTTCAGACTTCTAAACGACTTTGGCCCAATGCTAAGCCGCTTATCTTCCACTATAATAGGACAGTTGATGAGCGGATAATTTATACGCTTTTTGGCTTTGTTTTTAGGTAGTTTTTAGTATGATCTAACTACTTTTAGGGATGTTTTCATTAGTTTTTATGTTAAATTCACATTTCTGGACTTTACTATGAGTTTGTGTATTTTTTTGTGATTTCAGGTATTTTTGGCTGAAATTGAGGGACCTGAGCAAAACTTTGATAAGAAGGCTGACAAAGGACTACTGATGCTGTTGGAATTTGACCTCTCTGCACTCGAAATGAATTTTCTAGAGCTACAAAACTCCAAATGGCACGATCTCAACGGCGTTGGAAATTAGACATCCAGAGCTTTCTAGCAATATATAATAGTTCATACTTTATTCAAGATTTGACGACGTAAATTGGCGCTCAACGCCAGTTCCATGCTGCATTCTGGAGTCAAACGCCAGAAACACGTCACGAACCAGAGTTGAACGCCAAAAACACGTTACAACTTGGCGTTCAACTCCAATAAAATCCTCTGCACGTGTAACATTCAACCTCAGCCCAAGCACATACCAAGTGGGCTCCGGAAGTGGATTTCTGCATCAATTAATTACTTCTGTAAACCCTAAGTAGCTAGTTTATTATAAATAGGACATTTTACTATTGTATTTTCATCCTGGATTCGGGATTGTATTTTTTATCCTGTGATCACGTTTTGGGGGCTGGCCTCTCGGCCATGCCTGAACCTTCATCACTTATGTATTTTCAACGGTGGAGTTTCTACACACCATAGATTAAGGGTGTGGAGCTCTGCTGTACCTCGAGTTTCAATGCAATTACTACTATTTTCTATTCAATTTCGCTTGTTCTTATTCTAAGATATTCATTGCACTTCAACATGATGAATGTGATGATCCGTGACACTCATCATCATTTTCACCTATGAACGCACGTGATTGACAACCACTTCCGTTCTACCTTAGACCGGGCGCATATCTCTTGGATTCCTTAATCAGAATCTTCATGGTATAAGCTAGAATTGATGGCGGCATTCATGGGAATCCGAAAAGTCTAACCTTGTCTGTGGTATTCTGAGTAGGATTTTGGAATTGAATGACTGTGACGAGCTTCAAACTCGCGATTGCTGGGCGTGATGACAAACGCAAAAGAATCAAGGGATTCTATTCCAACATGATCAAGAACCGATAGATGATTAGCCGTGCTATGACAGAGCATTTGGACCATTTTCACTGAGAGGATGGGATGTAGCCATTGACAACAGTGATGCCCTACATACAGCTTGCCATGGAAAGGAGTAAGAAGGATTGAAGGAAGGCAGTAGGAAAGCAGAGATCCAACAGGGACAAGCATCTCCATACACTTATCTGAAATTCCCACCATTGAATTACATGAGTAACTCTATCTTTATTTTCTGTTTATTATTTATTATTATTCGAAAATCCAATAATCTCTTAATATAGTTGAATCTGCCTGACTGGGATTTACAAGATGACCATAGCTTGCTTCATACCAACAATCTCTGTGGGATCGACCCTTACTCACGTAAGGTATTACTTGGACGACCCAGTGCACTTGTTGGTTAGTTGTGCGGAGTTGTGACTAAGTGTGATTCACGTTTGAGAGCGCTACCAAGTCTTTAGAGCCATTGTTGATGATCACAATTTCGTGCACCAAGTTCTTGGCGCCGTTGCTGGGGATTGTTCGAGTTTGGACAACTAACGGTTTATCTTGTTGCTCAGATTAGGTAATTTTCTTTTCAAAAAAGTTTTCAAAAATTTTTCAAAATTTTTCTTTGTTTTCGTTTTTCCCAAAAATTATTTTCGAAAAAAAATAATAAAATAAAATACACAAAAAAATCATAAAATCATAAAAATAAAAAATATTTTGTGTTTCTTGTTTGAGTTTTGAGTCAATGTTTAAGTTTGGTGTCAATTGCATGCTTTAAAAATCTCTTGCATTTTTCGAAAATTCATGCATTCATAGTGTTCTTCATGATCTTCAAGTTGTTTTTGGTAAGTCTTCTTGTTTGATCTTGATGTTTTCTTGTTTTGTATCTTTTGTTGTTTTTCATATGCACTTTTTTGTTTGTTAGAGTCCAAGCATTAAAGAATTCTAAGTTTGGTGTCTTGCATGTTTTCTTTGCATAAAATTTTTTTCAAAAATATGTTCTTGATGTTCATCATGATCTTCAAAGTGTTCTTGGTGTTCATCTTGACATTCATAGTGTTCTTGCATGCATCATGTGTTTTGATTCATAATTTTCATGTTGTGAGTCATTTTTGTTGTTTTTCTCTCTCATCATTAAAAATTTTAAAATAAAAAATATCTTTTCCTTATTTCTCTCAAAAATTCAAAATTTTGGGTTGACTTGGTCAAAATTTTTTAAAATAAGTTGTTTTCTTGTTAGTCAAGTCAAAATTTCAATTTTAAAAATCTTGTCTTTTCAAAACTTTTTCAAAACTCAAATCTTTTTCATTTTTTTATTATATTTTCGAAAATTTATTTTAAATTGATTTTCAAAATCTTTTTTTATCTTTATTTCATAATTTTCGAAACTACACTAACAATTAATGTGATTGATTAAAAAATTTGAAGTTTGTTACTTGTTAAGAAAGGCTCAATCTTTAAATTCTAGAATCATATCTTTTAGTTTCTTGTTAGTTAAGTAATTAATTTTAATTTTAAAAATTAAATCTTTTTCAACCATATCTTTTATCATATCTTTTATATCATATCTTTTTCAAAATTTTATCTTTTTCAAAAAAAATTGATTTCAAAATATCTTATCTAACTTCTTATCTTCTTATCTTTTCAAATTTGATTTTAATATCTTTTTCAACTAACTAATTAACATTTTGTTTGTTTCTTATCTTTTTCAAAACCACCTAACTACTTTTCCCTCTCTAATTTTCGAAAATATCTCATCTCTTTTTCGAATTTCTTTTTAAATTAACTAATTATTTTAAATTTTAATTTTAATTCTATCTCACCTTTAATTTTCGAAAATCATTAACTCCTTTTCAAAATTAATTTTTGAATTCTCTCTCTCTCATCTTCTTCTATTTATTTATTCATTTACTAACACTTCTCTTCACCTCTCTTCATCTCCAATCACTGCCTCTATCCTTACCCTTGTGTTTGGATTCTCCTTTCTTTATTCTTTTCTTCTTCTACTAATAATAAAGATCCTCTTTATTGTGACATAGAGGATTCCTCTTCTTTTCTTGTTCTCTTCTCTTTCATATGAGCAGGAACAAGAAAAAAAACACTCTTGTTGAAGCTTATCCTGAACCTGAAAGGACTCTGAAGAGGAAACTAAGATAAGCTAAATTACAATAATCCAGAGGCAACCTTTCTGAAATTTTTGAACAAGAGAAGGAGATGGCAGCCGAACCCAACAACAATAATGCAAAGAGGATGCTTGGTGATTTTACTAAACCCACGTCCAAGTTTGATGGAAGAAGCATCTCAATTCCTGCATTGGAGCAAACAATTTTGAGCTGAAACCTCAATTAGTTGCTCTAATGCAACAGAACTGCAAGTTTCATGGACTTCCATCTGAAGATCCTTACCAGTTTTTAACTGAGTTTTTGCAAATTTGTGAGACTGTTAAGACAAATGGAGTAGATTCTGAAGACTACAGGCTCATGCTTTTCCCTTTTGCTGTAAGAGACAGAGCTAGAACATGGTTGGACTCATAACCTAAAGATAGCCTGGACTCCTGGGATAAGCTGGTCACAGCCTTCTTGGATAAATTCTTTCTTCCTCAAAAACTGAGCAAGCTTAGAATGGATGTTCAGACCTTCAAGCAAAAAGATGGTGAATCCCTCTATGAATCTTGGGAAAGATACAAGCAGATGACCAAAAAGTGTCCTTCTGACATGTTTTCAGAGTGGACCATATTAGATATATTCTATTATGGCCTATCTGAGTTTTCCAAGATGTCATTGGACCACTCTGCAGGTGGATCCATTCACCTAAAGAAAATGCCTGCAGAAGCACAGGAACTTATTGACATGGTTGCAAATAACCAATTCATGTACACTTCTGAGAGGAATCCCGTGAATAATGGGACACCTCAGACGAAGGGAGTTCTTGAAATTGATGCTCTGAATGCCATTTTGGCTCAGAACAAAATGTTGACTCAGCAAGTCAACATGATTTCTCAAAGTCTGAATGGATGGCAAAATGCATCCAACAGTACTAAAGAGGCATCTTTTGAAGAAGAAGCTTATGATCCTGAAAACCCTGCAATAGCAGAGGTAAATTACATGGGTGAACCTTATGGAAACATCTATAATTCATCATGGAGAAATCATCCGAATTTCTCATGGAAGGATCAACAAAAGCCTCAACAAGGCTTTAATAATGGTGGAAGAAATAGGCTCAGCAATATATCAAGCCTTATCCATCATCTTCTCAACAACAGACAGAGAATTATGAACAGAGTACCTCTAACTTAGCAAATTTAGTATCTGATCTGTCTAAGGCCACTTTAAGTTTCATGAGTGAAACAAGGTCCTCCATCAGAAATCTAGAGGCACAAGTGGGCTAGCTGAGTAAGAAAGTTACTGAAACCCCTCCTAGTACTCTCCCAAGCAATACAAAAGAGAATCCAAAGAGAGAGTGCAAGGCCATTGATATACTCAACATGGCCGAATGCAAGAAGGAGGGAGAGGACGCAAATCCCAATGAGGAAGATCTCATGGGACGTCTCTCAAGCAGGAAGGAGTTTCCTATTAAGGACCCAAGGGAATCTGAGGCTCATATAGAGACCATAGAGATCCCATTAAATCTCCTTCTGCCATTCATGAGATCTGAAGATTATTCTTCCTCTGAAGGGGATGAAGATGTAACTGGAAAGTAAGTTGCTCAATATCTAGGAGCCATCATGAAGATGAATGCCAAGTTATTTGGTAATAAGACTTGGGAAGATGAACCTCCCTTGCTCATTAGTGAACTTGATACATGGGTTCAGCAAACATTACCTCAAAAGAGACAAGATCCTGGCAAATTCTTAATACCCTGTACCATAGGCACCATGACCTTTAACAGGGCTCTATGTGACCTGGGATCAAGCATAAATCTTATGCCACTCTCTGTAATAGAGAAACTAGGGATCATTGAGGTACAGCCTGCCATATTCTCATTACAAATGGCAGACAAGTCAGTAAGACAAGCTTATGGATTGGTAGAGGATGTGTTAGTGAAGGTTGAAGGCTTTTACATCCCTGCTGATTTCATAATCTTAGACACTAGGAAGGAGGAGGATGAATGCATCATCCTTGGAAGACCTTTCCTAGCCAAAGCAAGAGCTGTGATTGATGTTGACAGAGGAGAGCTAGTCCTTCAATTGAATGGGGACTACCTTGTGTTTAAGGGTGTTCTTCTGTAAACATGGAAAAGAGGCACAATAAGCTTCTCTTAATACAGAGTCAAACAAAGCCCCCGCAATCAAACTCTAAGTTTGGTGTTGGGAGGCCACAACCAAACTCTAAGTTTGATGTTGAGAAGCCCCCACATTCAAACTTTAAGTTTGGTGTTGGGAGGCCCTCATCATGCTCTAAACATCTGTGAGGCTCCATGAGAGACATTGTCAAGCTAGTGACATTAAGAAGCGCTTGTTGGGAGGCAACCCAATTTTTATTTATCTAATTTTATTTTTTTATTTTACTGTTATTTTATGTTTTATTAGGTTTATGATCATGTGGAGTCACGAAAAATATACAAAAATTAAAAACAGAATCAAAAACAGCAGAAGAAAAATCACACCCTGGAGGAAGGACTTACTGGCGTTTAAACGCCAATAAGGAGCATCTGGCTGGCGTTCAACGCCAGAACAGAGCATGGATCTGGCGTTGAACGCCAGAAACAAGCAACATCCTGGCGTTTGAACACCAGGAATATGCCCTGAGGAAAGTTGGCGCTGGAACGCCAACGCCAGAAACTGCTGCAATTGGGCGTTGAACGCCCAAAATGAGCATCACTTCGGCGTTTAAACACCAGAATTGTATGCTAAGGCATTATACATGCTTAATGGGTGCAGGGATGTAAATCCTTGACACCCCAGGATCTGTGGACCCCACAGGATCACCTCAGGATCTGTGGAACCCACAGGATCTCCACCCACCTCAACTCACCTTCTCTCTTTTTCACCAATCACCTCAATCTCTCTTCCACATCACCCCTTCACCACTCACATCCATCCATCTCTTCACCACCCAATCCCACCCATATGGCCGAAACATACATCCCTCTCTCCTATCTTCTTCCATTCTTTCTTTTGCTCGAGGGCGAGCAACATTTTAAGTTTTGTGGTAAAGCATAGCTTTTTTTTCCATAACCATTGATGCACCTAAGGCCAGAGAACCTCTAGAAAGAGGAAAGGGAAGACAAAAGCTTCCACCTCCGAGTCATAGGAGATGGAGAGATTCATCTAAAGGGTCTATGCTCAGTGGTAGAATATTTGACTGCAAATCAAGAGATCCCTGAGATACCTCAGGGGATAAATTTTCCTCCACACAATTATTGGGAGCAACTAAGGATAGGAGCACACCAAAATCACTAGGGATCATGCAACAGAAGCAAGGAAGAACATAGAGGAGCTCAAAGAGCACCATTGGTCCTTCAAGAAGGCGCCACCCTCACTAAGGTGGACTCATTCCTTGTTATTTTCTCTGCTTTTCGGTTTTTATATTATATGTTTATCTATGTTTTGTGTCTCTACTTCATGATCATTAGTAGTTAGTAACTATGTCTTAAAGCTATGAATAATTCCATTAATCCTTCACCTCTCTTAAATGAAAAATGTTTCTAATTCAAAAGAACAAGAAGTACATGAATTTCGAATTTATCCTTGAATTAGTTTAATTATATGATGTGGTGACAATACTTTTTGTTCTCTGATGAATGCTTGAACAGTGCATATTTTTATCTTGTTGTTTATGAATGTTAAAATTATTGGCTCTTGAAAGAATGATGAATAAGAGAAATGTTATTGATGATCTGAAAAATCATAAAATTGATTCTTGAAGCAAGAAAAAGCAGTGAAAAAGCAAAAGTCTTGCGAAAAAAAAGGGTGGCAAAAAAAATAGAAAGAAAAAGAAAAAGCAAGCAGAAAAAGCAAATAGCCCTTAAAACCAAAAGGCAAGGGTAAAAAGGATCCAAGGCTTTGAGCATCAATGGATAGGAGGGCCAAAGAAAATAAAATCCAAGCCTAAGCGGCTAATTCAAGCTGTCCCTAACCATTTGCTTGTGGCATGCAGGTCCAAGTGAAAAGCTTGAGACGGAGTGGTTAAAGTCGTGATCCAAAGCAAAAAGAGTGTGCTCAAGAGCTCTGGACACCTCTAACTGGGGACTCTAGCATAGCTGAGTCACAATCTGAAAAGGTTCGCCCAGTTATGTGTCTGTGGCATTTATGTATCCGGTGGTAATACTGGAAAACAAAGTGCTAAGGGCCACGGCTAAGACTCATAAGTAGCTGTGTTCAAGACTCAACATAATTAACTAGGAGAATCAATTAACACTATCTGAACTCTGAGTTCCAAGAGAAGCCAATCATTCTAAACTTCAAAGGATGAAGTGAGATGCCAAAACTGTTCAGAAGCAAAAAGCTACAAGTCCCACTCATCTAATTAGAATTAATATTCATTGATATTTTGGAATTTATAGTATATTCTCTTCTTTTTATCCTATTTGATTTTCAGTTTCTTGGGGACAAGCAACAATTTAAGTTTGGTGTTGTGATGAGCGGATAATTTATACGCTTTTTGGCTTTATTTTTAGGTAGTTTTTAGTATGATCTAACTACTTTTAGGGATGTTTTCATTAGTTTTTATGTTAAATTTACATTTCTAGACTTTACTATGAGTTTGTGTATTTTTCTGTGATTTCAGGTATTTTCTGGCTGAAATTGAGGGACCTGAGCAAAACTCTGATAAGAAGGCTGACAAAGGACTGCTGATGCTGTTGGAATCTGACCTCCCTACACTCGAAATGAATTTTCTGGAGCTACAGAACTCTAAATGGCGCGCTCTTAACGACGTTGGAAAGTAGACATCCAGAGCTTTCCAGAAATATATAATAGTCCATACTTTATTCAAGATTTGATGACGTAAATTCGCGCTCAATGCCAGTTTCATGCTGCATTCTGGAGTCAAATGCCAAAAACATGTCACGAACCAGAGTTGAACGCCAGAAACACGTTACAACTTGGCGTTCAACTCCAATAAAAGCCTCTGCACGTGTAACATTCAAGGTCAGCCCAAGCACACACCAAGTGCGCCCCGGAAGTGGATTTCTGCATCAATTACTTACTTCTGTAAACCCTAAGTAGCTAGTTTATTATAAATAGGACATTTTACTATTGTATTTTCATCCTGGATTCGGGATTGTATTTTTTATCCTGTGATCACGTTTTGGGAGCTGGCCTCTTGGCCATGCCTGAACCTTCATCACTTATGTATTTTCAACGGTGGAGTTTCTACACACCATAGATTAAGGGTGTGGAGCTCTGCTGTACCTTGAGTTTCAATGCAATTACTACTATTTTCTATTCAATTCCGCTTGTTCTTATTCTAAGATATTCGTTGCACTTCAACATGATGAATGTGATGATCCGTGACACTCATCATCATTCTCACCTATGAACGCGCGTGACTGACAACCACTTCCGTTCTACCTTAGACCGGGCGCATATCTCTTGGATTCCTTAATCAGAATCTTCGTGGTATAAGCTAGAATTGATGGCGGCATTCATGGGAATCCAGAAAGTCTAACCTTGTCTGTGGTATTCTGAGTAGGATTTTGGAATTGAATGACTGTGACGAGCTTCAAACTCGCTATTGCTAGGCGTGATGACAAACGCAAAAGAATCAAAGGATTCTATTCCAACATGATCGAGAACCGACAGATGATTAGCCGTGCTGTGACAGAGCATTTGGACCATTTTCACTGAGAGGATGGGATGTAGCCATTGACAATGGTGACGCCCTACATACAGCTTGCCATGGAAAGGAGTAAGAACGATTGAAGGAAGGTAGTAGGAAAGTAGAGATCCAACAGGGACAAGCATCTCCATACACTTATCTGAAATTTCCACCATTGAATTACATGAGTAACTCTATCTTTATTTTCTGTTTATTATTTATTATTATTCGAAAATCCAATAATCTCTTAATATAGTTGAATCCACCTGACTGGGATTTACAAGATGACCATAGCTTGCTTCATACCAACAATCTCTGTGGGATCGACCCTTACTCACGTAAGGTATTACTTGGACGACCTAGTGCACTTGCTGGTTAGTTGTGCGGAGTTGTGACTAAGTGTGATTCACGTTTGAGAGCGCTACCAAGTCTTTGGAGCCATTGTTGATGATCACAATTTTGTGCACCAACTGTGGTCTGACAATCCCCGTGGACCCCCTCGTAATCGAGTCTCTGGAAACTCCTCAAGCCAGTCCAAGGTCACCAGCACCCTATCAATACGACTGCAGGATCGTCCTCTGAACCATGTGAACTTGTGGTCAGTATTCGGTAAGTCCTCCAAACCCATGTCATGTATCCAATTCTTAAAATCTTCCGCCGACGGGGTTAATCTGTCAGTGCCGCGTCTTTCTTCCACCTGAATAATCTCGTTAAAGTCCCCCAAGAAACAACAGGGAACCTGACATAGGCCAACTGTGTAGCTTAGCTCCTCCCATATAATAAGCTTCTCATTTCTATCATGTGCACCATAAACTAATATAAAAGCACAATTGAAATTATTCTTCAGTATAACCCATTTGACACACAACCATCTCTCACTTCTATAAGAATTTCTAATTTAAAAAATTCCTCATCCTATATTAGCAGCAACCCACCAGACGCACCAATAGACTCTAACATAATCCCATCCTGCACAACCATTCCCCCAAATTTTTGAAACATCAAATCTAGTCACTAACTGTTTTTTAGTCTCCACCAAACCTAGCATGTTTAAATGATAGTTTTGCTTCAGGTCCTTTACCATCCTCATTTTTCCATCACCCCTCAATCCCCTAACATTCCAAGAGCTAATGATCATTTTAAAGAAATATTACACACCTTTTTTTGAATTTTGGGTCTGCTCCATCTAGCCTTTGCCTTCTGTTTAGCCACTCTTCTCCTTTGAGCAATTTCTTCATTCTGTTGTTGGAGGATCGCCATGATGTCGTCTTCTTCATTATATAGTTCTGCTCCTGACTCCTTCGCTAGTTCCCAGCTCTTTTTTTTCTCCATCAGCTGCTCATCCAGTCTTGAATACTCATTGTCACTTGCTTCATCATCCTTTGCATGCTCTATGTCCCCGACACTGTCTTCATCATCACCGTAATCTTCTTCGTCATTAGGTACCGGTAAATTTCTGTCTTGAGTCGCTTCAACTCCTGTCTCTATATTAATAACCTCCTGATAAACTCGACCATTTCTTTCAGAATCATCGCAAATACGGTCCCTGCCGTGATGCCCGTGTTCCACCTTCCCGTTTCCTTGTGTCCCTTCAGCCCCTCCCACATTTTTTGTCATTTTGCAACTCCCCTTCAGCGCTACATCTCTTCCGCTTCCAACCTTCATACCCTTATTATCATCGGTCAATCCTTGCATACCAACCAAGGTATGTGGTTCGTATTCCTGTTGGAACACCTGCGCCGTCAGCCTTCCTTCACCATCGTGTTAAATTTGCCAACCTTCGTTCCAGCTTGGTCCTCTTCCAACCTCCAATCGGCCATCACCCAGCTTGGGTGAATGTTCATCACCGGCGTCCTCATGGGATTCTGCTCCAATACACGAGCTTGGACATGCAACCTTGAGGCCACTGCTAGAAGATTGCGTGTCCCACAATGCGAGCCGCCTCCCGGGTCACGGGACTCCAAGCTTGCAGAAGCGGGCACGTCTCCAATGTCCAGGGATCTCTAGGCCCGACCCGATTTCCTTTCACCTGGCCCCTTGATGGAAACCTTAAGCCCATATTGCTTAGTTCCCTTGGAGATTGGGTCTTCATGGCCCATATTGCTTATGTTCCTGCCGTTCGTGAGCTTATTATATGGACCAAGCATTTTATTCCTTCCATTCTCCTTAGCTAGCCCATTTGGATTACAAAAATACTCCCATGAGACCGTTTGTTCAGACCCCGCCTCATTATTCTCCGCATATCCCCCTGAATCGGCTACTCCTTCAATACCATCATTATTAGATTGATATGTTACCAATTTCAATTGATTGAGACTTAAATATTCATAACTCTACTCGTTCAAATAAATTTCTGAATTTACTATTCTATCCTCATCTTCAACCTCCTTCCGCCGTCTCTCCATTATCACCTCTGCTGCCTGATCTGAACCTTTTGTTGAAAATACTGTCCTGTCTGACCATGTAGCTACATCATCACCAACCCTTGCAACAACATCTTCTGGTGTTCACATCTGACCGCATCTTCTCTTACAGTTTCCATCTGACATTTCTCTCCATATGTTTCGCATCCTACCTCTTTTACTAGAACATCAAAGCCACTAGTACCTATTGTAATGTGAACCTATTCATTGATCACATCCATCACACAAGTATTAATTTGTACTCGGCCGATACTAAAGGAACTGCACGATTCTGTCACATTATCGCACTCAACCACCTCGCCCCATTGGCTCCATATTATTCTGAACGTGTCCACGCACCACGTATGTAATGGCACCCCGAAACACTCCAGCCACACTCTTCGAGTTTCACTTTTCTCTGACTCGTTCCACCTCCATACATTGTGAAATAATTGCAGAAGGCTATTCATTTTGAAAGTGTAAGTCTCTTCTGCATTCAACAGACTATCAAAAGTCAACAGAGCTTTATATGCTTCCAATTCACGGACCTGAATAACTTGGGAAAAGTTCTTGGCAACTGAATCCTCAGCTACCTAAAGTCAATCGCCTTCGTCGATCCACCTACTAGGCTTTTTTATAGCCAGTCCAAATTTTCTTTTGCCACAGCCACCTCCACCTTCTTCGTCCACCCATTCCCATGCGGGTCCTGGACTGTTTTCTCCTTTGCCAATTCTTTAGAGGAGATAGTTGGGATTTTCCGGTTTGCTTCTCTTTCTAGTGGCCTCTGACGATCCGTGGCAGTTTTATTGTCACCCCGTGGCTGCACTTTGTCCGTGCTCTTTACCTCAGACACTCTCCTGTATTTAGCTTCCTCTACGAAGATGACCTTGCCTCTCACCCTCATTCGATTCATTTCTGTTATAGCTTTCAAGGCTCCTCCTTTCGTTGTGTACCGTATGAACGCAAAGATGTAAAGACTACCACTCTTCTGTTTTCTCGATAGGTATATGTCATTTATGTGACCAGCCCAACTAAAGAGTTGAAACAGTTCTCTCTTTGATATGTCCTCTGAAAGATTATCTACGAAGATTGAGAAGGAATCATTCTCCAAACATCGATACTCTTTTCGATTCCAAACTCTAGGATCTTTGACCTGACCTATTGCTCTATCCCTCCCAGTGTTTTCCACCCACTCACTCTCTCTCTCTCATTCTCTCTTTTGATAATTATATTCTTTTTAAATAAAATAAAAAATTATGTTGACACTCATTTTTAATGATATTTAAAAATTATCAGTATTTTTTATTTGACTCACTTTTTTATTTATATATAAAAGGAATTTAAGTTCATCTTTTTTTTAATCTTTTCTTAGTAGATTAAAAAGACATAAAAATATAACTTGGAACAAATTTGTGTTAGCTCCACATCCATTGAATTTTAATGAATTAACAAATTGTTACGGACTATGAAGGGTCCAGCCTAACTAATCGTCAGGTCGGGGCACCACCCCTGACCCAGGCCCAAGCCACCCCTCACCACAGGATGAATCCGACGGGTCAGCTCCTTCTAATACCTGACCCGGGATCCGCCCGACTTATCATCCGTATAACCTAAGTCATCGGACGGGTCAGCATCCCCGGGCAGCACCCGAACACCTGACCCGAAGTCCGGGATGACCTGCTCCTCCCACATGGGTTAGGACAGCTCATAGAAGTTTCCTGGTCAGTGGACTAGGTCACTCATGGGCCCGCCCAGCACAGTATATAAGGGAAAAGGTCAGCTCTCCCCCCAAGGTATGTGACACTTTTACCTAATTCGGCTATCACCTCGTACGGATACTGACTTGATCGTCGGAGTGTCCTTGCAGGTGGCCACCCCTTCTCATTCCACCTATGGCGTCTCCCATTCATCCCCTTGCCTTCCTTCCACGCCAGCTCAGGGTCTCTCTACCTCACCTTCCCGTCATCACCCGACCCGTGGAGTACCCGACATCTTCAGGTGACGAACATTGGTGCCGTCTGTGGGAACCCTGGAGTAGGCATGGAGCGACTTCCCACGTCGGAGGAGCTTCACGAAGGAGGAGGGGCCCACCAGAGCAGCGCGAGTTCAATGGCTCGCGCTGTCGAGCACCCGTGATCCTCCGTCCAACCTAACCAACAAATCTACACCAAAACCATCGAAAGACGTCCCTTCGGTGGGACTGGAGCCGATAGCACTAAGATCATGCAAGAACTCAGACACAAAGTATAAAACCTCGAACGGGAGCTGACAGCGAGAAGCCGATCTAACGAGGACGTCAGCCACTCCCACGGCGACGCTAGTCGATCCTGCACACGCACCCGCTCCCCCTCCCGAAGACACGAGAGCCGAGAAAGGAGTGCAATAAAGTGTTACGAGGCACACACGCAGGCGACCTCTCGACCTCGCCAAGGTAGGTCCGAAAGCCACGGGGAGTCCCAAAGAGGGAAAGCCAAGAAACAACAGGAACCCATCATCATGTGGGCCACTCCTTTCCACCCCTCGATCCTCAAGGTTCGGCTTCCGAAGAATTTCGACAAGCCAACGGACATGAGGAACGATGGGGCTAAGGATCCCCTGGAGCACCTCACAGCTTTCGAAGCAAGAATGAATTTGGAAGGAGTAGGCGACGCGATCAGATGCCGTGCATTCCCAGTGAGGCTGGCCGGCCCAGCAATCTGATGGTTCAACGCACTCCCACAAGGATCCATCACGACCTTTACGGACATCTCCCAAAGCTTCTTAGCTCGTTTCGCGACACGTATAGCCAAGGCAAAGCACCCAATTAACTTACTAGGGGTCACCCAAAAACCCGGGGAGCTGACCAGGAAGTTCCTGGACAGATTTAACAACAAATGCTTGGAAATCGATGGCCTAACAGACTCAGTCGCTAGTCTCTGCCTAATGAACGGCCTGCTAAACAAGGACTTTAGAAAGCACCTCACTACCAAGCCTGTCTGGTCCATGCAGGAAATTCAAAGCGTGGCCAAGGAATACATCATTGATGAAGAGGTCAGTCAGGTCGTGGCCACCAATAAACGGCAGCTCCCTAACCCTTCAGCTCGGCAGGCCCCCCAGGTCGATAGGTATAAGGAGGCTCCCAGGAATGGAACCCCAGCAAAGCAGCATAAACAACCCCCACGAGTGGGAAGGTTCACAAATTACATGCCACTCACGGCGCCTATAGTGGAAGTTTACCAGCAAATTACGGATAAGAGAATCCTATCCAGACGCAGACCATTGAAAGAGAGAACAGGAGCCAACAAAAGCCTGTACTGTGATTATCACAAGGGTTTCGGTCACAAGACCCAAGGCTGTTTCGACCTCAAAGATGCCTTAGAGCAGGCCATAAGGGAAGGAAAGTTAAGTGAGTTCTCCTAGCTTATTCGGGAACTGAGGAGACGAGAACGGGAGTGCTCAGAAGAAGATTGTAGCCAGACCGTCAAGGCTAGGCAAGAGCCCATGGGGAATGCCGATAACCCCCAACTTTTGTAGTAAACATTGTGGTCGGACGTGATACCCCCCAAATCCAAATCAGCAGCAATGAAGGATACCCGGATTCTCTCTATTTCGACAGGAGGTACCACCACCCCAAACGAAGCACCTCCTATGATATCTTTTGGCTGGTTTCACGACCTCCTTGAGAACCCCCCATGGTGATCACGACAATGGTTGAGACCGGGTTGGTCAGGCAAATCCTCGTTGATACTGGAGCTGACTCCAACATCCTATTCAAAAACGTGTTTGACGCCATGGGACTCAGGGAGTCCGACCTTAAGAGTCACCAACACGGTGTCACGGGGCTAGGCGACAACTACATAAAGCCCGACGGGATGATTTCATTCCCAATCTGCCTTGGAGCTGGTGACGCCAGGAGGTCAGTTATGGCGGACTTCGTAGTCCTCAGAGACTCCATGGCCTATAACATCATTTTAGAAAGAAAAACCATCAACGAATTCTCAGATGTGATATGCATTAAATTCCTAACAATGAAGTTCGTGACGAACAAGGGAACTGTTGGCTCCATTAGGGAAGATTTGGAAGCGGCAGTCGCATGCGACAATGCCAGTCTCTCCCTAAGGAAAGAGTCCAAGAAGGCGGCCGGCGTATTCCTGGCAAACCTGGATGTAAGGATGGAAGACAAGCCAAGGCCAGAACCAGAAGGTGACATGGAGAAATTCCAGATAGGGAAGTCGGCAGAACAGTTTACCTTCGTAAACAAAAATTTGCCCCATGAACTCAAAGGCCCCCTTATGGAGGTCGTAAGGGCAAAAGGCTACCTCTTCGCATGGACGCCATCGGACATGCCAAGCTTAGTGACATGCGAAATTGTGAACTATACTTTTTCACAACTCTCATAATCCCTGGTAATGGCTCCAAAAACTTGGTGCGCTCAATACCATGGCATTACACAACTTCGCACGACTAACCAGCAAGTGCACTGGGTCGTCCAAGTAATAAACCTTACGTGAGTAAGGGTCGATCCCACGGAGATTGTTAGTATTGAAGCAAGCTATGGTCATCTTGTAAATCTTAGTCAGGTAAACTCAGATGTATATGGTGATGAACGAAAATAACATAAAAGATAAAGATAGTGTTACTTATGTATATCATTGGTGTAAGAGCTTCAGACAAGTGTATGAAGATGCCTTCCCTTCCGTCTCTCTGCTTTCCTACTGTCTTCATCCAACCCTTCTTACTCCTTTCCATGGCAAGCTCGTATAGGGTCTCACTGTTGTCAGCAGCTACCTCCCATCCTCGCAGTGAAAGCTAATGCTCAATACTCTGTCACAGTACGGCCAATCACCGGTTCGGTTCCCTCCCCTACCGGAATAGAATAACTCTTTTGCGTCTGTCACGAACGCCCAGTAGGTTACAGGTTTGAAGCACGTCACAGTCATTCAATCATTGAATCCTACTCAGAATACCACAGACAAGGTTAGACCTTCCGGATTCTCTTGAATGCTGCCATCAGTTCTTGCCTATACCACGAAGACTCTGATCTCACGGAATGGTTGGCTCGTTTGTCAGGCGAGCACTCGGTTGTCAGGCGATCAACCATGCATCGTGCAATCAGGAATCCAAGAGATATTCACTAAGCCTCAGATGCTTGTAGAACAAGAATGGTTGTCAATCACCTTGTTCATGGGTGAGAATGGTGATGGGCGTCAATCATCACCTTCATCATGTTGAAGAACAAGTGATATCTTGGACAAAGAACAAGCGGAATTTGAATGGAAGAACAATAGTAATTGCATTAATACTCGAGGTACAGCAGAGCTCCACACCTTAATCTATGGTGTGTAGAAACTCCACCGTTGAAAATACATAAGCATAAGGTCTAGGCATGGCCGAATGGCCAGCCTCCCAATGATCTAAGAACTAAAATGTTCAAAGATGATCTAGAGATCTAAAAGTGATCAAAAGATTTCTATACAATAGTAAAAGGTCCTACTTATAAGAAACTAGTAGCCTAGGGTGTACAGAAATGAGTAAATGACATAAAAATCCTTTTCCGGGCCCACTTGGTGTGTGCTTGGGCTGAGCAATGAAGCAATTTCGTGTAGAGACTCTTCTTGGAGTTAAACGCCAGCTTTGGTGCCAGTTTGGGCGTTTAACTCCCATTTGGGTGCCAGTTCCAGCGTTTAACGCTGGGATTTCTTGAGGTGACTTTGAACGCCGGTTTGGGCCATCAAATCTTGGGCAAAGTATGGACTATTATATATGCTGGAAAGCCCAGGATGTCTACTTTCCAACGCCGTTGAGAGCGCGCCAATTGGGCTTCTGTAGCTCCAGAAAATCCACTTTGAGTGCAGGGAGGTCAGAATCCAACAGCATCTGCAGTCCTTTTGAGTCTCAGAATCAGATTTTTGCTCAGGTCCCTCAATTTCAGCCAGAAAATACCTGAAATCACAGAAAAACACACAAACTCATAGTAAAGTCCAGAAAAGTGAATTTTAACTAAAAACTAATAAAAATATACTAAAAACTAACTATATCATATCAAAAACATACTAAAAACAATGCCAAAAAGTATACAAATTATCCGCTCATCACAACACCAAACTTAAATTGTTGCTTGTCCTCAAGCAACTGAAAATCAAATAAGATAAAAAGAAGAGAATATGCAATGAATTCCAAAAACATCTGTGAAGATCAGTATTAATTAGATGAGCGGGGCTTTTAACTTTTTGTTTCTGAATAGTTTTGGCATCTCACTCTATCCTTTGAAATCCAGAATGGTTGGCTTCTTTAGGAACTTAGAATTCAGATAGTGTTAATGATTCTCTTAGTAAAGTATGATGATTCTTGAACATAGCTATTTATTGAGTCTTGGCTGTGGCCCAAAGCACTCTGTCTTCCAGTATTACCACCGGATACATACATGCCACAGACACATAATTGGGTGAACCTTTTCAGATTGTGACTCAGCTTTGCTAAAGTCCCCAATTAGAGGTGTCCAGGGTTCTTAAGCACACTCTTATTTGCCTTGGATCACAACTTTATTCTTTCTTTTTCTCTTTCTTTTTTTTTCGATTTTTTTTTTCGTTTTTTTTTTTGAAATGCTTTTTCTTGCTTCAAGAATCATTTTATTGATTTTTCAGATCCTCAGTAACATGTCTCCTTTTTCATCATTCTTTCAAGAGCCAACATTCATGAACCACAAATTCAAAAGACATATGCACTGTTTAAGCATACATTCAGAGAACAAAAATATTGCCACCACATCAAAATAATTAAACTATTATAAAATTCAAAATTCATGCAATTCTTTCTTTTATCAATTAGGCACGTTTTTATTGAAGAAAGGTGATGGATTCATAGGACATTCATAACTTTAAGGCATAGACACTAAGACACTAATGATCACAAGACACAAACATGGATAGACATAAGCATTAAAATTCGAAAAACAGAAGAACAATAACAAGGAAATCAAAGAACGGGTCCACCTTAGTGATGGCGGCTCTTTCTTGCTTTTGAAGATCCTATGGAGTGCTTGAGCTCCTCAATGTCTCTTCCTTGTCTTTGTTGCTCCTCCCTCATGATTCTTTGATCTTCTCTAATTTCATGAAGGATGATGGAGTGTTCTTGATGCTCCACCCTCAGTTGTCCCATGTTGGAACTTAGTTCTCCTAGGGAGGTGTTTAGTTGCTCCCAATAGTTTTGTGGAGGAAAATTCATCCCTTGAGGAATCTCAGGGATCTCATGATGAGTGAGATCTCTTGTGTACTCCATCCTTTTCTTGGTGATGGGCTTGTCCTCATCAATGGGAATGTCTCCCTCTATGTCAACTCCAACTGAATAACAGAGGTGACAAATGAGATGAGGAAAGGCTAACCTTGCCAAGGTGGAGGTCTTGTCCGCCACCTTATAGAGTTCTTGGGCTATAACCTCATGAACCTCTATTTCTTCTCCAATCATGATACTATGGATCATGATGGCCCGGTCTATGGTAACTTCGGACCGGTTGCTAGTGGGGATGATTGAGCGTTGTATGAACTCTAACCATCCTCTAGCCACGGGCTTGAGGTCATGCCTTCTCAATTGAACCGGCTTTCCTCTTGAGTCTTGCCTCCATTGTGCGCCCTCTTCACATATGGTTGTGAGGACTTGGTCCAACCTTTGATCAAAGTTGACCTTTCTAGTGTAAGGATGCTCATCTCCTTGCATCATAGGCAAGTTGAACGCCACCCTCACACTCTCCGGACTAAAATCCAAGTATTTCCCCCGAACCATAGTGAGATAATTCTTTGGATTCGGGTTCACACTTTGGTCATGGTTCTTGGTGATCCATGCATTGGCATAGAACTCTTGAACCATCAAGATTCCGACTTGTTGAATGGGGTTGGTAAGAACTTCCCAACCTCTTCTTCGGATCTCATGGCGGATCTCCGGGTATTCACCCTTTTTAAGTGAAAAGGGGACTTCGGGGGTCACTTTCTTCAAGGCCACAACTTCATAGAAGTGGTCTTGATGCACCCTTGAGAGGAATCTATCCATCTCCCATGACTCGGAGGTGGAAGCTTTTGCCTTTCCTTTCCTCTTTCTAGAGGTTTCTCCGGCCTTGGATGCCATAAATGGTTATGGAAAAACGAAAAAGCAACGCTTTTACCACACCAAACTTAAAATGTTTGCTCGTCCTCGAGCAAAAGAAGAAAGAAGGGAGTAGAAGAAGAAGAAATGAAGAAGAGGGAAATGGTGGTGTATTCGGCCAAAGAGGGGGAAGAAAGGGTGTTTAGGTTGTGTGAAAATGAAGAGTTGAAGAAGGGTATTTATAGGAGAGAGGGGGGTAAAGGTTCGGCCATTAGGGTGGGTTTGGGAGGGAAAGTGGTTTGAATTTGAAGGGTGAGGTTGGTGGGGTTTTATGAAGGATGGATGTGAGTGGTGAAGAGAAAGATGGGATTTGATAGGTGAGGGGTTTTTGGGGAAAAGGTGTTGAGGTGATTGGTGAATGGGGGAAGAAGAGAGAGAGTGATGGTAGGGTCCTGTGGGGTCCACAGATCCTGTAGTGTCAAGGAAAAGTCATCCCTGCACCAAATGTTGCTCAAAATCACGTTTTGAGCTATTTCTGGCGTTAAACACCGGGCTGGTGCCCATTCCTGGCATTTAACGCCAGGTTCTTGCCCTTTACTGGCGTTTAACGCCAGTCTGGTGCCCCTTTCTGGCGTTAAACGCCCAGAATGGTGCCAGACTGGGCGTTAAACGCCCAGCAGCTAGCATTACTGGCGTTTGAACGCCAGCTTCTTCTCCTCCAGGGTGTGCTGTTTTTCTTCCTGTTTTTCATTCTGTTTTTGCTTTTTTTCATTGTTTTTGTGACTTCTTATGATCATCAACCTACAAAAAAGATAAAATAACAAAAGAAAATAATTAATTATAAAACATTGGGTTGCCTCCCAACAAGCGCTTCTTTAATGTCATTAGCTTGACAGAGGGCTCTCATGGAGCCTCAGAAATGCTCAGAACCGTGTTGAAACCTCCCAACACCAAACTTAGAGTTTGAATGTGGGGTTTCAACACCAAACTTAGAGTTTGGTTGTAGCCTCCCAACACCAAACTTGGAGTTTGACTGTGGGGGCTCTGTTTGGCTCTGTTTTGAGAGAAGCTCTTCATGCTTCCTCTCCATGATGACAGAGGGATATCCTTGGGCCTTAAACACCAAGGATTTTTCATTCACTTGAATGATTAACTCTCCTCTATCAACATCAATCACAGCCTTTGCTGTGGCTAGGAAGGGTCTGCCAAGGATGATGGATTCATCCATGCACTTCCCAGTCTCTAGGACTATGAAATCAGTAGGAATGTAATGGTCTTCAATCTTCACCAAAACATTCTCTACAAGTCCATGAGCTTGTTTTCTTGAATTGTCTGCCATCTCTAATGAGATTCTTGCAGCTTGCACCTCAAAAATCCCTAATTTCTCCATTACAGAGAGGGGCATGAGGTTTACACTTGACCCTAAGTCACACAAGGCCTTCTTGAAGGTCATGGTGCCTATGGTACAAGGTATAGAAAACTTTCCAGGATCCTGCCTCTTTTGAGGCAGTTTCTGCCTAGACAAGTCATCCAGTTCTTTGGTAAGCAAGGGTGGTTTATCTTCCCAAGTCTCATTTCCAAATAACTTGTCATTCAGTTTCATGATTGCTCCAAGGTATTTAGCAACTTGCTCTTCAGTGACATACTCATCCTCTTCAGAGGAAGAATACTCATCAGAGCTCATGAATGGCAGAAGTAAGTCCAATGGAATCTCTATGGTCTCAATTTGAGCCTCAGATTCCCATTGTTCCTCATTGGGGAACTCATTGGAGGTTAGTGCACGCCCACTGGGGTCTTCCTCAGTGGCGTCCTCCTCCTCTCTTTCCTCCCAGAATTCGGCCATGTTAATGGCTTTGCACTCTCCTTTTGGATTTTCTTCTGTATTACTTGGGAGAGTGCTAGGAGGGAGTTCAGTAACTTTCTTGCTCAGCTGACCCACTTGTCCTTCCAAATTTCTGATGGAGGACCTTGTTTCATTCATGAAACTTTGAGTGGTCTTTATTAGATCAGAGACCATTGTTGCTAAGTCAGAAGTACTCTGCTTAGAACTCTCTGTCTGTTGCTGAGAAGATGATGGAAAAGGCTTGCCATTGCTAAACCTGTTTCTTCCACCATTATTGTTATTGAAACCTTGTTGAGGTCTCTCTTGATTCTTCCATGAGAGATTTGGGTGATTTCTCCATGAAGAATTATAGGTGTTTCCATAGGGTTCTCCTAGGTAATTCACCTCTTCCATTGAAGGGTTCTCAGGATCATAAGCTTCTTCCTCAGATGAAGCATCCTTAGTACTGTTTGGTGCATTTTGCATTCCAGACAGACTTTGAGAAATCAAATTGACTTGTTGAGTCAATATCTTGTTCTGAGCCAATATGGCATTCAGAGTGTCAATCTCAAGAACTCCTTTCTTCTGACTAGTCCCATTGTTCACAGGGTTTCTTTCAGAAGTGTACATGAATTGGTTATTTGCAACCATTTCAATCAGCTCTTGAGCTTCTGCAGGCGTCTTCTTCAGATGAAGAGATCCTCCTGCAGAGTTATCCAGAGACATCTTGGATAGTTCAGAGAGACCATCATAGAAAATACCTATGATGCTCCATTCAGAGAGCATGTCAGAAGGACATCTTCTGATTAATTGTTTGTATCTTTCCCAAGCTTCATAGAGGGATTCTCCATCCTTCTGTCTGAAGGTTTGGACTTCCACTCTAAGCTTACTCCATCTTTGTGGTGGAAAGAACTTTGCCAAGAAGGCATTGACTAGCTTTTCCCAAGAGTCCAGGCTTTCCTTAGGTTGAGAATCCAACCATATTCTAGCTCTGTCTCTTACAGCAAAAGGGAATAGCATCAGTCTATAGACCTCAGGGTTAACCCCATCAGTCTTGACTGTGTCACAGATTTGCAAGAATTCAGCTAAAAACTGATGAGGATCTTCCATTGGAAGTCCATGGAACTTGCAATTCTGTTGCATTAGAGAAACTAATTGAGGCTTAAGCTCAAAGTTGTTTGCTCCAATGGCAGGGATAGAGATGCTTCTCCCATAGAAATCAGGAGTAGGTGCAGTAAAGTCACCCAGCACCTTCCTTGCATTGTTGGCATTGTTGTTGTTTTCGGCTGCCATGGGTTCTTCTTCCTTGAAGAATTCGGTCAGGTCCTCTAAAGAGAGTTGTGCTTTAGCTTCTCTTAGCTTTCGCTTCAAGGTTCTCTCAGGTTCAGGGTCAGCTTCAACAAGAATGCCTTTGTCTCTGCTTCTGCTCATATGAAAGAGAAGAGAAAAAGAAAATGTGGAATCCTCTATGTCACAGTATAGAGATTCCTTGAAATGTCAGAGGAAAAGAAAAATAGAAGAAAGAAGTAGAAAATTCGAACTTATCAAAGAAGATGGAGTTCGAATTTTGCATTAAGGGATAGTGTTAGTCCATAAGTGGAAGGATGTGAGAAGAGGAGAAGTAATTTTCGAAAATTAGGTAAAAGATTTTGAAAACATTTTGAAAAACATTAATTGATTTTCGAAAACAAAAGTGGAAAAGAAATAAAGTGATTTTTGAAAAAGATTTTGAAATTAGAAATTAAAAAGATTTGATTGAAAACTATTTTGAAAAAGATGTGGTTAAGAAAATATGATTGGTTTCAAAAAGATGTGATTGAGAAGATATGATTTGAAAACAATTTTAAAAAGATTTGATTTGAAAATAATTTTAAAAGATATGATTTGAAAACAATTTTAAAAGATATGATTTTAAAATTTAATGACTTGCCTAACAAGAAAAGATATGATTCAAACATAAAACCTTCCTTAATAGAAAAGGTAAAAAACGTTCAATCAAATCATTAATTGTTAGTAAGTATCTTTGAAAAAGGAAAGAAATTGATTTTGAAAACATTTGATTGAAAAGATATGATTTGAAAAAGATTTGATTTTGAAAAACTTGAAAAAAATTGATTTGAAAACAAAATCTTCCCCCTAGCACCATCCTGGCGTTAAACGCCCAGAATGGTATACATTCTGGCGTTTAACGCCCAAAATGCACCCTTTTTGGGCGTTAAACGCCCAACCAGGTGCCCTGGCTGGCGTTTAAACGCCAGTCTGCCTTCTTCACTGGGCATTTTTGAATGCTCAGCTTTTTCTGTATAATTCCTCTGCAGTGTGTTCTGAATCTTCAATCCCTTGTATCATTGACTTGAAAAGACACAAATTAGAAATATTTTTGGATTTTTAATAATTAAAATGCAACAAGAATCAAATAACAATGCATGCAAGACACCAAACTTAGCAGTCTGTATACTACTGACACTAATGAACTGAAAATGCATATGAGACACACAAAATACTTCAAGTCAATAGAATTCAAAGATCAAAACAAAGAAATATATGCATGGATTCGAAAAATATAACAAAAACATGCATTTGACACCAAACTTAAGATGAGACACTAGACTTAAGCAAGAAACATCAAATATTTTTGGTTTTTTTATGAATTTGTAAATTTTTTTTTTGTATTTTTCGAAAATTAAGTGGAAAAAGGTATCAAAATTCTTAATGAGAATTTCCAGGAATCAGTGCAATGCTAGTCTAAGACTTCGGTCCAGGAATTAGACATGGCTTCACAGCCAGCCAAGCTTTCAAAGAAAGCTTCGGTCCAAAACACTAGACATGACCAAAGGTCAGCCAAGCCTTAGCAGATCACTGCTCCAAAAGCACAATTGATGAAAATCAACCAGCTCTTGTGGTGATAAGTTGAAACCTCGGTCCAATCAGATTAGACATGGCTTCTCAGCCAGCCAGATTTCAACAAATTATCATGAAACTCTAGAATTCATCTTCAAGAATATCGAAAAAAATAAATACCTAATCTAAGCAACAAGATGAACCGTCAGTTGTCCAGCCTGAACAATCCCGGGCAATAACACCAAAAATTTGATGTTGTTGCCGGATCTTGGCACTGATGTTACCAAAGGCTTGCTCAAAACTAGAACAATCCCCGGCAACGGCGCCAAAAACTTGACATGCGAAATTGTGAACTATACTTTTTCACAACTCTCATAATCCCTGGTAATGGCTCCAAAAACTTGGTGCGCTCAATACCATGGCATTACACAACTTCGCACGACTAACCAGCAAGTGCACTGGGTCGTCCAAGTAATAAACCTTACGTGAGTAAGGGTCGATCCCACGGAGATTGTTAGTATTGAAGCAAGCTATGGTCATCTTGTAAATCTTAGTCAGGTAAACTCAGATGTATATGGTGATGAACGAAAATAACATAAAAGATAAAGATAGTGATACTTATGTATATCATTGGTGTAAGAGCTTCAGACAAGTGTATGAAGATGCCTTCCCTTCCGTCTCTCTGCTTTCCTACTGTCTTCATCCAACCCTTCTTACTCCTTTCCATGGCAAGCTCGTATAGGGTCTCACTGTTGTCAGCAGCTACCTCCCATCCTCGCAGTGAAAGCTAATGCTCAATACTCTGTCACAGTACGGCCAATCACCGGTTCGGTTCCCTCCCCTACCGGAATAGAATAACTCTTTTGCGTCTGTCACGAACGCCCAGTAGGTTACAGGTTTGAAGCACGTCACAGTCATTCAATCATTGAATCCTACTCAGAATACCACAGACAAGGTTAGACCTTCCGGATTCTCTTGAATGCTGCCATCAGTTCTTGCCTATACCACGAAGACTCTGATCTCACGGAATGGTTGGCTCGTTTGTCAGGCGAGCACTCGGTTGTCAGGCGATCAACCATGCATCGTGCAATCAGGAATCCAAGAGATATTCACTAAGCCTCAGATGCTTGTAGAACAAGAATGGTTGTCAATCACCTTGTTCATGGGTGAGAATGGTGATGGGCGTCAATCATCACCTTCATCATGTTGAAGAACAAGTGATATCTTGGACAAAGAACAAGCGGAATTTGAATGGAAGAACAATAGTAATTGCATTAATACTCGAGGTACAGCAGAGCTCCACACCTTAATCTATGGTGTGTAGAAACTCCACCGTTGAAAATACATAAGCATAAGGTCTAGGCATGGCCGAATGGCCAGCCTCCCAATGATCTAAGAACTAAAATGTTCAAAGATGATCTAGAGATCTAAAAGTGATCAAAAGATTTCTATACAATAGTAAAAGGTCCTACTTATAAGAAACTAGTAGCCTAGGGTGTACAGAAATGAGTAAATGACATAAAAATCCTTTTCCGGGCCCACTTGGTGTGTGCTTGGGCTGAGCAATGAAGCAATTTCGTGTAGAGACTCTTCTTGGAGTTAAACGCCAGCTTTGGTGCCAGTTTGGGCGTTTAACTCCCATTTGGGTGCCAGTTCCAGCGTTTAACGCTGGGATTTCTTGAGGTGACTTTGAACGCCGGTTTGGGCCATCAAATCTTGGGCAAAGTATGGACTATTATATATTGCTGGAAAGCCCAGGATGTCTACTTTCCAACGCCGTTGAGAGCGCGCCAATTGGGCTTCTGTAGCTCCAGAAAATCCACTTTGAGTGCAGGGAGGTCAGAATCCAACAGCATCTGCAGTCCTTTTGAGTCTCAGAATCAGATTTTTGCTCAGGTCCCTCAATTTCAGCCAGAAAATACCTGAAATCACAGAAAAACACACAAACTCATAGTAAAGTCCAGAAAAGTGAATTTTAACTAAAAACTAATAAAAATATACTAAAAACTAACTATATCATATCAAAAACATACTAAAAACAATGCCAAAAAGTATACAAATTATCCGCTCATCACTTAGATCCCGAGGCCATGTCCCACCGACTAGCCGTGAAATCGAACGCCAAACCAGTTGCCCAGCGACGAAGAAAGATGTCTCAAGAAAGGGCCGACAAAGTCGCCAGACAAACAGTCGGGTTGTTAGAAGCAGGGTTCATCAAAGAACTCGACTACTCGACGTGGTTGTCCAACGTCGTCCTAGTCAAAAAAGCCAGCGGGAAGTGGAGAATGTGCGTTGACTACTCCGACCTGAATAAAGCATGCCCAAAAGACTCTTTCCCCTCCCTAGTATCGACACCTTGGTAGACTCGGTATCAGGGTATCACTTTCTCAGCTTCATGGATGCGTACTCTGACTATAAATCAGATTTCACTAATTCAAATCATACAGTGAAAACAAGTAAGCTTGTAAGAAGATAGCTCATGAAAGCAGGGAACATAGAATCAAGCATTGAACCCTCACTGGTAGTGTATATGCGCTCAAATCTCTCAAGTGTCTAGGGTCAATCTCTCTACTCTTCTCTAATCATGCTTTCTAAACTTTTGTTCCTCATCTAATCAATCAACAAATATTTAGCATACCAATGCAAACATCATGAGGTCTTTTCAGGGTTGTAATGGGGCTGAGGTAAAGGTAAGGGTATATATAAGGCTAAGTGAGCTAATTAAGTGAATCCTTGATTAGTCTAAGATCTCACCTAACATACATACTTTGTAAAGCAAAGCTTCTTTACCTATTCTCCCATATTTTTCCCACTTTTGATGTTACATGCTCATGTATTAGTTTTAATTTTGTCCCATGTGCATTGCTTTATTTTGCATTTGGGGAATTCTTTTGTATCCCCTTTATTCAAATACTGAATTAACTTTTTTTTTAATGCACATGGTAATTCAATTATTTTGATTTCACATGAGCATGCTTCCCAAAATTTTTATTTTGAATTATTTCATTCTTTTCAGCTTCCTACCCTTTGTTTTTATCATCCATGTTCCCAATAGGTTTCCCACACTTAAACAATTACACAATTTCTATCTTAAGCTAACCAAGGATTCAACTTGGAATTTTAAATTTGTTTTTCTGCTTAAGGCTAGTGTTGTGGTTTATAGAATAAGAGGGAATTAAAGGCTCAATGGGGCTAACAAGGGTGATGTAAAAGGTAGGCTAATTTTGGGATAAGTGAGCTAGAATCAAACAATGGCCTCAATCATATGCAAGCATGTAAATATACTAAATATTGGACATATAGAATGGAACAAAGTAAAGATTACAATTATAGAGAAGAAAACACACAAGAATAAAAATTTATGGTTAAATAATGTAACCATATAAATAAGCTCAAAATCTCACAGGTTGTGTGTTCTTTGGCTCAAAAACCATATTCCAAATACAACTTCAAAACAAGTTTAACACAAATTTTTCAATTTAGATTAGTGAAATACTATAAAAATTTCTTGAAAAAGAAAATATTTCTTCAACCAAGTGGTAAAATATGCACAAAATCAAATAAATATGCAAATGCAACAACTAGCTACAAAGAAAATTTAAACATTGGTGTTGAGACAAGAAAGTACTAACCCATGGAGATCGGTGTCGACCTCCCCACACTTAAAGATTGCACCGTCCTCGGTATATGCTAAGATGTACAAGTGGATGGTCTGCTCCAACTGATGCCTTTCTCCAAAGATTGTGCAGGTGGACTTATTTGTCTTCCCATTAAGAAGCTTTTCCTCTCCCTTCGTGGTGGCCATCCTGAAAGAAGAGGGAATAGAAGAAAAATAACCCAAAAATAAAGATAGAAATAAATAAAATATGGGTGTTAATGCCAGATAATAAGGGTCTCAATTACATGGTAGCTACAACATGCAAGTGAGAAAATAGTAGAAGTACATGGCAAAGCAAGAGTGCAAAAATTTGCAACAATGGGAAAGAGAGTGCAAGATAATATAAATTCATGTCAATGCAAAATTAATACAAATATCATAAAAGAATAGCATTGACTTAAACAATATTACCCAACAGTGTAAAACAAGTCACTGAGTACCAAAATAATACCAGAAAAGACACAACAGTTGAATATGAACAAGTAACACCAATGGAAAAATTAATAAATTTAGAAAATAAAATAAAAAGATGCACAAAATTAAAATGCAATGGAAGAAAGTATGCAAATAAATTAAATAAAATAGAATGGAGGTGAAAAAGATGAGAAGAAGAAAGTAAGAAAAGGAAGAAGAAGGAAGAAAAGAAATAAGAAAGGGAGAAAAGAATTAGGTATAGGGAAGAGAAGATAAGATATTTGGCTGCGTTGAAAAAGTTGTGCGGCGCAAGCGACGCGGACGCGTGGGGGAAGCGGTCGCGCGACTGGCACTTAAATTAATCGACGCGGTCGCGTCGGTCACGCGGACGCGTGACTCAGGTTATGCTACTGGCGCGAGGGCAGCCTCGCACTCGCACAACTCTCTGTTCAAAATTTTATTTTTGCCAAATTTGGTGACGCGATCGCGTGGGGCATCCGATCGCGTGAGTGGGCTTGAGAAGGAAATGACGCGAACGCGTCGGCGACGCGGTCGCGTGATAGAGATTGTGCGTCCAACACCAATCCAGCACCACTCTCGCACAATAATTCGTTGTGCACCCTTTGTACGTCGAAAATCAGGGCACGCGGTCGCGTGGGTCACGCGGTCGCGTGGGAGGCCATTATTCCCATGGGACGCAGACGCGTCAGCAACGTGGTCGCGTGGGACGATTTGTGCCACTGGCACACATCCAGCCACGCTCTCGCGTGACTCTCTGTTCGATTTCTCTTCTTCACAACGCACATGTGACGCGGACGCGTCAGCGACGCTGCCGCATCGCGTGCGTGCTTTTTTTTTTAATAATGCAGTATGCAGAATGCAATGCTAATATGAATGTTATGCAAAATTCCAGGTTCAATACAATAAAATAAAATAAAACTCAAAAACAAATAAAACTAGATAAAAATGAAAAAGAAACGATCATACCATGGTGGGTTGTCTCCCACCTAGCACTTTTAGTTAAAGTCCTTAAGTTGGACATTGGTTGAGCTTCCTGTTATGGCGGCTTATGTTTAAATTCATCCAGAAATCTCCACTAATGCTTGGAATGCCAATAACCTCCGGGGTCCCAAACTAGGCATGTAAAGCTTCTGAGCAGCTTCAAACAAATTTTCAGGCTCCCGGGATGACGAATGTCAGGATAGGATCCATGATCCCAAGCTTTGCTTTTAAATCCGCCTCTGTCTTGATCTACATGATTCCATCCGGGCAGTTTAAAAAGTAGATTCTCACCATGGTGACCAAACATTCTCCGTGATCCATTCAATTGAGCATGATACCAATCCTTGCACTTCGAGTTGAAGCGTGGAACCTTATTGAACCTTGTGCAACCGCTCTGAGTACGAGCCATTTTCCTCTTACTCTTAAAGCCGCAGAGAGCTCTAAGCTGGCCATCTATTTCAAGCAAACCATATTCAAGTGGAAGATTGAAGATAAAAGGCAAGGATTTTACCCACTTGTAGTTTGTGTTGGGCGGTAATGGCCTTGGGATAGGTGTTTCTAGTGGTTCTGTAAGTTCTACTCCCTTATAATCTTCTGTGAATTTTTTCATTTCTTTGAAAATTTCTTCCACTTCAACCATATCTTGATCAGAGTCTTCAATTTCTCCCTCATCATCGCTCATGTCATATATTGGAGTTTGAGAAAAATCTACCTCAGCATCATCTTCATATTCACTCGGGAAAGATTCTTCTGTCTCAAAGAAATCACTTGCGGATGCAAGTTCGTCACTAAGAGAACAGGACTCGTGATCATTATCATCAAGGAAACCTGCATCTTGGGTTATTCCGTCCAATTCTTCATAAGATATTTGCATTGGAGGCGGTGCAAAATCATCCTCAGCGTCAATTGTAGAATCCTCGACGGAGTCTTCCATGACTCTATGTTCCCATGGAGGTTCAGCATCTCCTAAATCTTCAACCAACTCTTCCTCTTCTATAATGATAGCATCCTCTACTTGTCCCAGTACGAAGTTAGGCTTTATGCTGTCCACTAGAGCTTCTCGTGTCTTCTCCACAACACATTCTTCATTAGATTCTCCACATGAAGCCATGGGATTCTGTTGAGTGTCCGAACGTCTAGAAGATAATTGATTTATTGCTTGCTCCAGTTAATGAAGGGTTGCATTAAATTGGTTTATTGATTCTTCGAGGCGAACCTGTGATTCTGGCTTTGATGGATATGGGCATGGTGTATGGGGGAGTGGTAGTTCTTGGGAGTAATTGGATTGGTGTTGGGGTGGATAAGGATCATGTGGTAGTGAATGGTGAAAAGAAGCTTATGAGTGTGGTGGTTCGAAGTTATGTCGAGAGGATGGTCTCTGAGCACAGGGTGGGGCTTGTTGGTAGCTACTAGGCGGTCCACCAAATCTTTCAGCTGGGTATGCATTGTAGAATGGTCGTTGTCCATGATATCTTGGAGGGTGTTATTGCCTAAAGGGTTGATTAGATCCTCTTGGCTCCATCCATCCTTGATTGGTCTGACCTTGATGCATATTCCTGCTGTGGTTTCTATTTCCTTCAACAAAGTTAGAACTAAACTCAAAGCCAGAGGGGTGAGAATTCATGGTAATTATCAGAAATAAGGGGGAAAAGGAGAAACAAATAAACAAGTAAAAGAAAAAATATATATATATATATATATATATTTTGAAAAATATTTACAATAACCAATAATAAGGCACACGTTTGCAATTCCCCGGCAACGGCGCCATTTTGACGTTAGGATTTTTTGCTAGTAAAGAATTTTATAAATTTGCGTTGTAGATATAGCTTCTAAACTAATAGAAATCCCTTCGTACAAAAGTTTTGGTTGTCACAAGTAACAAACCCCTAAATAAGTTGATAACCGAAGTATTTAAACCTTGGGTCGTCTTCTCAAGGAATTGCAGGGAAGTATGTTCTTATTATTGGTTATGGAGATTGTAAATTGGGGTTTTGAGAATGAGGAATGAATATGGCAATTAATTTAAATAGCAATTAAAATAAATAAATACTGTAAAGCAAACCTTTTGGCAAGGTATGAGAAATTGGAAGTCCAGACTTAATTACCCTTATCAACAATAATGAAAGTTGAATCTTAATTCCACTTAGTTAACCTTTACTAAAGTAAAGGAAAGTCAAGGGACTAATTAGTTTGACCTTCGAATCCTATTTATTTCCTAAGAAAAGGTTGAGATTATTGAAGTCAGTTCAATTAGCAAAGATAACAGTTATCAATTATGTTGAGCTAAGATAACTCCCGAGTTACTGATTCCTTAACCAAGACCAACAGGGAATAAAATCTACTTGAATGAAAATAATTTGGATAGAGCACAAGCATCAATAACATAAATTATAGAAAACAATCACAAGTCTGAAATGCCTCAAATTATATCAAATAGGAAGTTAGATTCAATATAGAAATCCATAAGCCAAATTGGCAACATCAGATAATCAACTAAAGTGATAAATAAAAGTGGAAAATAAATAAAAGAACATTGAACCTATAATTGAAGAAGATGAAAATATTCCTAAGTCCTTTAAGAGGAATCCTAATTCTAATCCTAAGAGAAAGGAGAGAGCCTCTCTCTCTAAAAACTACATCTAAAACCTAAATTGTGAATTATGAAAGTATCCTTATGAATGGATGCATTCCCTCACTTTATAGCCTCTAATCTGTGTGTTCTGGGCTGAAAACTGGGTTAAAAACAGCCCAAAAATCACTCCCAGCGCTTTCTGGTCCATACAGGTCGCGGAAGAGTGACGCGGAGGCGTCGTCCACGCGTTAGCTTGGGTTGTGTTCCTGCCAGGTCACACGGCCGCGTGATCCATGCATTCGCATCACCTGGCGTCAGAGCAGCTATGACAAATTATATATCGTTGTGAAGCCCCAGATGTTAACTTTCCAACACAACTAGAACCATCTCATTTGAACCTCTGTAGCTCAAGTTATGGTCGTTTGAGTGCGAAGAGGTCAGGCTGGACAGCTTAGCAATTTCTTCAACTTCTTGTATTCCTTCCACTTTTGCATGCTTCCTTTCCATCCTCTGAGCCATTCATGCCCTGTAATCCCTGAAATAACTTAACACACATATCACGACATCTAATGGTAATAAAAGAGGATTAATATTAACAAATATAAGACCAAAGAAGCATGGTTTCAATCATAGCACAAAATTCGGAAGGAAAACGTAAACTCATGCAAATAGTATGAATAAGTGGGTAAAGAGTTGATAAAAACCAGTCAATTGAGCATAAGATAAACCATAAAATAGTGGTTTATCACCTACTAACCTCATTAAGAAGACTAAAACAGTATTTCCAAGGGCACGTGATCATCCTAAGAACCGACCAAGCCATTTGGCAAGTCCTCCAAAAACCTGACCTCGCGGGAAGAATGATGGCCTGGGTGATAGAGCTGTCCCAATATGACTTACAATACGAACCTAGGCAGGCAATTAAAGCCTAGGCCATGGCAGATTTCCTAGTAGAAGTCACAGGAGAGACACTTGATATACCAAACAAACGGTGGAAGCTCTATGTCGACGGAGCGTCCAACCGAACGTTCGGAGGAGCCGGGATCATTCTCGAAAACTCGACTGGAATAGCTTATGAGTAGTCGATCAAGTTCGATTTCCCAGTCTCCAACAACCAAACATAGTATGAAGCACTGGTAGGAGGACTAATCCTGGCCAAAGAAGTCGAAGCATTGAGGATAGAAGTTAACAGTGACTCCCAGATCGTCACATCCTAGATAAACGGCAGCTACCAGGCCAGGGACACACTACTACAGAAATACCTAGGAAAGGTAAGAGAGCTGTGTAAAAACTTTGAAGAAGTCATAATCCAGCATGTCCCTAGGGAAAGGAATGCCCGAGCAGACCTCCTCTCCAAGCTAGCAAGCACTAAACTTGGGGCGGGGAACAGATCTCTAATCCAAGGGCTGGCAACCAAACCAGCGATCATCTTATGCGCAGCCTATACTCTAAGCTCCCCCTCATGGATAGACCCTATCTACCACTACTTGGAGCATGGAGAAACACCCATAGACAAGAAGGAAGCATAAGCCACCAGAAGGGAAGCCTCCAAATATGTGATCATACAGGGATAGTTGTACAAACGAGGGCTCTACCAACCCCTGCTCAAATGCCTGCGCCCCGACCAAACAGAGTATGCCCTAAGCGAAGTCCATGAGGGATGTTGTGGTCACATTATTGGAGGAAGGTCGCTAGCGAGAAAGATCATCAGGGCAGGATATTACTGGCTTACAATGATGTTAGACGCCCAGGAGTTCGTCAGGAAATACAAGAGATGCCAAGAAAATGCCAACTTCCACAAGGCTCCACCTGAAGAACTCAGCACGATAATGGCGCCCCGACCTTTTACCCAATGGGGAGTCGACCTCCTGGGGCCATTCCCACCTGGGCCAGGACAAGTAAAATACTTGATAGTAGCCATAGACTACTACACCAAGTGGGTGGAAGCCGAACCACTAGCAAGCATATCTTCAGCAAATTGCTAAAAATTCATGTGGAGGCAGGTGATCACCAGGTTCGGAATCCCAGAAACCGTCATATCGGATAATGGGACATAGTTTATTGACAATAAATTCAAAGAATTCCTAACAGGATTAGGAATCAAACAAAAATTCTCCTCAGTCGAGCACCCCCAAACCAACGGACAGGTAGAGGCAGCCAACAAAGTTATCTTAAAGGGACTGAAGAAGCGACTTGAAGGAAGGAAGGATTCATGGGCAGACGAGCTAGCCTCAGTCTTATGGTCCTACAGAACTTCCCCACAATCTTCTACCGGCGAAACTCCCTTCCGACTCATATACAGGGTCGACGCAGTCATCCCAGTCAAAGTCGGGGAGCCGAGTCCAAGGCTACTCCTTGGAGGGGGAAGCAAGGCAGTCGAAAAGGATCTGGTCGATGAAATAAGACAAATGGCACACCTAACAGAGATAGCAATCAAGCAAAGGATGGCCCTAAGGTACAATGGCAAAGTGTTGAAAAGAAGTCTTGGAGAAGGCAATTTAGTTTTACGACGCAATGACATAGGGCTGCCAACCCCAAGAGAAGGTAAACTGGCCGCCAATTGGGAAGGCCTTTACAGGGTAAGAGAAGTCCTCGGCAAGGGTGCCTACAAGTTGGAGAGGTTAGATGGAAGCGAGGTACCGAGAACATGGAATATGGCAAACCTAAAGCGATTTTATTCAAAAGATTCCACTCATAAGAAAGAGCAACCACACGATCTGACAACCTCACCTCCTCCACCTTAATTTCCTCTGCATTCCTTTCTCTTTCTTATTTCTTTTACTTAAAGTGTATTACATCACTTTGTTTTAAATCTTATATATATAGGTGCGCATACAATAACTTCGTCTTTTGCAAGATATGCACCGATTCAACAAAACAACAAACAATAACTGGTCGACCTAACGGAAACCTGGGATTGATCACCCCGAGAACCAAAGGGACCCAAAAGTCAAAACACAACTTAAAAAATGGCAAGTGGCAAAAACAGTAAATACCATAAAAGCAGTAAACCAAACACCAAAAGGCCACGACGGCCCGAATAAGTGAGAACGACAAAGTAATCAAAAGCAACAAATGGCCCGAACAAGCAAACGACAAAACGTAAATGACTTAATCAAAGTAAAATGCTAAAGTGTTCATTACAAATAAAAGGCACCTTAAACAGGCCCAAATATAAAGATAGCAATTTTCAAAAGCAAGATAAGGAATACAAGAGCTGTAAAGAAGTATCCATCTCAAGGCTTAAGGATGTCAACAATTTTCCCGTCCTCAACCGTCTTGAGGACCCCAATCTGAGAAAGATTGAGGTCGGGAGCTAGTACAGCCACCTGAAGCTTGATCCCTTCCTCAGTCAGCTTCACGGCCTCCTGGGCCCCCTTCGCAAGCTCTTTGTTTTTCTTTTTCAGAACGGACAGCTCCTGCCGGGCAGTAGCTGCTGAGCTCTCCGCCAACTTCGGCTTCTCCTCCAATTCTTTGACTTTCTTCTTAGCGGCGGCAGTCTCACCACGAGAAGTATTCAAATCTTTCATCAACTCAAGTTCCCGACCCACCAGCCTGTTAATCTCTTTTGTATCCTCCTCAGCCTTCTTCTCCTGCTCAGACAACTTTGTCTTCAGAGACTCTTCCCGAGATCTTGAATCTGTCAGGTCTTTTTGGGATTTCTGAAGCTTCCCTTCCAAAATATGATAATTTCCCAAGACAGGCTCCACCTTCTTGGCAATAACAGTAGCTTGAAGAAGGTTGCGGTAGATCCACCTCGCCTGCCCAGAAAGGTCAGCATCCCAAAAAAACTCTTCGGTACCTGAAAGCAAATGGGATTCGATGAAACCCCCAACATCAAAGTTCTTTTCCATAACAGAGAGGGCTTTCCCAAAGTCCCACTTCCTCTTCTTTGGGTTGCCAACAACCTTCAAGTCGTCATCGCCAAACCCCAGATCCTCCTCGTCAAAAGGAACCTCTGCCCCCATACTTAGGTTCCCCGAAGCATTCTCAATAGGGACTTCAACTTTGTCCGAGTGACCTTTTTCAGTCCCGTTGACCTGACCACTACCCTCCCCAGCGTCCTCCTAGTCCTGACTCGCCGAAGGAGTCACCGAAGAGTCCTCACCACCCTCATCATCCCCTTGGATGAGGCTCATCAAGTCAGCCAACGTTTTCTTCCTACCAGCCATGAAAACTGCAAGCAAAAAGGGCAAAGATGTGAGCAATAGAAGAATCAAACACTGAAAATACGAAAAGTAAAAGACTCACCAACATACGACCGACCGGCCTCCCGGTCTCCCATAACCATACGAGGATTAAGATTTTTCTCACCAAAAATTGCCAACAAGATATCAGTAATGTTATGATCTTCCGGGCTCAACCAATCATAAGAAATTTTTATCAAATAATTGGATCCCGCCCCAAAGCTCCAGTAAGTTAGGATCTGCCTTTCCCCCTCGACAGTAAGCCAGAAGGGTTGATGACCCTCGATTGGCCTGACCTTGAAGAAGGTAGATTTAAAACCATGGAAGGAGTCCTCAAAAAGGCCAAAGATCATACGACCTTGTTGGGTCCTGAAATACATATACCCCTTCTTCGCTTTCCCCTGACGAGAAGGGTTCGTAAGAAGGAAAAGGTAGAGAAAAATGTTCACTGAGGTCGAAAGCTCCAAATATTCACAAACCATCTCGAAGCATCGGATGGCAGCCCAGCTGTTCGGGTGCAGTTGTGACGGAGCAATATCACAATGGTTCAACAAATTCATGACAAAGGGGAAGAAGGGTAAACGAACCCTCAAGGTCATGAACATGGGTTCATAAACCCACAACCAGTCAACAACTCGTGGGGCTGCCAAGTTCTTCTGGCAGACACGTTCCCAGTTAGTAGGGACGTAAACTTGATAAAACGCTTTGGTGGACGAAATTGTGATCATCAACAATGGCTCCAATAATTTGGTAGCTCTCACACGTGAATTACACTTAGTCACAACTCCGCACAACTAGCCAGCAAGTGCACTGGGTCGTCCAAGTAATACCTTACGTGAGTAAGGGTCGATCCCACGGAGATTGTTGGTATGAAGCAAGCTATGGTCATCTTGTAAATCTCAATCAGGCGGATAATAATTGGTTATGAAAAATATAAAGAGATACTTGCTTAAATAATAAAGGATAGAAATACTTATGCAAATTAATGATGGGAATTTTAGATAAGCGTATGGAGATGCTGGTCCCTGTTGAATCTCTGCTTTCCTACTACTTTCATCCAATCCTTCTTACTCCTTTCCATGGCAAGCTGTATGTAGGGCGTCACTGTTGCCAATGGCTACATCCCATCCTCTCAGTGAAAATGATCCAAATGCTCTGTCACAGCACGACTAATCATCTGTCGGTTCTCAATCAGGTTGGAGTAGAATCCAGTGATTCTTTTGCGTCTGTCACTAACGCCCAGCCTTCAGGAGTTTGAAGCTCATCACAGTCATTCAATCCCGGAATCCTACTCAGAATACCACAGACAAGGTTAGACTTTCCGGATTCCCATGAATGCCACCATCAATTCTAGCTTATACCACGAAGATTCTGATTAAGGAATCCAAAAGATATGCGCCCGGTCTAAGGTAGAACGGAAGTGGTTGTCAATCACGCGCGTTCATAGGTGAGAATGATGATGAGTGTCATGGATCATCACATTCATCAAGTTGAAGTGCAACGAATATCTTAGAACAGGAATAAATCGAATTGGATAGAAAATAATAGTAATTGCATTGAAACTTGAGGTACAGCAGAGCTCCACACCCTTAATCTATGGTGAGTAGAAACTCCACCGTTGAAAATACATAAGTGAAAGGTTCAGGCATGGCCGAATGGCCAGCCCCCATGAAGGTCTAAGGACTAGGCGTCCAGAGATGTCTAATACAATAGTAAACTATCCTATTTATACTAGACTAGTTACTAGGGTTTACAGAAGTAAGTAATTGATGCATAAATCCACTTCCAGGGCCCACTTGGTGTATGTTTGGGCTGAGCTTGATCTATCCACGAGCTGAGGCTTCTTTTGGAGTTGAACGCCAAGTTGTAACGTGTTTTGGGCATTCAACTCCGATTCGTGACGTGTTTCTGGCGTTTGACTCCAGATAGCAACATGAAACTGGCGTTGAGTGCCAGCTTACGTCATCTAATCACGAATAAAGTATGGACTATTATATATTTCTGAAAAGCTCTGGATGTCTACTTTCCAACGCCGTTGAGAGCGCGCCATTTAGAGTTTTGTAGCTCCAGAAAATTCATTTCGAGTGCAGGGAGGTCAGATTCCAACAGCATCAGCAGTCCTTTGTCAGCCTCCTTATCAGAGTTTTGCTCAGGTCCCTCAATTTCAGCCAGAAAATACCTGAAATCACAGAAAAATACACAAACTCATAGTAAAGTCCAGAAATATGAATTTAGCATAAAAACTAATGAAAACATCCCTAAAAGTAACTAGATCATACTAAAAACTACCTAAAAACAATGCCAAAAAGCGTATAAATTATCCGCTCCTCACGCTTCCTCGGGACCAACCCCACACAAGAGCCCTGCCTGGCGCAAGTCTTGGAGGCCCTCCTTTGTGACCTTGGAAGGGGTGTCCTTCACGTCGAAAGATGCCCAAGCATAGTGATCAACAAAGTCGGCTAGCGGTCGCTGAGCCTGGTCCGGAAGAACGAGGTGATCGGCCATACCTACAGCGGGGGCACCACTCAGTCAAAAACAAGAGGTCATGAACCCTTAAAATAGCAAAAACAAAACTACAAATCCTTAAATCACCCCCTACGCTGACTCAACACTAACCCAGAACTTAAACAAAACCCCAGAAAAACCCAGCGGCGCCCCCTCTAAAAGAAAAAAAAAAGCAAGAACAAACAAAAAACCCAGGCATGCATAGAAAAAACACAAAGAAGAACACACAAAAACCCAAAGGAGAAAGCAAGCGAAGAAAAACCATGAAAACAACGTACCAGGAGAACGCAGAATCTGCAAAGGATCCAAAGAAAAGAGGAAGCACTGGAAGCAGGAAGGGAACTGATGCAGCAGTAAGAGAGAGGAAAAAAAAGGGAGCAGCAGCAGCGCAAGAGAGTAAGGAGAAGAAGAAGAGAAAAGTGGAATTATGAGGAAGTTGCAAAACAAAATAGGGCAAAAAGCGTAACCGCCGAGGAAAAGCGCCAAAAGTCAGGGGTATATTTGCCATTTCATGCGAATTTCAAATCATGAAATGATGGGCATTTAATGCCCAGCACGGAAGCCAAGGAGGCAGCACTAGAGGCGAGGTAACCACGCATGAGAAACACGAGGCACCACTAACGAGTTCCCGAGAAGAAGAAGCACATCCCATCTCGGCAAGTAGGACAAACGCGCCTAGCCACGAGCCCCCAAACCTCAAGGCTAGTGTGTTGGGCGCACTGTTACAGACCATGAAGGGTCCAGCCTAACTAATCGTCGGGTCAGGGCACCACCCCTGACCCAGGCCTAAGCCACCTCTCACCACAGGATGAATATGACGGGTCGGCTCCTAATACCCGACCCGGGATCCGCCCGACTTATCATCCGTACAACCCAAGTCACCGGATGGGTCGGCATCCCCGGGCAGCACCCGATCACCCAACCCAAAGTCTGGGACGACCTGCTCCTCCCACGTGGTATAGGACAACTCATAGAAGCTTCCTGGCTAGTGGACTAGGTCACTCATGGGCCCGTCCAGCACGGTATATAAAGGGAAATGTCAGCTCTCCCCCCAAGGTATGTGACACTTTTACCTAATTCGGCTATCACCTCGTACGGATACTGACTTAATCGTCGGAGTGTCCTTGCAGGTGGCCACCCCCTTCTCATTCCACCTCCAGCGTTTCCCATTCGTCCCATTGCCTTCCCTCTACGCCAGCTCAGAGTCTCTCCACTTCACCTCCCCGTCATCACCGGACCCGTGGAGTACCCGACATCTTCAGGTGACGAACACAAATAATATATATAATCTTAAAATTCAATTAATTCAATACTCATGGTTTGCTCAGTTTCAGTAGCATTAGAGCATATTTCTTTAAGTAATTAATTGCAAACTAAAATTGTATAAGACTTGAGAAGGGTAATATTGTTAGCTCCACTTGCATCTCGGATAGGATTTTGATGATCAACAAGTATAAATATAATTTTGAAAATTATTCATTTTTATCTAACAATTGCTCAAGTATTTAAATATATTAAAGAATATTTTCCTTTAAATAATCAAAGAAAACTACATATAACTAAACCTGAGAAAAACTACAGAACCTATATATAATCTTAGAAGTGATCTTGAAGTATCAAAAGCAATTGCATTAATTTGCCATATCTTAGAAGTGCATAGTTGATGCAGAATTGTTCAATACCAAAACTCAGCAAGTACATCGAATCATATCAAGTAATATTACAGTGAGCGAGTTATCATTCACACGAGAATTAATGGACTAAATAAGTAATGGTTAATTGATTATTCTAATCAGACAATTAAAAATTTGAATTGAGGTGATTTGAATACTAAAATAACAATGTAAATAAAAGTAACAGTAAATGAGTAGAAGTGATATGATTAAAACGTTAAGGTTTCAGAGGTATATCAACTTTAGAACAAATGCTCTCACTATCTACTTTGATCATGCAATGATATCTTTACGGCAAATCATAATTAATGGAATCTCAATTTCTTGAAAATTCAATTTTTCTTAACTTAGCAAACTTTTAATTTCTTAAACAATTTGTTATGATGAGAGATTAAGCATAATATCTAATTTAGGAGCCACACAATTCTTGAGAATTAAACCTAGTTAATTTGATATCATTTATCATGCTAGTTTCAAAACTCAAAGAATTGAGAGAGGTTTTCAAACTTTATCCTAACAAAAAACTTTTTCAAGGTGAGTATAGGATTCAATTTAGATTAAAACTACTTTTTAATATGCTAAAATCCTTGTAATGAAGAACAAAAACTTATTTTTTAAGAAGAATCAATGCAATAATCAAAGATAAAAAGGTAATAATATCAATTCATTAGAATCAACAGAGCTCATAACCTTAACTTAAGAGATTAGTGACTTATAGTGAAAAGAAAAAGCAAGGATTCAAAACTAGATGAGGGTCAAAAAGTCAAGTTCCAAAGTTTTTTCGGACTTTTTATATCTCCCTCTAATAAAACCTAAAACTTGAATTAAAAATAAAACATAATCATACAAAATCAAATCATCTTCCTAATTAATCTTCGGCTCTCTTTGTCATTAAGATTCATAGCTTAGTGATTTCTCTCCTCAATCTTATAGGCTTGATATTTAATCTTGGGGTTGGGTGAAGTTGTGATATATTTAGATGAATTAGTATGGCATTTCAAGGCTCTTTTGAAGTCTTGGAACTTGGCCCAAAGATGGAAGAGTGGGTGTGAGCATGGCGTGGTTCAATGTGGCACTTGAGAGGCTTGCTAGGCTTGGCGTGTGGAGGGCGTAGTGCAATGTGGAACGCCCTTGTTGTGGTCTCCTTGGGGCTCCCTGGGTTTTGGCCCAATGTTTGCATGCCTAGACACACGACTAAATACTCATAAAGAATGATAAGGCTAGCGTGTGATGGCGTTTTGCAGTGTGACACACCTTCGATGGGGCTTTTAGAGGGCTCTCCTGAAAAATGGCTCAGCATGCACATGCCAAGTCAAGTGAGCCTTGACACAGAACACTAAGAGTCAAGATCAAATGCAATTAACAGAGTATGCCAAAGGCTTTGAGTACCACTGTCTGGGAGTAACTAAAAGAAAAATCAGAACTTAAAGAGAGTTCCCTAGTTAAGTGCTTGTGGTATTTTTGTGTCAAGTAACCCTTAAGACAAAACAGTTAAAGTCACGGCTTAAGGTGCAAAGCACCAACGAAAAGAGAATTAAAGGAAATTTGATGTGTTCAAGGATTAAACTGAAGTATGAAAGATTAGAGAATTCATAATATTATCCGGATTCTAACTCTGAATGACAATGACATTCCTCTGATTCAAAGGAGAGTGAGATGCCAAAACCATTTAGTATTGCAGTATGTAAACCCCACTTCTTTAACACTACTTTATAGAAGTGGTCTTGATGAGCTTTGCTAATGAATCTCTCCATCTCCCAAGGTTTGGAGGTGGAAGCAACAACTTTTTCTTTCCTCTTTCTAGAGGATTCTTCGACTTTAGATGCCATAAGTGTGAATAGAAAGTAAAAAGCAAGGCTTTTCCAACACCAAACTTAAAAGCTTTGCTCGTCCTCGAGCAAAAAATGAACACAAAGGGAGAAAAGAGTAGAAGAAGAAGAAGAGAATAGGGAAGATGGAGGGAGAGAGTGTTTCGGCCAAGTAGGGACTTTTGTGTATGAGATGTGTGTATGAAGGGTTGGAAGAAAGGGTATTTATAAGGGTGGGTTAGGGTAAGGTTCGAATGAATGGGTGGGAATTGGGTAGAAAATTTTGAATTTGAAATGGGTGAGGGTTGGTGGGAGTTATGATGGTTTGGGAAAGAGATATGGATGTGATTGGTTGAGGGTTTATGGGGGAAGAATGTGTAGAGAAGAGTGAAAGTAAGAGAAAGAAGAAGGTGGGGTAGGTGGAGATTCTGTGAGACTCACTGATCCTGAGAGGCTATGGAATTTGAATTCCCTGCCCCTTGTAGGCATTGGACGCCCAGCTCCTGCTCCTAGCTGGCGTTCAATGCCAGCTTCATGCTCCTCATGGGGCGTTGAACGCCCATTGGGAGCTTCCTTCTGGGCGTTCAACGCCAGGTCTCTGCCTTTTTTGGGGCATTGAACGCCCAGCCTCTGCCCCCTGGCTGGCGTTCAACGCCAGCAATGCTGCTCTTTTTGGGCGTTGAACACCTATTAGGGATACCCTGTGTGGCGTTCAACGCCAGGTTTCTGCTTACTGGCTGGTGTTCAACGCCAGCTATGCTGCTCTTCTTGGACGTTGAACGCCCATTAGGGATACTCTGTGTGGCGTTCAACGCTAGCAAGAGTCCTACTCTAGGGTGTTCTATTTCCAGTTCTGATTGTCTCTGTTTCTGTTCTAACTATTGCACATGATCATAAACTTAAAGGAATAATAATGTAAGATAAATTTAAAGAAAAATAAAATTACTTAAGCAGGATTGGGTTGCCTCCCAACAAGCACTTGTTTAACGTCACTAGCTTGACGGTTAGCTCCTTACGGAGATAGATAAGGGCTCAAAATTTCACCCCTTATAGTGAACTTCTTGCCTGTGCTCTCATGGATGAGCTCCACATGCTCTAGAGACTGGATCTTATTCACAGTATGTGGAATGACTGGGTTATCAATGAAGACAACAATCATGCCAGGTGAGAGGCCTTCGGTGGGGGTCTTCTTGTCCCTCCAGCCCTTAGGTACTTTCTTCTTAGTACCAGTGTTTTCAGTACTTGATGATGGCCACTCAACACCAAACTTAGAGTTGGTGTCTGGGAGCTCTATATAGCTTTGTACTGAGAGAGAGGGTTGGAACACCAAGTGTTGTGCAACTGTCTCTTTTCTGTCAGAGGAAGAGTTGGGGTTAGGCATCTTGAACAAGATGTGGTCCTCCCATAACTGTAGAATTAGCTCTCCCTTTTCTACATTAATGATGGCATTGGCAGTGGCTAGGAAGGGTCTTCCAAGGATGATGGATTCATCTTCTTCCTCTCTAGTGTCCAAGATCATAAAATCTGCAGGGATGTAAAGGTTCTCAACCTTTACTAAGACATCCTTTACCATACCATATGCCTTTTTCATTGACTTGTCTATTATCTCTAGTGAGATTCTTGCAACTTGTACTTCAAAGATTCCCAGCCTCTCCATTACAGAGAGTGGCATGAGGTTTATACTTGACTCTAGATCACATAGATCCTTCTCAAAGGTAATGGTGCCTATGGTGCAAGGAATCACGAAGCATCCAGGATCCAACAGCTTCTGAGGTAGTTTCTTCTAAACTAAGGCATTAAGTCCCTTGGTGAGCACTGGAGGTTCTTCCTTCAATGTCTCTGTTCCAAATAACTTGACATTTAGCCTCATGAAGACTCCTAGGTAATGAGCAACTTGCTCTTCCCTAGTTTTCTCTTCCTCATCGAAGGAGGAGTGGTCCTCATAGTCCATAATTTGCAACAAGGCATTTAATGGAACTTCTATGATCTCCCCATGAGCCTTAGCTTCCTTCAGTTCTTCAATAGGAGAGTTTGTAGTGGGCGTTGAATACCCAGCTGCCCTATTACTGGCATTCAACGCCAGATGTGGTGTCTCTTTGGGCGTTGAATGCCCAATGAGGACTCCTTTACTGGCATTCAACGCCAGTGATGGTGCTTCTTTGGGCGTTGAACGCCTAGTAAGGACTCCCTTACTGGCGTTCAACACCAGTGATAGTGCTTCTTTGGGCGTTGAACGCCCAGTAAGGACTTCCTTACTAGCGTTCAATGCCAAAGTATCCACTTTAGATTCGGCCTCAGCTTCTACAGTGATGGCCTTGTATTCTTCTCTTGAGTTTACCTTAGTGTTACTTGGAGGAGTGTTAGGAGGGGTCTCAGGGATTCTCTTGCTCAGCTGACCAACTTGTACCTCCAGATTTATGATGGAGGACCTAGTTTCTGTTATGAAACTGTGAGTGATCTTAGAGAGTTCAGAGACTATGGTTGCTAAGTCAGAGAGGCTCTTCTTAGAGGTCTCCATATGTTGCTGAGAAGATAGGAATGGTTTATTACTGTTAAACCTATTCTAGTTTCTTCTACTTTGGTTATTATTGAAGCCTTGTTGAGGCTTCTGTTGATCCTTTCATGAGAAGTTAGGATGATTCCTCCATGGGAGATTATAGGTGTTTCCATAGGGTTCTCCCATGTAATTTACCTCTTCCATTGTGGGTTGATCTGGATCATAAGCATCTCCTTCATAGGAGGTGTCTTGAGTGCTGCCAACTGCAACTTGCATTCCAGTCAAATACTGAGAGATCATATTGACCTATTGGGTCAAGATCTTGTTCTGAGCTAATATGGCATTCAGAGTGTCAACCTCTAGAATTCTTTTCTTCTGAGCTACCCCATTGTTCATAGGGTTCCTCTCAGAAGTGTACATGAACTAGTTGTTTGCAACTATTTCAATGAGTTCTTGTGCCTCTTCAGTCATTTTCTTCAAGTGGAGTGATCCACTAGCAGAATGGTCCAATGACATCTTGGACATCTCAGATAGACCATCATAGAAAATACCTAGGATAGTCCATTCTGAGAGCATGTCAGAAGGATATCTCCTGATTGGTTGCTTGTATCTTTTCCAAGCTTCGTAGAGGGATTCACCCTCTTTTTGTCTAAAGGTCTGAACTTCCACCCTGAGCTTGATCATCTTCTGAGGTGGGAAGAATTTGGCCAAGAAAGTATTAACCAACTTTTCCCAAGAGTCTAGGCTTTCTTTGGTTGAGAATCCAACCATATCTTAGCTTTGTCTCTAAAAGCAAAAGGGAAAGGCATAAGCCTGTAGACCTCAGGATCCACTCCATTGGTCTTAACAGTATCACAGACTTGCAAGAATTCATATAGGAATTGATGTGGATCTTCCAGTGGAAGTCCATGGAATTTGCTATTCTGTTACATTAGAGAGAATAATTGAGGCTTTAGCTCAAATTTGTTTGCTTTAATGGCAGGTATAGAGATGCTTCTTCCATAGAAGTTAGAAGTTGGTGCAGTGAAGTCACCAAGAACCTTCCTTTCTTCTCCTCCACCATTCAGATTGGCTGCCATAATTTCAGCTTCTTGTTCAAAAAGCTCTGTGAGGTTTGCTCCGGAGTGTTATGCTTTATTAACTTGTTGTAAATGCCTCTTTAGAGTCCTTTCAGTTTTAGGATCAGGATCAAAGAGTGGTTCTTTATCTCTGTTCCTGCTCATAAACAAGAAAAAGAAAAACAAGAAAGAAAGAGAATGGGAGCTTCTATATCAGAGTATAGAGAACTCTCTGTAAGATATAAACAAGAAAGAAGAATGAGGGTAGAGGAATGAGAAGAAGAATTCGAATAATAAGAAGTAAAAAGGAAAACTAGAATTGAAATATTTTTGTTTTTATTTTAATTATTAATTGAATTCAAAAAGAAAAAGGAAATTAAAGACTAAGACAACTAATTAACTAAAAAGATCTGAAAACTAAATAGGTGATTTTGAAAAAGAGGAGAGGGAAAGAGGTAAGAAGTTTTCGAAAATAGAAGAGAGAGAAATTAGTTAGAAAGTTTTGAAAAAGAAGAAAGAGAAAGGAGAGTATTAAAGAGATACCAAACTTTTAAAATTAAAATAAGATAAAATAAGTAAATAATTAAGAAAGATTTGAAAATAAGATAAGATAAGATATTTAAAAAAGATTTGATTTTAAAAATTTTGAAATTTAAAATTGGAAAGAAAAAGTCAACAAGATAAGATAAGAATTGAAAAGATTTAAAAAAGATTTGATTTTGAGTTTTGAAATTAAAACAAGACAAGATAAAGATTTGAAAATAAGTTGAAAAGATAAGATATGGTGAAGATAAAAAAAATGATTTGAGATTTTAAAAATTAAAAGAAAGATAAGATAGAAAAGAAAGATATGATAAGATTTGAAAAGTTTTAAAAAGATAGGATTTGAAATTTAAAATTTGACTTCACTGACAAGAAAACACCAAACGTTAACATTTTTAAATCAAGATAAGAAAAGAAGGCAAGAATTTAGAAATTTTGAATAAAGATAAGATAGATATTTTAAAAAAATTTTGGATTTTTGAATTTTAAGGAAAATAAAAACAACTAAGAGACACTAAACTTAAAAATTTTAAGATTAAAGACACTAGTTTTTCAAAAATTAAGAAGACAAACACCAAAAGACACCAAACTTAAAATTTTTTAAGATCAAACAAAGGAAAAAAACAAGAACAACTTAAATAACAAGAAAAACACTCAAGAACAAATTCAAAAATTTAAAGAAAAGATAAACCCACAAGGAATACCAAACTTAGAAATTCACACTAGACTCAACTAAATGATAAAGATTAATAGAGAAAAGAAAAACTTCTTGAAAAATTTTTGAAAAAGAAAACAAAAGACTCAAACAAAAGAGTAACTAAACCTTAAAACGTACCTAATCTAAGCAACAAGATAGTCCGGTAGTTTGTCAAACTCGAACAATCCCCAGCAACGGCGCCAAAACTTGGTGCACAAAATTGACTCTGCAATATTCGCACAGATAGACCGGCAAGTGCACCGGGTCGTCCAAGTAATACCTCAGGTGAGTGAGGGTCGATCCCACGGAGATTGTTAGTTTGAACAAGCAATGGCTACCTTGTAGATCTTAGTCAGGCGGATAGAAAATATAATTGTTGTGGAAAAACGCATAAAAGCAGAATAAATAAAGATAGAACTACTTAATTGGTGTGAATTCAGTGATGAGAGAACAGTTGAAGCTTCAGATATGCGTCCTCCTTCTGGATCAACTTTTCTCACTGTCTGCTTCAACTTCTGATGATTCATTCCATGGCAGGCTGTAAGTGATTAATGCCAGGTCAGTGGTCATTAATCTTCTCTGCTTCAGGTCAAACGTCAGGTCAGTGGTCATCCAATCTGAACAAGGGTGAAGCTCTAGCAGTCCATTCCCTTGGTGATCCTACTCAAAGCGCCACAGACAAGTTTGGATCAGAAAATGTTGCTCTATTGATTTTAGCCTATACCACAAAGGCCCTAATTGCCCCGTACCTCGACTACACTGATGTCTCCAAATACCCAACGAAGTCGTGTATTAGCCGTCTAAGAGATATATAATCAAGCTCGTGGTTCAGTACTATCCCATCAAGGACTCGCAAGAACCGATGTAGAATAGGGATGACGGTCAAGTTACACTCCCAATTCATTAGGATGAAGAACGAAGATACATCTTAGAATAGAATCAAGCATATATTGAAATCGAATAGTGATATTATTAATCCATAAGAATCAGCAGAGCTCCTAACCTTAACCTAGGAGGTTTAGTTGCTCATAGCTTACAGAAAAGTAATGTAAAATGTGTAGAGTGGCCAATAGCTCCTAACAAGGGTGAGCTCTTGTCTATATATACTAATCTGATAACTAAGAATTACAGAAATAAGATAAAATAGTCTTCTAGTGCGAAAATCTACTTTTCGGGCCCACTTGGTGAGTGTTTGTGATGAGCGGATATTTTATACGCTTTTTGGTGGTATTTTCATGTAGTTTTTAGTATTTTTTATTAGTTTTTATGAAAAAATCACATTTCTGGACTTTACTATGAGTTTGTGTATTTTTCTGTGATTTCAGGTATTTTCTGGCTGAAATTGAGGGACCTGAGCAAAAATCTGATTCAGAGGCTGAAAAAGGACTGCAGATGCTGTTGGATTATGACCCTCTTGCACGCAAAATGGATTTTCTGGAGTTACAAAAGCCCAATTGGTGCGCTCTTAATTGCGTTGGAAAGTAGACATCTTGGGCTTTCCAGAAATGTATAATAGTCCATACTTTGCCCGAGATTTGATAGCACAAACTAGTGTTTTAACGCCAATTTTTTACCCTTTTCTGGCGTTAAACGCTAGAACTGGCATAAAAGTTGAAGTTAAATGCCCAAACTGGCACCAAAGCTGGCGTTTAACGCCAGGAATAGCCTCTACACGTGAAAGCTTCAATGCCCAGCCCAAACACAAGTGGGCCCCGGAAGTAGATTTCTGCACTATCTATCTTAGTTTACCTATTTTCTGTAAACCTAGGTTACTAGTTTAGTATAAAAATAACTTTTAGAGATTCATTTTGCACCTCATGACATTTTACATCTGAATTTGTATCTTCTACGGCATGAGTCTCTAAACCCCATGGTTGGGGGTGAGGAGCTCTGCTGTGTCTCAATGAATCAATGCAATTACTTCTGTTTTCTATTCAAGCACGCTTGTTTCTATTCTAAGATATTCATTCGCACTTCAACATGATGAATGTGATGATCCGTGACACTCATCATCATTCTCAACTTATGAACGCGTGCCTGACAACCACTTTCGTTCTACCTTAGATTGAGTGTGTATCTCTTGGGTTTCTGGTCCACAAATTTGATTACTTCTCCTGACAACAGAGCGTTCAGATCCGTGGAACCAGAGTCTTCGTGGTATAAGCTAGAATCAATTGGCAGCACTGTTGAGATCCGGAAAGTCTAAACTTTGTCTGTGGTATTCCGAGTAGGATCTGGGAAGGGGTGACTGTGACGAGCTTCAAACTCACAAATGCCAGGCGCAGTGACAGTGTGCAAAAGGATCAGTGGATCCTATTCTAGCACGAGTGAGAACCGACAGATGATTAGCCCTATGGAACCCGTAGTTGGACCATTTTCACTGAGAGGACGGATGGTAGCCATTGAAAATGGTGATCCACCAACATACAGCTTCATGGAAGGAACCTTGCGTGCGTGAAGAAGACAACAGTAAGAAAGCAGAGATTCAGAAGACAGAGCATCTCCAAAACCTCAACCTGTTCCTCATTACTGAATCACAAGTACTTTTTATTTCATGTTATTCATTCTTCATAAACAAAAATCATTTTTATCATTAATCTATTGACTAAGAGTTACAAGATAACCATAGCTTGCTTCAAGCCGGCAATCTCTGTGGGATCGACTCTTACTCACGTAAGGTATTACTTGGATGACCCAGTGCACTTGCTGGTCAGCTACACGAAGTTGTGTAACACAATTTCGTGTACCAGTTTAGGCTGAGCTTGAGTGAAGCCACGAGTTGGTACTCCCTCTAGGGCATTGAACGCCAACTTTGGACTCCTAAATGGGCGTTGGACGCCAGCTGCTCCCTTTTCGGCGTCCAACGCCAGGAATAGGGTTAGTGGCTTACGTTGTACAACAGTTTTTGGACTTCATTTCCAGAGCAAAGTATGAACTATTATATATTTCTGGAAAGCCTTGGATGTTAGCTTTCCATAGCCGTTGAGAGCGTTCTATTTGGACTTCTGTTGCTCCAGAAATGCTCCTTTGAGTGTAGTCCTTTCTACAGTCCTTTCTCTGTCTCTGAATCAGACTTTGCCAAAACTCCTTAATTTCAACCAGAAAATACCTGAAATCATCATAAAATACAAAAACTCAAAGTAGAATCCAAAAATATGAATTTTGTACTAAAACCTATGAAAATATAATAAAACTCAAACAAAACATAACAAAAAACTACATGAAAATGATGCCAAAAGGCGTATAAAATATCCGCTCATCACAACCATTGAGCAAGTGAATTATATGGGAAATTTTCAAAAGCCACCACAAAATGATCCCTTTTCTAAGACCTACAATCTAGGATGGAGGAATCGCCCTAACGTTAGTTAGGGGAACTAAGAATAAAGAAGCTCCAGTGCACCACATCAACAACAAGCAGCTTCTCCCATGCAACCAAAAATCCACCAAAGGGTCTCTTTTCTTGAGAATGCCATAGATAAGCTGTCTGTGTCCACATCAACCTTAGCTTAATCAACATCTACTTTCATGCAACAAACTAGGAGTTTCATGGATGAAACAAGAGTCAAATTCAAAAACCAAGATGCTTCTATTAGAAACTTGGAGTGCAAGTGGCACAAATTGCAAAACAAATAGCAAAACCCACTAACACATTCCCAAGTGATACTGAGTTCAATCCAAGAGAGGAGTGCAAGGCCAATATGCTAAGAAGTAGGAAACTTATAGGTAGAGAAGCCACAAGCCATAAAGTACACAATAATGGAGCTATTGAGGCGGAGAAAGAAAAGAAGGAGGCTCATGCACCAACTACTACCCAAAAAGAGAAAAAATAGTGAAACCATTTCAACTAAGAACTCCTTTCCCTCAAAGGCTAAAGAAATATCATCTTGATTAACAATACTGCAACTTCCTAGAGGTGTTTAAGAAGCTTCACATCAACATTCCACTCATAGAAGTTTTAGAATAAATGTCACTTTATGATAAATTCATGAAGGAATTATTGTCTAAGAAGAAGTCTTTAAAAGGTGATGAAACTATGGTGATGACTGGTGCACGAAACTAACTCCGCATGTTTCGCACAGATAGACCGGCAAGTATACCAGGTTGTCCAAGTAATACCTCATGTGAGTGAAGGTCAATCCCACATAGATTGTTGGTTTGAGCAAGCAATGGTTACCTTGCAGATCTTAGTCAGGTGGATAGAAAATATAGTTATTACGAGAAAACACATAAAACAGATAAATAAATAAAACATTAATAGATATGTGTGAAATCAATGGTATGAGAACGGTTGAGGGTTCAGAGATGCTTCTTTCTTTTGGATCAACTTTTCTCGCTATCTACTCCACTTCTGATTGATTCTTTCCATGGCAGGCTGTAAATAATTAACGCTGGGTCAGCGGTCATCCAGCCTGATCGGGGGTGAAGCTCTAGCAGTCCATTCCCTTGGTGATCCTACTCAAAATGCCACATATAAGGTTGGATCTTCCGGATCAGAGAATGCTGCTCCTTGGGTTCTAGCCTATACCACAAAGGCCCTAATCGCCCCGCACCTCGGCTGAACTGATGTCTTGAGAAGTCCCTAACGAAGCCGTGGATTAGCCGTCTAAGAGATGTATAATCAAGCTTGTGGTTCAGTATTATCCCGTCAATGACTAACAAGAACCCATGTGAATAGGGATGACGGTCACGTTACACTCCCAATTCATTAGGATGAAGAACGAAGATACGTCTTAGAATAGAATCAAGCATAGATTGAAATAGAATTGTGATATCATTAATTCATGAGAATCAGCAGAGCTCCTAACCTTAACCTAGGAGGTTAGTGACTCATACTGTACAAAGAAACAATGAAAAACTTGTAGAGTGGGCAAGAGCTCGTAACAAGGGTGAACTCTTGTCTATATATCCTAATCTAATAACTAGGGATTACAGAAATAAGATAAACTAGTCTTGTAGTGTGAAAATTTACTTTTTGGACCTACTTGATGAGTGTTTGGGCTGAGCTTGAGGAAAGCCACGAGCTAATGCTCCCTTTTGGGCATCCAACGCCAGCTTTAGACTCCTGAATGGGCATTGGACGCCAGCTATTCCCCTTTGGGCGTTGGACGCCAGGAATTGAGCTGGTGGCTGGCGTTGAACGCCAGTTTTGGGCCTTAATTTCCAAAACAAAGTATGAATTATAATATACTTCTAGAAAGCCTTGGATGTTAGCTTTCTATAGCCGTTAAGAGCACGCCATTTAGACTTTTGTAGCTCCAAAAATGCTCCTTCGAATGCACGAAAGTCAGATCCTAACAACATCTATAGTTCTTTTTCTGTCTCTGAATCAGACTTTGCCAAAACTCCTTAATTTCAGTCAGAAAATACCTAAAATCATCATGAAACACACAAACTCAAAGTAGAATCCAAAAATATGAATTTGGCACTAAAACCTATGAAAATAGAATAAAACTTAAACAAAACATAATAAAAACTATATGAAAATGATACCAAAAAGCGTATAAAATATCCGCTCATCAATGACCAAAGAATGTAGTGTCATAATTTAAAGAGATTTGCCAAGAAAGATGAAGGATCCAGGGAGTTTCCAAATTCCTTGCACCATTGAAAATACACTCTTTGAGAAAGCATTATGTGATTTGGGAACAAGCATCAATCTGATGCTCTTATCCATCATGAAGAAGCTACAAATTTATGAGGTGAAACCCACAAGAATAGCCCTCTAATTGGCAGATAGATCAATAAAGCATGCACATGGAGTAGCTGAAAATGTCATGGTCAAGGTGGAAAAGTTTTTTCTCCTAGATTTTATTATTCTTGACATAGAGAAAGATGAATATGCCTCCATAATCTTAGAAAGGTCATTCCTAGCTACTGACAGAGCCTTGATAGATGTGAAAAAAGAGTAAGTTAATATTGAGTGTGTATGATGAGAACTTAATTTCTTATGTTTTCAAAATCATGCATTATTCAAGTGAGAAAAAGAATTGCATGAGGGTTGATGAATTGATCTAAATATGAAGGAAGCCCATACTGACATGCCTCTAGAAGTTCCACCTCCATTCTTGAAATCAAGAGAAGAAATAGACATGGTGCAGTAAATTTAAGACACAACCTTAAAAGAAGCTAACAAGAATTTACAACCTAAGCCTCTGTGTGCGGAAATCAACAAGACCCCTGATGTGTGAGCATCTTTTCGCTATTTTCTTATTATTTTAGATATGAATTTATTGAGTTTTATTTGGATTTAGTGTTTTAGGCCTGTTTGGATGCTACTTTGATGCGCTTTGTGGTTTTATTAATTTCAGAAAAGATTCGGACGAGTTTGACAGAGTTCGTGTGCAAGAAAAAAAGAAGAGTTTGGACGCTGCCAAGCTGGTGCTAAATGCGGACCAGCAGCTCAGCAGCGCAAGGAAGCTTTCTGCCTACTAGGGCGCTAAACGCCAATCCTAACATTTAGCACCTGCAAGCCACAAATGAATAGAAGCTTTCTGCCCCCTAAGGTGCTAAACACCGAATCTGGCGTTTAGCGGCAGCAATGCGGATCACACTTCATCAAAAGAGCATCTTTAGTTGAATTTAGCTTTTAATTATTCTATTTATTTTATTTTAGTTATTTTTAATTACAAAAAAAATCTTTTAGGTTTATAATTTATTATTTTATTTTAGTTTCAAATCAAATTAGATTAGATATAAAAGGAAAAAGATTCAGTCCTTCGGGGAGATCTTCTCTCTTACGCACTTTCACACTTTTTGAACCTTAGTTTTCTCTCTGAGTCATGAGCTACTAAATCTCCTTGGTTAAGGTTAGGAGCTCTGTTTATTTCTATGGATTAAAACTATTATCATTCTATTTTAATTAATGTATTGATTTAGTTTCAAGAATTACTTTCGTTCTTCATCTAATGAATCTGGGTAGATACGGGAGAGGATGAAAATGCCTCTACAATCTTAGGAAGACCATTCCTAGCCATTGGGAGAGCTCTGATTGATGTGGAAGAAGGTGAATTGGTGCTTAGAGTGCATAATGGGCAACTGGCCTTTCATGTCTTCAAAACTATGCATTTATCAGGCAGAAAGAAGAAGGGCATGCAAATTAAGCTTATTGTTTGAAATCTTCAAGAACCTTCTGATAATGCACAACAAGGTTTATAGCTCAAGCCTCCTTTGATGGAAATCAATACAATTCTCCCTGACATCAAACCTAAGTTTGGTGTTGGGTGTGCATCATCCACGAAGGAGGAAATTTCCAAGAAGAAAATACCCAGGGGATGGAGAAACAAGAAGATCCCCACTGAAGATTTCTCACCAAGGATGAAAGTCGTGTTAGCTAAGAGTCCAGTAATGTCTCATTCTGTGAATAAAATCCTCTCTCTTGAGCATATTGAGCTACTTCATGGAGACACAGGGAAAAGATTCACAGTGAGGGGGGAGGAGCTGAAGCACTATGATCAACCCCCACCTTGATAAGGAGCTGACTGTCAAGCTAGTGACGGTAAAGAAGCGCTTGTTGGGAGGCAACCCAATTCTTAGTATCCTCTGCTTTTGTGTTCATTTTGATTTTCATTTATTTATTATTGTTATTCATAGTTTTCCTTGGTTTAATTATGTTTGTGGTCATGCAAAGTGTTTGAAATAGGAACAGGAGGAATTTGAAGGAAGAACGGAACACCCTGGAGAATAGTTAGTTCGGGTGCCCCGGTGCTAAACGCCAGTTTGGGCGTTTAGCGCCAGAAATGGCACAAATTCCAAAAAGCTTTCTATTTGGGTGGTGCTAAATGCCAGCTTGGCGTTTAGCACCAAAAATGGCATAAAAATAGAGTTGCTTTTGTTTGCTTGGCGCTAAACACCAAGAGCGGCGTTTAGCGCCCAGGATGGCACAATTCTCAAAAAGCATTTTGTTTGCTTGGCGCTAAACGCCAGGAACGCCGGTTACATCCAGGATGGCATGGTGTTTATCACCTAGGATGGCACAACTCTCAAAAAGTATTCTATTCACAAGTTCAATAAGCTCTCTGTTTGGATGGCACTAAACTCCATGCTGGGCATTTAGCACCAAAGTGCAAGAATTCTGAGGAGCATTTACTTCGTATCGCTAAACGCGGACCTGGGCGTTTTGTGCCGAGTCCTCATCCCAAAAAAAAATTAATAATAATAATTTTCCTTACCCTTATATCATTCTCTTCTTCTTTTGCAATATTTTAAATTTTTTTTTGTTTTTGCTCAATCGTGCATTTGTTATGTCCCTCCCCGTTTTCAGTTTTTCTTTGTTTGGGGACAAGTAAACTTTTAAGTTTGGTGTTGTCGAGTACGTTCTCTGTTTATCTTATCATCAATGGCACCAAAGGGAGGTGATCATCTTCATAGACCACAGCCTGAGGAGAGAGACAGACACCATGACAACTAAGGTGGTTGAGCTTCCTTTTGTTTTATTTTCTCTCTCTATTCTTATTTCATTAGTTCCTATGTTCTGTTGGTTTATTTTCTACCCTTGCATGATCTTTAGTGTTTTCATTCTGTTTAGTTTATTGTTTTAGTATTTTATTTTTAGTAGAAAAAGTTGTCTCATGTATCATTCATTGAGCTAGATTCTGAAGAAAAAAAAAGAAAAGAAAAAGAAAAGAAGCGTGATATAATGTATGAGAACTTGAGTTATATATTCTGAGTTGTCTTATTTATCTTATTGTGGAGGTATTTATTTGTGGTTCTGAATGTATAAATATAATAGTGCATATTTGATATTGAAGTTAAGGTTATTGATTCTTGAAGTACAGGAATTTAGAGAAGTATTATGAGTTCTCTAAAGTAAACAAAAAATTAATCCTTGAAGCAAAACAAACAGCAAAAAGAAAAGAAAAATAAAATGAAAAGCAAGGTCCAAAGCTCTGAGCATCAATAGCTAGGAAGGTTAGTCATGATCAAAAGCTCAAAGAGTTGTTTTCCTAGTCATATGCTTGTGGTGTGACTGTGTCAAAGAATTCCTAAGACAGAGCACTAAGAGTCGAGACCGAGTGCTAATAAAGAGTATGCCAAAGGCTCTGAGCACCACTGACTGGAAAAATTAAAAAGAAAAATCAGAACTCAAAGAGTTCCCTAATTAAGTGCTTGTGGTGTTTTTGTGTCAAGTTTAAGCTTGAGACAAAATATTTACAAATTACAGTAGGCTCAAAGTGCAAAGCACAAGAGAAAAGATAAGAAAAAACTGTGTTCAAGAATTGATCAGAGGCTAAAAAGGAAGAGAATCCATAATATTATCCGAGTTCTAGTTCTGAGAGACATTAACTATTCTAAACTTCAAAGAATAGTGAGATGCCAAAATTGTTCAGGAATACAGTGTCATTAACCCCACTCAGTGAATAGACAGGAGCTTAATTGAAAACTCAACTCTTAAATTTCATTTCTCAATCCTATATTGTTTTTGGTTGCTTGAGGACAAGCAACAATTCAAGTTTGGTATTGTAATGCGTGAGCATCTTTTTACTATTTTCTTATTATTTTAGATATGAATTTATTGAGTTTTATTTAGATTTAGTATTTTAGGCCTGTTTGGATTCTACTTTCATGCGCTTTGTGGTTTTATTAATTTCAGGAAAGATTCGAGCGAGTTTGACAAAGTTCGTGTGCAAGAAAAATGAAGAGTTTGGAAGCTGCCAAGCTGGCGCTAAACGCAGACCTGGGCGTTTAGCACCAGCAGCTCAGCAGCGCAAGAAAGCCTTGTGCCTACCAGGGTGCTAAATGACATGGAAGCTTTCTTCTCCCTAGGGCGCTAAACGCTGAATCTGACGTTTAACGCCAGCATTGCAGATCACACTTCATCAAAAGAGCATCTTTAGTTGCATTTAGTTTTTAATTATTCTATTTTATTTTAATTATTTTTAATTACAAACAAAATCTTTTAGTTTAGAATTTATTATTTTATTTCAGTTTCAAATCAAATTAGGTTAGATATAAAAGGAAAAAAATCTAGTCCTTCAAGGAGATCTTCTCTCTTACACACTTTCACACTTTTTGAACCCTGGTTTTCTCTCTGAGTCATGAGCCACTAAACCTCCTTGGTTAAGGTTAGGATCTTTGTTTATTTCTATGGATTAAGACTATTATCTTTCTATTTTAATTAATGTATTGATTTAGTTTCAAGAATTACTTTCGTTCTTCATCTAATGAATCTGGGTAGATAAGAAGAATAATATCCTCTTAGTTGCGAAACAATTTCTTATATAAGGTGGGCATCCCCACATCATTCTGACACTGGTTAAGCAGAACGAAATCTCCGGTCTCCAGGCAGTCTTAAACATCTTGGGACTTTATTACATTCCTTATGGCATCTTAGCTTATCTTTTTTCTTTATTCTCTAAAGACCTTTTTACCTTTAGTCTTTTCCTATAATTACCATAATGCTTTTTATCTTCTATGGACCTTTTTACCCTTATACATAATGACATTTATGTCTTTTAATTTTTTTCTTGAGACTTTTAAGATCTACTTCTTCATAATTTACCATTTTACCCTCAATGTCTTGTAATATGATCATTTTATTCTTTACTCTTTAATTTTATCATATTAATCTCACACTTTACAATAATAACAGTTTTACCTTTAGTGTTTTCACTTTACTCTTTTAACCTCATATTTTTATCAAAATAACCACTTTGTTCTTAGGTTTAATAATCATTCATTTTAGTCTTCTCTTTTTATCTAAAATGACTATTTCACCCCTAGTTCACATAATTACTTATTTTAATGTTATCTTTTACTAAAATGACTAATTTGTCTCTTATGTCTCTAAATTTACTATTTTACCTTCAATCTTTTTTAATAACTATTTTACTCTTTATTAGTCTAAATTACTATTTTATCCTTATTATTTTATCAATTTTCATTACTTTGTTATAATTATATTTTTACTCTTAAATTTTACTAAAATTATTATTTATGTCCAGAATTTTATCCTAATTATATTTTTAGCCCAAATCTTTTATATAATTATATTTTTATTGATAAGTCTTCTATATTTATATTTTTAAGCCTAATCTTTTGTTATTTACACTTTTAGCCCACTTTTACTCTAAATTACATATTCAATATATTTGGTTCAACATATATTTTTCAAAAATTTCAAACTTGTGTTTATGATTTTTTTAGACTCTTTTAACTACTTTTCTTCCAATCTTTTAATCTTTTATATAGTTAACTTCTTTAAATATCATCTTATAATTTCTTTACTTGATTTTCATCTTTTACAAAATTGTAATCTATCTCCAAGTACATATATACATTCATCCATCATCATCATATATATTCATCAAAAATTCATATCAAACACTTGTAAAGTATATCATTAGCTCATCAACCATGAAATCATCAATAAAAATATTCATAGCCATCAATCATTATCAAAACATCATGAAAACATCATTAGATACATATTAGTCACATAAGAGGCTTTCTAGCTATCCTAATTTTTTGCTAATCCTTTTATGTTACTTCCTTAGCCTTTAGGTTCACCAAAAGCCTCCTAAATGAGAAACAACACATCTTTTAATTAAATAAAAGCTTTATGGCCGAATTCATAAGAAAAAGGAGAATATTTCTAACCCTTTTAATCTTGAATTTTGATGTTCTAGTTATTCCTTTTAAAATTTCTAGAGGTGGCTTGCTATATAAAAAAATGAACAAACATGAGTCTTTCAAGGAAGAATCACAAAATCGAATGTACGAGGAGGAGGAATGAAGACATTCTCTTCACTAACTTTGAGAATTTTTAGATGGAAATGAAGAAGAAGATGAGAGGAGTTATATGATCTAATTGGTTTCTTGAAAAGATGGCTTAATCTTGAAAGAATGGAAGGTGGATTTTTATGAACACAAGTTCACTGACTTTTCTTTTTTCCTCTTTGTGAGTTCGGCTAGTTTTCTCTTTCTCTTTCTCTTTCTCTTTCACTCTTAGTAACTTAGCGGTAAAAGTTTAAAACAATATGGTGAAAAGAGGACAAGGATACAACGATGCAAAAAAGGATTGATAAAATTGAAAATTAATTTTTTTTTTCTCTTTATCTTTTCTTGATCTTGTCTCACTTTTCTTTTTTGATAACCAAGACAAATAATTCAACATGTGATGCAATTAGAAAGTGAGGAGATGGCCAAATTTTGGGAGGCGATGAGTTAGGAAATTAGTGTTTCATATGATGTCACTTTGGCCACATAATCATGCTTATTTCCAAGTTAATTCATCACATGGTGAATTAACTTGTGCTAGATAATAAATGAGGAAAAAAATGGATATATGAGTAGTAAAACATGTGGATAGAATTAATTTTTACAGAATAATTATCAAAAGTGATAATTATTTGATCACTTATTTTTATTATATCAGATAAAGCAGATAATTATACCGATATAATTGATATTGGTATCTTATATTATCTTAATTTTAAAATATCTCTAAAATATTTTGGTGAGATTAAACGAATGAACAAATACTCGTAAAAATTTTTTATTGGTTGAATTTGGATCTAGTAATTAAATGTTATCATTAAAAATTACTTTTTCATCCTATACCAAAATTAATATTTTAATGAAAACTTTTTTTATATTTTCAATATGGGTTCGCCTCATTTGCCTCATTAAATTGAGGTGAATCGCGATTCTCAAATTTTACGAATTCTAATCACAGAAATTTCAAAAAATCACTCTATGGAAAATCAAATTTTTACATTCTACATCCTCCTCGTACCTTGTGAGTTCTACCATACAAAATCCTTCTCTTCCTTGAAGAATAGCGTCGCCTAAACACTTTTTTTTCTTCTTTCTTTGTTATTCCCATTCTCTCCTCCCTCTAGATCTTGATCTCTTTCAAATCTATTTTCTATTTTTTTTCAAAAATTATGTTTTTGTTGTTGTTAAACTGTGTGATGAAAAAAAACTCTACATTAGTGGCTTTATCAACTCTTCTACCGCCGAGGACGTGAAAACGGAGAAGGCGGCTAGAGAAAGGGGTATTTGGGAGCTAAAGAGAAGGGTTTTGTCGAGGAGGGAGAAGATTTTCATTTTGGGATGTGATTTTGGAGTTTCTTTTTATAAATATGGGGTTATTATTGCTTTGATTTTTGAAATATGGAGATGGGTTTTATAGTATAATAGTGAGATGAGAGGAGCACAGAGATGAAAAAAGGCAAAATAGTACTGAGTAGTGGCATGACGCAATGGTTAAGGTTAGCCGGTGAGTTGCAAGGCACCGAAAAAGAGTGTGGCGGTGTTGTTTGAGGGAGAGAGAGGGAGAAAGGCAGAGAAAGAGAGAGAATAGAGGAGAGAAACGAAGAAGAGATAAGAGTTTGAAAAAAATTTGTCATATTATCTACTCTGTTAGCTATATCATCTATTCTGTTAGTCACATAAGTATTTTTTGTTAACGGAAATTCCAATAATTGATGTTTGATCATTTTTGTCAAACTTATTAATTTTTTAAGGGCTCTTTTTTGATTGTTTTTGTGAGTACTTGAATCTTTCAAATATCATTTTAGAAGTTAATTCTTTCGTATATCAACTCCAATACAAATTTTAATTATAAATCAGTTCACTTTTTATAAAAATAAAAAATAATATTCTAAAATACTCTATTGAAATTGCTTTTGGTAAATTTAAATAATATTCTTTTCTTATTAATAATTTAAGATGAATCATATTTATAAATATTTTAAATTGTAAAAGTTAAATTAAAAGATTACTTAATAATACATGTCATAATTTTTGGGGCAAAATACTTAAATAAACCAAAGGGAGGCAAATATTACGAATATCACCCAAACCAAGAAATGGTACGTGGATCACCCAAAGACCTTATTTATATAAATGGAACTAGAGTAATACAGTTTGCAATTTATACTAGTAAATCGAATTAAGTTAAGTAGAATTACTAGGCCACATGTAAATTGAATTAGACAATTTCGATTTACACCTGAAACAAGTAAATTTAAACAGGCTAGTCAGATTTATGCATGGGTGATTTGATTCCAAGTAAATAGAATTAGGCTATTTCGATTTACCTTGTTGGAGATCAAAACACATAATTCAAATTACGTTAAGTAGATTTACTATTGTTTCAGCAACATATTTAAATGGAGGCAGGGTAATTCGATTTAGATGGGAGCAAATGTGTATAAATAGTTATGGAATGTGAATTCTCCATCATAGTGAGCCTCACAATGGCTAGTGATGAGAGCTTTTTGCTTTTGGTACACTATAAAGGGTCGATTAAGAAAAAAATGCATTCCGAAATTAAGTTTAGGATAAGGATCCGCTTAGTGTTTTTATTAGAGCTTCGAAGAGTTTCACCGAGTTTAAGGATAATATAATCCGAAAACTGGGTCTGTAAGGCGTGAAATGGGTGGAGAAGTTATTCTACAGAATTCTGATCTCGGTTTTGGGGGATGATGTGAAGTATGATTTGTTCGTCATAAGTAGTGATGAAGATTTGGTTGGCTCTAATATCTCTGGATGCACTACCTGCAAAATGTCTGGAGAGCTATACGGCATCCAAACAAACTGAAAAGGCAACAACATCAAACATAACGCTTAATGTACAGTAAACTCACAATATACGTCAACAAAAAAACAATAAACCTTTTAGTACTCACATGACGAGGACGAAGTAAATCTATCCACAGTCTGCAGTGTGTGACATGAGGTCCCTTCTTGCTCGACGTCGGCTGATAACCTGACCACCTGCCACCCAATAAACGTTGTTAACAACTAACAAAAATATAAATATAACATGTCAAGACAGAAAATAATTAATAATCAATTGCATACCTTGAGGCCAACGGCCAATGGAAGAAATCAAATCCGTCAGGCCTAAAACCCAGAAACCTCTAGAAGATCCATGACTGGAGGAGCTGTAGAGGTCCTGCCAACTTAACCACGTTCTTGTTGGCTACACGGCATAGACACCTGTATAACCAAGACAGAGCGGTAGATCCCCAACTATAACTGCCCATATCCTCTAACCTCGCCACGTACGAAAGCCATCTGATATGTATACGAGTACCGGACTTATCGCCAAAGAGTTAAGTCGATAGTAGCATCATAATGTACACTCTGGCATACCTCCGAACTGTCTCCTCGTATGCCCCCTCTAGAAGGTGACTGAAGGTTTTCTGCATCCAAGTGCACTTCACAGTGAACTTGTCGATGCAGTCAGGTGGCGGCATCACATCCAACAACTCCTGAAACCACACCTACGCCGGCCATCCTCCCTCGATGTACGTCTCAAAGTCTGTCAAACATCCACTGACATAGTGACCGTCGATCGGGAGCTCTAACTGGTAGCCACATCCTGTAACGTAACCGTGCACTCACTGAACGGCAGATGAAAGGTATGAGTCTCCGAACGCCATCTCTTAACAAATGCACTGACTAACGACTCATCCAACTTGAGCCAGTGATCATTGAGCCTCACGAGATAAGCCAGCCTAACCATCTGGACGTACCGCATGATCCTATCATCTAACGGCATACTGTGCTGCCTCCTCATACTCAAGATGCAGCGGTGGGCTGCGTGACATCAAAAAAATACTCTTAAAGATCCCAAAACTTTACAAAAAAAAAATTATCTAAAACAGATTTTTTTTAATTGTCTTTTTTCTTTAACCATACTTCTATTAAATCCTCAGAATCCCTTATCCAACATTTATTTTTTATTCGTATACTCTATCACTCTACCATCCTTCTAGCTAATTATATTACCCTTCATCGAGATTTATTGATTCTATCAATTATAATATTCATCTTCTAAACAATTTAATATCTGATGGTTTCAGTGGCTAAGAGAAGGGGGGTTGAATCTTAGCCCCCTTTTTGAAGCTAACACTTGCTGTCCTTCAGAAGAGACTTTTCTGTTTCTTGCTCGTCACTGGATACGAGCAACTCAGTTTTGTCTCGTCCCTTGCCACGAGACTTTTTGTTTTGTCTCGTCACTTGGCACGAGATAATCCTAGCTTTTGCTCGTGTGTGGTAGACAACAGAAATGGAGTAGAAAGAGAAAGAACTTGCACCCAGATATATCCTGGTTCGGTTGCTAAGTGCAGTGCAACCTACATCCAGTCTCCATCACAAACATGATGGAATTTCACTATAATCAACCAGATTACAACTTGTAAAGTGCTAACCCAACTTACAAGGGGATTCCAACAGAATCATGATACACAACATAGATGAACAAAGGACCTCTAAGACATCTATGGCTTTTTCTCTTAATTTTGCACTCTCTGCCTTTTTCCGCTCTATGGCTTTTTCATTACAAACCTCACTTGTTTGCCTTTTACCAAGAGACTCAAGACATGACAAAATTAAACAGAAAACACTAAACAGAATACATTGAAGGAGAAGAGAAATCTGTTAGCTCAGGTAGCTCTGAGAACTCTGTGCCTTGCACTCTCAAATTTTCTCCCTTTTCACTCCTTGCTTCAAACAGTGGTTGTTTCCCCTTTTTAAAGAAACAGGAAAGCCTCCACTCTTGAAGCCAAAACCGAACCAACTTTCTTCCTCCTTCAACAAACCGGTTCGGCCACTCAGAGAGAGAAGAGATAACCATGCATTAACCAACATGCAATTACCTCTAGTCTTTTCTTGATCATCAACCTTCATCAATCCGGGCTCTCCATCCTTGGCTTCCTCTCCAAGATGGATTTCTGGCCCTTGATGCCTCATGATGATGATGACTTCATCTGCTTCAAACTCTGCCTCCAACCATCACTTCGCCACTCTAGCTACTCCCTGTGGTGGTTGGTCAGATTCGAAGACAAGCCATGCTCCAAGAATCTCCCTCATGGCCGAATCTTCTTCTTCCATTTTGAGCATGAAAGGCTCAAGATTGCTTCACCAAATCTAACCATATTTGGCAAGTATCCTAGCCACAGCTCATCTTTCTTTTGGTATGTTTTCTTGCCATCATTTGCTCGATGGTCTTAGGCGCATGCAGCTTCTCCCTTTCGGTATTGAGGAACATTGGTTCCATTATTTCCTGGACAAGAACCGAATAGAGAAGAAGAAAGAGATGAGAGAGAAAGAAAGAAATCTGGAGAAAAGAAAAGCAATGCTAAGAAGTTAAACAAATTAATTAGGCATAGCTTGCTTTTACTTCCCTTAGCATAGAGTGGCGTGTTTGATATAACACCCATCAATCAATTCAGCTGTATTTTCTCTCTCATGTTCCCCATGCATTAATTAACAATGTAATAGATTTTGAAATCCATCACTTGTTAAAGCTTGGTTCCGTTGGAAGCATTAAGCTTTCATTTTCCTTTTGTTTCGGACCAAGGGTGGAAGCATTCATCACTTGTGAAATTTGGGCTTGTAGTGTTGAAATAAAATCTGGCCCAATTGGTAAGCATTTGCTTTCCTGATGAAATTGTGTAACGGACCAAGCATGGAAAGCTAGCATTGGGCTTGCAACATTATTACATATTCTGGCCCATTAGTATAAAATTTCAGCCTCATTATATAATGCATGCAACAAGGCTAATTGTTGGGCTTAAATCAGAAACTCATTTCTCGGCCCAAACATAAAATCTGCAACAAGATTATTAATCAAAATATGTTAAATGAAAATCAGATTAATAATTTTGCAATTATTTATTTTAATAATGTTTAGTCATCACAAATATTATTTTAGAGTTTTCCAAACTCATCAATCTCCCCCTTGATGACAAACATTATTAAAATTGAAATGGAAAGAAATTAAAAATTGAGTAGGTAATACTCCCTTTGATTTGAATTTCTCCCCCTTTCAAAATGTCACATGGCTCCCCCTCAATATATGCTATTTTACCAAGGGAAGCATAAACCTGTAACATTTAAATCAAGCTTCAAGTAACAATGTTATTTAGCAGATTTTATAATGCTAAATTGCTTGATTTATGAGCAGTTTTAATTGATAATCAAAACTCATTTGATATCATAACTGATTTACTGCTCAAACTATTCATACAAAAAGATATCCAAATATTTTTCAAATATTTTCCTATCAGAGCAAAACAACATAATGAAGGATATTTGAATACAAAAACAAGGCAGTTTTGATATGTTACACAATTAAAGGAACTGCCAAAAATAAATGTTTAAACCAACCAGTTTATCAATGACGAATCAATCGGCCATGCATCAACCATCATTATCAACCAAATGCTAAAATAGACTAATCATGATAAACAAGTGTAGTTCGAACAGCAATGATCATATGCAATCAACATGCATAAACATGATAAACAAATGTATTTCAAACAGCAATGATCATATGCAATCAGCATGCATTCTTTGAACAAGGGTAATCATGAATTTTCAAAAATGAAAATTTCAACCCCTGTTTTTCAGCCCCTGTTTCGTTCCAATTTCAATTTTGGAACATAAATTCCTCCCCCTTTTGTCATCAAAGGGGCACCTGCACAAACCATGATTACTATAACAAAAGGTTCAAGATAGAATAGCAAAAGTGTATCAAAGTATTGATACAACCGATTAGAAGTTCAAACATGAACCAAATAATACCAGAATCTACATAAAGCATCAGATAGATTGTGCTCCTGATTCAGAATCAGTATTCTGGTTATCATCTTCTTCTCCCTTTATGAGTGAAACCTTGTTCTCAACATCTTCATTTGTGAAATCAACTTTAAAATATTCAAAGATGCAGGTGAGAAACATCCCATATGGTAGATTAGGCCTTTTTGAACTCTTGACAGATTTCCACATGTGCCTTATCATCAGGTATGCAAATGATATTTGAGATGAGGTAGTGAGAGCAAACAAGACCAGAAAGTCAGACACTGTTATCCGATGGCGTGGACCACTTTGTGGAATGAGAACATGAGATATGATCTTCTAAAGAAGAATTGTCTTATCTGGACCAAGTTCTCTGAGGGTTGATGCCGTACCATCCATTTTGGAGAGACCTTCGCAGGTGTGATTTAAAGCCTTCTGGTAGGTGATTCCAACTTGTAAATCCCATTTCTTAGACATGTATGTTCTTGGTCCTTCTTCTTTGTAACCTAGGGCCATCCCTATGGTTCCAGTATCAAGAGTGATATGACTCTTCTTCACATATGAGTGGATTGTGCCATCAATAAGTCTCATGTTCGCGTAGAACTCACGGACTAAACCTGGGTAAACTGGCTTCCGGATGTGAAGCAGAGGAGTCCATTGAAGATCATCAAACAGAGAGGAAACATTGATCCCTTTGCTGGAGAGTGAGTCTAGGCTGACTAGATAAGTAGCACAGAGATCGCGTTCTTTCAGAACTTCAGTGTGGAATTCATAGGAAGCACATGAGTCGAACCTAGATGGATCATAGTGAGAATGTGGCTTATGAAACTTTTTCTTGAAATCCCATGACTCCAAATTTGCGGGCACCTTGGTGTCACTCAAAGCAATGCCTTTAAACTTCTGAGTGCTCTTTTCGGATGTGTTCTTTTTGTTCATGATAATGAGATTGAAATGGTAGAGGATGAGAGAGTGAATTGAACCGAATTGTGTGAGAGAAGATGGATGGAATAAATGTAGAATGAAAGGAGAATATGAGGTAGTTAATGCACAAGGTGGGTAATTAATGACCAGGGTGGTTTCCAAAAGTTTTGAAAAGATGGTTCCCTTATATCAAGGGATTAGTTGAAAAGGAGGGATTTGATTTGACTTATGCTTCTTCCAAAAGGATATGGTGACACAATGAAGAAGATTCTTTATGTGAAGGAAGTTAACAAAAAAACTGTTACTGTGGGGTTATGGAAATTTTGGTGGGGCCCATAAAATTTTGAATTCTGCGTTGCCTCCCCCTTGACCACAGCTCTTCCATTGTTCCATTTATTTTTATCTCGTCCAAACCTACGAGCAAAACAGAACAGAGTCACAACTTCACATATTTTCAATAAAACTCAAATCAAACATTCCCAAACTTTTTCTCAATGTACAGAATCTGTCTTCACAAAGAGGTTTTGTAAAAATATCAGCAATTTGGTCTTCAGATTTTACAAATTGAATATCAATAGTACCCTTTTGCACATGTTCCCTAATAAAATGATATTTTATCTCAATGTGCTTAGTTCTTGAGTGCAGAACAGGATTTTTTGAGATGTTTATAGCACTCATATTATCACAAAATAAGGGTATACTATTGATTTTTAATTTGTAATCTTCCAATTGTGTTTTCAACCAAATTAATTGAGAGCAACAAGCAGATGCGGAAATATATTCGGCTTCAGCAGTGGATAAAGCCACTGTGGCTTGTTTCTTGCTTGACCACATGTTGAGTGAGCTTCCAAGAAAGCAACACATGCCGGAGGTGCTCCTCCTATCCACCCGATCTCCCGCATAATCTGCATCACAAAACCCTACTGCACAAAAGTCATCAGATTTAGGATACCATAATCCATAATTACAAGTTCCCTTAATGTATCTAATGATGCGTTTAACAGCCGTAAGGTGGGATTCTTTTGGATGTGATTGAAACCTTGAACATACACCCACACTTTGGACTATGTCCGGTCTAGAGGAGGTAAGGTACATGAGTGAACCTATCATTCCTCTATACCTTGTTTCATCCACATCTTGGCCATCATCATCCTTTTCAAGTTTATTATTGGGATGTATAGGAGTTCCCATTGATTTGGAATTTTCTAGGCCAAATTTTTTAATAAGTTCTTTTGCATATTTTCCTTGGTGAATAAAAGTACCACTAGGAGTTTGCTTAATTTGGAGGCCAAGAAAGAAAGTAAGCTCTCCCATTAAACTCATTTCAAACTCACTAGTCATGAGTTTTCCAAACTCTTCACACAAGGAGATATTGGCCGACCCAAATACAATGTCATCAACATAAACTTGAACAAGGAGGATATCATCATTAGATGTCTTAATGAATAAGGTAGTATCGGTGGTTCCCCTTAGAAAATGATTTTCCAACAAAAAGGCACTAAGCCTCTCATACCAAGCTCTTGGAGCTTGTCTAAGACCATAAAGAGCCTTAGTTAATTTAAAAACATGATTTGGAAATTCTTTATGTTCAAAACCGGGGGGTTGAGCCACATACACTTCCCTATCAATAAAACCATTAAGAAAAGCACACTTAACATCCATTTGAAACATTTTGAAACCCTTATGGGCAGCATAGGCAAGAAGCAACCTAATTGCTTCCATTCTAGCTATCGGAGCAAAAAACTCATCAAAATCAATACCCTCTTCTTGATCGTAACCTTGGGCCACTAATCTAGCCTTGTTACGAACAACTTGTCCATCCTCACCAAGTTTATTTTTAAAAACCCACTTAGTACCCGTTACCTTCTTACCATCCGGATGAGGTACTAATGTCCAAACCTCCAAATTGAGCTCCTCTTGCATTGCTTTGACCCATGATGGATCCTCAAGAGCTTGTTTGACATTGTTGGGCTCTATTTGTGACAAGAGAGCAAGATTGCTAGGTTCGGTTGGCCTTTTGGTGGATGATCTTGTTGTTACTCCTTGTGAGGGATCACCAATGATGAAGTCATGGGGATAACCCTTCATAGACTTCCATTCTCTAGGCTTTCGGACAGGTGTTGAGCTTTGATGAACTTCTGATGGTCTCACTGTTTCAGTTTCTCGTCCCTGTTCAGGAGACAGATCGGAACTTTCTCCTTCAATCTGACGAGACAAAATGCGACTGGCAGATTCTTCATTCTGGACAGATTTGGGTTTTTCTTTGCTTGTTCCAGCTTCTTCTCCATCTGAATCATTATCTATCACAGTACTGAGAATTAAGTTAGAATCACAAAAAGTAACATGTATGGATTCCTCTATTGTCCTATGTTCTTTGAGATAAACTCTATAAGCCTTGCTTGTGATGGAATATCCAACAAACATTCCTTCATAGGATTTTGGATCAAACTTTCCAAGGTTTTCTTTATTATTAAGCACAAAGCATTTACATCCAAAAACATGAAAATACTTAAGATTTGGTGGGGTTCCTTTCCATAGCTCATAGGGAGTTTTCTTTAACCCTTTTCTAATGATTGTTCTATTCAAAATAACATGCTGTGTTCACAGCTTCAGCCCACAAAAATTTAGGAATTTCATTCTCACATAGCATGGCCCTAGTCATTTCTTGAAGGCTTCGATTCCTTCTTTCAACCACCCCATTTTGTTGGGGTGTTCTAGGGCATGAGAAATTATGAGAAATCCCTAAGTCATCACAGAATTTTTCAAAATCTTGATTTTCAAATTCTCTTCCATGATCACTTCTCAAATGGGCAATTTTCAAATCCTTTTCATTTTGAATTTTCTTGCAAAGGGTGGAAAAAGCATAAAACGCATCATTCTTATGAGCAAGGAAAAGTACCCAACCGAATCTAGAGTAATCATCAACCACAACAAGACCATAATGTTTACCTCCCAAACTTTGAGTTCTAGTAGGACCAAAGAGATCAATATGTAACATTTCCAATGGCCTTTTGGTTGAGATTCCATCTTTTAATTTAAAAGAGGATTTTACTTGTTTGCCCAATTGGCAAGCATCACAAGTAAGGTCCTTATCAAACTTGATGTTTGGAATTCCTCTAACCAAATTCCTTTTGACTAACTTAGAAATTTGGTACATGCTAGCATGTCCCAACTTTCTATGCCAAAGCCATTTTTCAGATTCAAGAGAGGTGAAGCATGTTACATTTTGTTCCTTTAAATCCTCAAGAGTTAATCCATACACATTATTGCATCTTTTAGCTTCAAATAAAACATCCCCAGTTTTCTCACAAACAACCAAGCAAACAAACTTCTTAAAGATGACATCAAAACCTAAATCACACAGTTGACTAACACTAAGTAAGTTATGTTTCAAACCATTTACAAGAAGCACATCATTTATACAAGAAGAAAAGTTTTTACCAACTTTCCCAACAGCCACTATTTTTCCTTTTGCATCATCACCAAAGGTAACAAGTCCTCCATCATATTCATCAAGCTTTATGAAGAAGGTTGTCTTCCCGGTCATATGCCTAGAGCATCCGCTATCCATATACCACATATTTTCCTTTTTCTTGGATGCTAGGCAAACCTACAAAATAAACTCAAGTGACCTTAGGTATCCAAATTTTCTTGGATCCTTTCACGTTAAACCATCTCTTATGACCCAAATCATTGTAATCAAAGACAACTTTGTAAACTTTGTCACCAATCATTCTTTCACCAAAGAAGCATTGAACTGGAAAATGACCACTTCGGTTGCACATTCTACAAAATCTTGGAGTTGTAGTTTTATTAAAGTGAGTTGGGTCTTGATAAGTTACAGCATTTGAAGATGAGGCAATATTTTCAAGATGTGATTTTTCAGATTTATAAAAACCCAACCCAGCTTTATCATAAAGAGGTTTTTGACTAGCCAAGATTTGGTTCAAATTTTCAGAACTTTGGGTGAACTTGGCTAGGTCATCTTTAAGTCTTTTAACCTCTTTGACCAACTCTTCATTTTGCTTAAAACAGTTCACATATGCAAGAATGGAATGATCACTTTCACAGCTTCTAACTTGGGCTTTTAACTGCTTGTTTTCTTCCACAAGATCACAAGCAGTTTCGGCCTCTCTTAGTTTTTCTTTGAGAAAATCATTTTCAGCTTTAAGAATGAAATTATGCTGTTCAAGATCTTGATTTTCTGCTAGAAAACATCTAATTTTTTCAGAAAGGTGATCTATCATGAGATGAAGGTCTTCAATGTTAGAGTTCTGAAATGATACCTGATCTATCTCATTTGCCATGAGACAATGCTGTGATTTAGTCTCAGACTCTTCATCATCATTTTCTGAATCATTTTCCAAATCTTCCCATGTGGCCATCAGTCCCTTCTTCTTTATCTTTTTCGGCTTCTCTTCCTTTTTCAACTTGGGACAGTCAGATTTGAAATGACCTGTTTCCTTGCAATTGAAACAGGTTATTTTGCTGAGATCTTTCTTTGTCCTCCTGGAGCTACTGCCTTTGCTTTTGAGCTTTACCATTTTCCTGAATTTTTTTGCAAACAACACAAACTCATTTTCAGAAGAGTTATCACTGGATTCATCATCTAGAGGGTTAGTCACAGAAGAAAAAGCAATTCCTTTCTTTTTTGAATCTCTTTTCAAATAGGAGTTTTCAAAAGCAAGTAAGTTTCCTCTCAAATCATCAAGGGTCATAGAATCTAAGTTACTACTCTCGGAAATTATTAAGGCTTTTGTTTCCCACTCTTTTGTGAGACATCTCAACACTCTTCTCACTAGCACAGATTCTGAATGTGTGATTCCAAGAGCATCTAAGCCAACAGTGATGATGTTGAACCGTTCGAACAATTCATTAATGGACTCTCCTTCCTTCATTGCAAACATTTCATATTCTCTGTTTAACATGTCTGTCCGAGACTTCTTTACAATGGTAGTTCCTTCATGAGTGATTTGCAACTTGTCCCAGATTTTCTTTGCCGTTGTGCACCGTGATACTCGTCGGTACTCCTCAAAGCTGATCGCACAATTTAGCAGATTGGTTGCCTTGGCATTTAACTCCACCGTCTTCCTATCTTCCTCGGTCCAGCTTGCTTCTGGTTTAAGAGAGACCACTCCTTGAGCATTTGTGGTAGTTGGAAATTTAGGACCCTCCAGGATGATCTTCCAAAGTCTGTAATCCACAGCTTGTACAAATATCTTCATCCTCTCCTTCCAATAGGTATAATTTTTCCCATTGAAGAGGGGAGGTCTGTTGCTTGATTGACCTTCAGACAGATTGTATGATAACACATTTGTGCCACTGTTTTCTCCCATGAGGATCTTTACTCCAAGCTGCAAAGCTTGATCTCTTTGAGACCAAGCTCTGATACCAATTGATGGTTTCAGTGGCTAAGAGAAGGGGGGGTTGAATCTTAGCCCCCTTTTTGAAGCTAACACTTGCTGTCCTTCAGAAGAGACTTTTCTGTTTCTTGCTCGTCACTGGATACGAGCAACTCAGTTTTGTCTCGTCCCTTGCCACGAGACTTTTTGTTTTGTCTCGTCACTTGGCACGAGATAATCCTAGCTTTTGCTCGTGTGTGGTAGACAACAGAAATGGAGTAGAAAGAGAAAGAACTTGCACCCAGATATATCCTGGTTCAGTTGCTAAGTGCAGTGCAACCTACATCCAGTCTCCATCACAAACATGATGAAATTTCACTATAATCAACCAGATTACAACTTGTAAAGTGCTAACCCAACTTACAAGGGGATTCCAACAGAATCATGATACACAACATAGATGAACAAAGGACCTCTAAGACATCTATGGCTTTTTCTCTTAATTTTGCACTCTCTGCCTTTTTCCGCTCTATGGCTTTTTCATTACAAACCTCACTTGTTTGCCTTTTACCAAGAGACTCAAGACATGACAAAATTAAACAGAAAACACTAAACAGAATACATTGAAGGAGAAGAGAAATCTGTTAGCTCAGGTAGCTCTGAGAACTCTGTGCCTTGCACTCTCAAATTTTCTCCCTTTTCACTCCTTGCTTCAAACAGTGGTTGTTTCCCCTTTTTAAAGAAACAGGAAAGCCTCCACTCTTGAAGCCAAAACCGAACCAACTTTCTTCCTCCTTCAACAAACCGGTTCGGCCACTCAGAGAGAGAGATAACCATGCATTAACCAACATGCAATTACCTCTAGTCTTTTCTTGATCATCAACCTTCATCAATCCGGGCTCTCCATCCTTGGCTTCCTCTCCAAGATGGATTTCTGGCCCTTGATGCCTCATGATGATGATGACTTCATCTGCTTCAAACTCTGCCTCCAACCATCACTTCGCCACTCTAGCTACTCCCTGTGGTGGTTGGTCAGATTCGAAGACAAGCCATGCTCCAAGAATCTCCCTCATGGCCGAATCTTCTTCTTCCATTTTGAGCATGAAAGACTCAAGATTGCTTCACCAAATCTAACCATATTTGGCAAGTATCCTAGCCACAGCTCATCTTTCTTTTGGTATGTTTTCTTGCCATCATTTGCTCGATGGTCTTAGGCGCATGCAGCTTCTCCCTTTCGGTATTGAGGAACATTGGTTCCATTATTTCCTGGACAAGAACCGAATAGAGAAGAAGAAAGAGATGAGAGAGAAAGAAAGAAATCTGGAGAAAAGAAAAGCAATGCTAAGAAGTTAAACAAATTAATTAGGCATAGCTTGCTTTTACTTCCCTTAGCATAGAGTGGCGTGTTTGACATAACACCCATCAATCAATTCAGCTGTATTTTCTCTCTCATGTTCCCCATGCATTAATTAACAATGTAATAGATTTTGAAATCCATCACTTGTTAAAGCTTGGTTCCGTTGGAAGCATTAAGCTTTCATTTTCCTTTTGTTTCGGACCAAGGGTGGAAGCATTCATCACTTGTAAAATTTGGGCTTGTAGTGTTGAAATAAAATCTGGCCCAATTGGTAAGCATTTGCTTTCCTGATGAAATTGTGTAACGGACCAAGCATGGAAAGCTAGCATTGGGCTTGCAACATTATTACATATTCTGGCCCATTAATATAAAATTTCAGCCTCATTATATAATGCATGCAACAAGGCTAATTGTTGGGCTTAAATCAGAAACTCATTTCTCGGCCCAAACATAAAATCTGCAACAAGATTATTAATCAAAATATGTTAAATGAAAATCAGATTAATAATTTTGCAATTATTTATTTTAATAATGTTTAGTCATCACAAATATTATTTTAGAGTTTTCCAAACTCATCAATATCAATAAATGATTTCTAACATATTGTGACTACTAAATCAAACCTCTAACTACTACTATAAGTTTACACTTTCTAATCATATTAATAAATAAAATCCAACTGATTTAACCAAAAGTAACACATGGCGTTTTTTTTACATAAAATAAATCGAAATTTTAAATTTTATTGTACTAACCTCAACGTGCACGCTACTAGCGATATGTGCGACTCCATCTAAGCGATAAATCTGATTCAGGTTGTCTTCCATTATGTTAGGCAGCATCACTTTCTTTGGATTTGGTGGGGTATGGGTTGATAAAATGTAATTCGAATGAAGTGGATTCGAATTATATAGAGTCAGGCTCCATGTAAATCGAAATAAGTGAATTAAATTTAGTGTGAGTCAAGGATCCTATATAAATCGAAATAGGTTAGCTAGATTTACTATTGGGTAAATCGAAACCACCTATTTCGAATTATTATGGGAACAAACCATGGACTAATTTAAAACCGTCTAACTCGAATTACCATAGATTTCGAAATCGTATGCTAAATTTACCTAACCTAATTCGAATTATGTAGTTAAAGTTACCCTAATAAATCTATTCTATCTAATTCGATTTAGTACATATATAAATTGAAATACTCTAATTCAATTTACATAAAAAAAAAGTTTTTAGATGATCCACGAACCATTTCTTACTTTAGGTGATGTTGGTATTTTTTGCATACAATTGGATGATCTCAGTATTTTGCCCTAATTTTTTAATAGATATATATAATTAAATCATGCTATTTATATAAAACAAATCAATAATTAATATAAAATATATATTAAAATATAAAATAAATATTAAAATAAATTAAATAACACGTAAATTTATAAATAATATACTGTAGGCCTGTAGCTAATTTGGTAATAAAATTTTTATTATATAAATATATTTTTTGATATAATTATATACAATTGTTAGTATCCTGTATTTTTTTAAAATAACCCAATTTGAGAAAGAGGATGGAGAGAGGGAGAATGGTGAAAATGGTGAAAGTTGAAAGGAGCCACAAAGAGGCAATTTTTTTTTTTTTTTTGAGAAAAAATTTTAATTGTTTATTTTGGGTGATTGAATGAGTTTTGGATGGGTTGTTGGTATTATGTGTGTTATTTGTGTAGGTAGTACAAGAACAGCAGCAGAAAGGCGCAGTGATGAAAAATCACAGAGATCTTTAACACCACCATTCTGACCAAACACTGCCACCCCTTCCTTACCACTGCCATCATCATCATCAAAGGGGCTCCCCCTTATAGGGCCAGAATGAATTCCTCTTCCCTATAGCCTTAATTTACTCTTTTATCTCTCTTTCTTTCTGTCTGTGTGTTGAGATATGGAAATTTTGCTGGAATTTTTCCAAGAGGACACCTCTTCCACTTTGGTGCATCCCTAAAGGTTTGTTTGGCCAAGTGGGTTATTAACCAACCAACCCTCAATCCATTTAACTAGTTTGGTTATGTTGTAGTGCATTAAGGTCCTCTATTAGTAAAAAGGCAAAAAGTGTGGTGTCCAAGGGAGAGGGAAAGAAAAAGAAAGAGAGAGAGAGATAGAGAGGGAAAAGAGAGAAGAAAGGAAGGAAAGAGATGGGTTAGGCTGAAGATAGAGTTGGTTTAACAACAACAACATTCTTGTTCTAGTTCAGTTTTTACGGTGGGTGTGGGACTTTTTGGTTTTGTGGTAATGGAACTAGGGAAATTGGATGGCAGGGACTTTTGCCAGAAGCAGAAGGAGCAGAACCAGCGGTGGCAGTTGCACAAGCAACAACAACAACAAGAGGAAGAAGAGGGTAGGAAGAAGCAAAGCCTGGACTGTAGAGAATCAAAAACCCACTAAGAAAAAGTGTACTGCTCCATTAAAAGCTGGAAGAGGAAAAGCAAAGCAACAACAACAGCAGCAGCAACCACAAGGGTCTGAGTCTGGATCCTTACAGGAACCATCGTCAGCAACAGCATCAGCACCAACATCATCATCATCAACAATATCATCCTCATCATCATCAAAACCCGGGAATAAATCCAAGTCATGTAGAAGAGGACGAAGGAGAAGAAGAAGAAGAGGAGGAGCAAGATTCTCCTTCTCACCACCACCAAGACCCGAATTTTCATCTCCAATTCCAATATCTCCAACCACAACAACCACCACCACCTTCTTACATAAGCATAGACACCGACCTTCTAAACCCACTGCAACCACCAAGAAAACGTTCTTTTCTTCATCCACCTCTTCTTCCTACAGCGTCATCATCATCACCATCACCGACTCCCACTCCCACTCCCACTCCCATCGAATATGCAAGAAAAATGGGAGAAACACAGCACCACCGTCCAACATCGTCAAGACTTGGGATGAGGGCCGTGGCCGGAGGAGGAGGAGGGGGAGAAATTGTGGAGGTCCAAGGAGGCCACATTGTGCGGTCCACCGGCCGGAAGGACCGACACAGCAAGGTCTGCACAGCCAAGGGCCCGAGGGACCGCCGTGTGCGACTCTCCGCACACACCGCCATCCAGTTCTACGACGTTCAGGACCGACTCGGCTACGACCGCCCAAGCAAGGCCGTCGACTGGCTCATCAAGAAAGCAAAGGCCGCCATCGACGAGCTCGCCGAGCTCCCCGCATGGAAACCAACTGCCACTACCACGACCGTCGCCGCCGCCGCGGCGGCCTCGAACTCAAATGTTGCTGTTCAGCAGCAGAAGCTCCGGGAGGAGGAGGAAAACCAACAGCTGAATCAAATCGTCCACCGCCAATCGACCACGGTGGACGACGCTATGGAAGCTTCTGGTAGCCGAAAGGCTACCGCACTGGTTGGTGGCAGTGGAAGAATCTCGGAATTTCAACCGCAACATTTGAACGACGATAACGGTAGTAGTGGCAAATACAACAGTGGCGGTTCTGGTTTCTTTCCGCCGACTTTGGACACTGATATAGCTGATACCATTAAGTCTTTCTTTCCGATGGTGGGGCCGGGGGAGGTTGCAACAACGACGTCGTCCTTTCATAACTATCCTCCCCCGCCGGATTTGCTTTCGCGTACAACTAGCGGCGGAAGCAACCACAACCACAACCACCACCACCACCATCACCATCACCAACAGCAAGATCTGCGGCTCTCGCTGCAGTCTTTTCAGGACCCATCCATTCTTCTTCAGCACCACCAACAACAGCAGCAGCAGCCGCCACACCAACAGCATGTTCACGAGCAAGTGCTCTTCGCCGGAACCACCGCACTAGCGTTCGACGGCGGTTCTTCCGGATGGTCTGAACAGCAGCACCACCAAGAGGAACAGGAGCATGGACGATTGCAGAGAATGGTGGCTTGGAATAATGCCGCTGCAGATGCTAGTAGCAGTGGCCATGCCAGTGGATTCATCTTCAACTCGTCGGCGACGGCGGCTGTGCCGTCTCCTGCGATGTTTGGCCATGGCCAGTTTTTTCCTCAGAGGGGACCCCTTCAGTCCAGTAACACCCCTTCGTTTCGTGCTTGGATAGATCCTTCTTCGATCGCCACGGCTGCCATGACTGTGGATCACCACCACTATCTTTCACCGGCCGCGATCCATCAAGCTTCTATTGGGTTTGCCGGCTCTTCTTCCGGTAGCTTCTCTGGCTTCCGCATACCAGCACGAATTCAGGGTGCGGAGGAGCACGACGGCGTATCTGACAAGCCGTCCTCTGCTTCCTCCGATTCTCGCCATTGACGGAAAGCAAAGACGTCAATAGTTCCAAACTTCTCTTTAGGTAACGCCGTCAATGCAAAATTGTTGAAATCTCAATTGATTTCCTCCCTCTTTCTATTATTTTTACTTTTAATTTTTATTCTCTATTGTTTTGTTGTTTTGCTACTTAGCGTTGGATGGTTGTCTTTGAAGATGTTTGACACTGAACAGCAAGTAAAAGATCAGCATTGGAATGGATTCTCAGCTGCGAGAGAGTTCAAGATGAGTTTGGACTTTGGATGCTTTGATTTCAATGGCTCACTCAGTATGCCGTGGGAATGAAGAAAATCTGGGGTGAAAATATTCAGGTTTTCCAATCCCCCGGTTTGTTCTGCTTTATTTTTATGTTCATTGATGGTATTTTTCAACCTATGTTTCTAAGCTTTGACAAGGAGTACTGTTTTTGGTTTGTTTTATTTGCTTCAACTGTGTTTGGATTGCTATCTTGTTGTTTCATTTTGTAGTAGTCGTTGTGTTCTTTGTACTTCTATTTCTGGTTTCTACTAGTGTGAAGAAAAACATGCACAACAAATAAATAGCTAGTTTGTTTTAAGGTATCAAATATTTCCAACTTAGTGCAGACCCAGGTGCAAGGTTAAGCATTCTCTCTATGACAAAACTGGGCAAACCCAAATAACCCAACATGGGAATTTTGCGTCTTTGAGTGAAAGTATCTATGCTTGTGTATGCTTTTAACCTTCAAATGAGGAAATAAGCATTCATTCTACCGTCTTTGTTTTATTTTCTCGTTTGGATGAGATGAAAGAGCGTTCTCTTTGCACAAACAAAAGAATGATTGTTGTTTTGTTCCCCTTGTCTTTTTTTTTTTTTTTTTTTTACTGCTTTATGGTGCCAACCATGATGAACTATCCACTCTTCTCACTAGTCACTAGCTTCCTCATCCTGCAAAAACAATTGAAAGAGTTATAATCTAAAGTTTCCATCACACCTATCTATTTCGTGCTTCAATTTTGGAAGCATTTGACTGAGAAGTCGTTGTCCATCAACAGTAGAAACTCTTTGACAAAAGAAAAAAAAAAGTTGTTTGCGTGAGAGTTAAAAGGCCATTTTTTTTTCCCTAAATTCAATACATGCCTACTGCTTTCGCTTTTTCCATGTCACATTTTGTATTTCTTCTTTAGCTTAAGTATGCTATGATAGTGAGTCAAATGTTGATTAGTAACAAAAAAGTTAGCATGATAAAGGAAGGAAAACAACCCGCAACCTCAAGTCCTCTTGATAAAACCACTTATCCACTTACACAAATCGTCATCAAACATTATTAGTTTATTACCAAGAACATGATTAATTCAATTCGTTAACTAGTGATCCTAAAACCGCATTAAGTCTTCTAGCAAACACTCTTTTTCATTCTTATTATGCAAATTTGAGACACTTTTACGTTTATTTAATAGCAAATGTCAATTTCTAGTATATGAGTTTCTAGTATCAGCTCTGAATCTTGTTTTAGCTTTCTAAACCCAAAAAAAAAGTGAAATAAATATATCAGGTGTTTCTTTTTGTTTGTTTTCAACCTTACATCAGTAACATGAGAAACTGTTTATTGGTGGGGATGACTTGGGTAGAAAAAAATCATTACAGTTGGTGAAAGTGGAATTCACCTTCAGGGGGCAGAGCCATGAAAGTGAAGGGTATGAAATTAGCACGGTGAAGCTCAATCATGGAAGGAGTTCACACTCCTCCTAGATGCCACCAAAATTTTGGTACTTTCACACCTGTCCGTGGTCCCCTACCCCTCCCTGTAATCTCAGAACCACATAAAAATCTCTTCCTCTTCTCTATGGAGATAATGAAAATAAGATTCAAAAAAAAATCAAATAACCTTCTTTTCTTATTTTGGTAAAGAATTACTTTTATTTAACCAATGATCGGGGTGAATATTGTAGTAGTCCGAAGATGTTTTGGAATTTCGGTGGTTCATAAAATATCTTAACTGAAAAATGGTTAAAATACCTAATATACCCTTCTTTGGAAAACACCATCAAACCCCCTCCCCCCCTTTCTCTGACAAGTCCTCCAGACCTCCACCACATCAAGCAGGGCAAGACTCATAAGTTGTGATTTTTTGTTTTAATTACATAATTTTATTAAATTTTCAATTAAGTTTATATATATATATATATATATATATATTATTGAAGTCTTTATACCATATTAAATTTTGTAACTAAATTTCTAATGTGATAAAAACGTTGAAATTAATGGAATATTTTATTAAATTATGCAAAATATTCAGTCAAGTGTTAGGTAAATTCGTTTTGCTTAACGGAATATTCTGTTAATTTCAGTATTTCACTTAATTACAAAATCTGGGATAGAAACTCAATCGAAAAAAAAAATATAGAGGCCTAATTAAAAATTTAATAAAATTATAAGATTTGAGAGAATAATTAAACCTTTTTTTAAATAATAACAAAGAGCATAAACACAAATATATATATATATATATATATAAAAGAGTATATACTCAAATAAGTCCTCAAATTTTGCATAAGATGTTTTGATTTCTAAGGAAAGTTTATTACGTTGAGGTTTTTGAACTTTGAAAAGGTAAGACATGTAGGTTTTTTCATTATACTTTTAAAAGTTTATTTGTCTAAATAAAAATAACGAATCTGACTAAGATAGGAACTTGTATATCTTAATTTTGTAATGTTGATGAATTTTAATATAATAAAAAAGATTTTGGGATAGAAAGATTCGACACAAAATTCCTTAAAATTTGTTTGTTTACAAGCACGAGACACTGAGGCAGAGATATAAAATCATGTTTGGCAGACATGGACAGAGACATTGTGTTAAAAAATATTGAATTAGTATATTTTGTGTCTATTCTAATAGGAAAGACACAGAAATATTAATAAAAGACACAATTTATTTTTTATTTTTTCTTTCATTATTCTTATTAATTTTTCATAATTATATTTTTTAATATTATAAATTTAACAATTAAAATATGCAACATGACATTCTCTAATTGCAATTGAAATTAAATTAAAATTAAAATATTAAAATTAAAATATAGCTATATTATATTACTAATTTAACAACCAATTGTAATTGAAATTAAATTAAAATATTAAAATTAAAAAATAGCTATATTATATTACTAATTTAACAACCAAAATGTGTCACATGACACTCTCTCATTAATAAACTCTCTTCTTAAATTTTTTTATTAAGTAAAATAAATATTTTATTAACTTAAATAGGTAATTTGTAGCATTTTTGCTAAAATTCATCTTTTTACTTATCTCGTTTACATTATAAACAACTTTACTTTGAGCATATCTCGTTTACAGTATAAACAAGATAAAATACATCACGGGTTGCACGTATCAAACGTGATACGTGGATATAGTGGGATCCACGTATCTTATTTACACTGTAAACGAGATATGTTCAAACTAAAATTGTTTACAGTGTAAACGAGATATATGATGAATTAAAACTTTTCCCTGTAAACGAGATACAGTACGACAAAAATCAATCACGACAAATCATATGTAAGTGACTTTTGATTCCTTGACAACTCAATTTCTCCCTAATTAACTAATCACCAATTTCCTGATCAACCAATTTAGAAAAGAGGTTAAGTACAAATCTGATTTAGTTTCAAATATTATTCAAGAATAGTCCTTAGGCTGAATTATATGTCATTTATCCAAAGCTAGTCCTAAACAATTAAAACTTACAAAAAAAATGATGTTCAAAAGTTTTCTAATCCAAATTTTATGTCACTTGTTCAAACTAGAACAATTGAAAATTATAAAGTTCCGCACACTCTTTAAAACACTATTCCTAGTTAAATCAAAAAGTCATGAGAAAGTTTTCAAGCTAATTCCAATATTAAGTTTTTTCAAAATAATATTAGAATCTAAAACAAAGTCAGAATATTTTCGAGCAATTCTAAATCTTTAGGGATGAAGAATAAAAACTCAATTATGGAATAAATCAAAGCATAAATCTCAAATAAAGTAAAACACTTATATTAATAATTCATAAAAAGATGAACAGAGCTCCTAACCTTAACAAAGGAGATTAGTTGCTCATGGTGGAATGAAAATAGAATCCTAAAGTGTGGTGTAAAACGAGGTGTGTTGTGTAATGTGTGTTCGCTGTTCGTGGACAAAGTCCTTATTTAAAACCTAAAACCAAAACTCAAAATTCAAATTCAAACTAAATCAAAACAAAATAAAATTTAATCAAATTAAATCTTTTTTAATAACTCCTAATTAACTAGTAATTTTTCTTGAGAGTAGAGCTTGAGCTTTGGTGCTTGATTACTTCCTTAAGCATTATGGGCTTGAATTTAATCTTGGGCTTGAGTGCACCTCCCATAAGGTTTTGGCATTTGAGCTACATGAAGGATGTCCCACGCCCTTGAAGACTTGAAGCTGGCATGTGTGCCGTGGGACATGTGCGTGCACGGAGAGGAGTGAAGTGGGCAACGTCCCACGTCCTCATGGAGCAAAGGGTAAGGGCTTCTGTCTAATGGCCCAACGTGCGATGTTCATGAAGGTGGCATGCAACGTGCTCGTGGGTGAGGGAGCTGGGGCTGCTGGCCAATGGCTCAATGTGCAACGTCTTCGCATAGAGAGGAAGCATGGCATGGAAGACACCCCACGTTGGTGATGAGAGGAAGACTTGCCGTGGGGGACGTCCCATGTTGGTGAAGAGAGGAAGACTTGGAGAGTGAAGGTGGTGAGGCAAGTGTGGCAACGCATGCATGGGTATGTGGGGGATGTGGCACACCATGCTTGGATGGAGTTTGCAGTGTTACATGGCGTGTAAAAGTGTATTTGGGGGTGTTTGGACATGTTCTGGGCATGGGAGGAATGGCTGGGCATGTGGGGATGTCCCACGCCTTCGTGGAGCACTTTCAGGGGGTATTTTGGTGCATGAAGGGCGTGTAGAGGGTGTGGGTCACATCCCATGCTAGGCTTTTTCATGTTGAATTTTTGTGCTCAAAGATGAGGGTCTTTTGCCGCCTAAACGTAACGTCTACTATGAATACTTACATATCATTGGAAAGCTTTGAAAGTTGACTTTTTAACGCTGCTAGAACTGCTTGATTTTGACCTCTACAGCTCAAGTTATACTCACTCAAGTATGAAGAGGTCGAGATGACAACATCCACAAATTCTCTTTGCACTTCCTTTTGCATGGTACCTTCCTTGGTTCTTCCAGTGGCTTCTTTGGTTGTCCTTCTCCTCCTTTGTTCTTGTCTAAAATCTTTCAACAATTTCCTAAACATATCAAAGCACAAAGCAGCTCCAAGAAACATCGATTAAAGCACAAAAATCTCAATTAAAATAAGAAAATTACTAACTTTATTCAAAAAAATAATAAAAAAATAACTAAAGATGCTCATGCATCAACGTTTCACGTAGCCTCCAACACCAAACTTAGAATGGTTGCTTGTCCTCAAGCAACAAAGAGAAATAGAGGTGGTGAAATGTAATAAAGATGTATGTTGAATGATCATGATTTATCCAGTAAAAATGCGAATAGGTGATGCAAAAAGTTTATTCAAATAAAATAAACAAAATCAATGACAAAATAAAAGGTTACCGACGATTAGGTTGCTGCCCAACAAGCGTTTTTTTAACGTCATTAGTTTGACAGTTGGTTCTTGCTAAGTTAGAGGATGGTCATGGTGTTTCAACCTCTCTCCTCTCACTGTAAACTTCCATCCTTTGTCTTCTTCAAGGATTTCAATATGCTCAAGAGAAATAATTTTTTTCACTATATATGGTCCAGACCAATTTGAGTTGAAGTCTTCCGAAAATGGCTTTAATGGATGCTAGGCTAGCATTACTTTTTCCACTGTAGACAAGTCTCTTGAAAGGATCTTCTTGTTTTTCCATCCCATGTGCTTCTCCCAGTGAACTTCTTTTCCTTTATTTGATGATGTGCTCCTAACACTAAATTTAGGCATGATGTTAGAGGAATCTTGTTGATTTTCACACAGGGAGGCTTAGGTTGTAAATTCTTGTTAGCTTCATTTAAGGTTGTGTCTTCAATTTGCTGCACCACTTCTATTTCTTCTCTTGCTTTCAAGCATGGAGGTGGAACTTCTAGAGGCATGTCAGTATGGGCTTCCTACATATTTCGATCAATTGAATCAATCCTCACGCAATTCTCCTTCTGATTTGAATGATGTATGGTTTTAAAAGCATGAAAACTTAAATGTTCATCATGCACCCTCAACATTAATTCACCATTTTCTACATCTATCAAGGCTCTGCTAGTAGTTAGGAATGGCCTTCCTAGGATTATGGAGGCATTTTCATCTTCCTCCATGTCAAGGATCACAAAATCTGCTCGGAGAAAAAACTTTTCCACCTTAACCAAGACATTCTCAACTACTCTATGTGCATGCTTCATTGATCTATCCGCTATTTTGAGGGCTATTCTTGTAGGTTTCTGATGAGCGGATATTTTATACGCTTTTTGGCATGGTTTCCTTAGTATTTTTAGTACATTTGATTAAGTTTTATTATGTTTTAGTAAGTTTTAGTGCAAAAATAATTTTTTAGATGCTACTTTGAGTCTTTATCATTTTTTTATAATTTTAGGTGATTTTTGGATGAATCTAGAAAGTTTTGCAAAAGTCTAATTCAGAGGCAAAGAAAAGACTGCAGATTCTGTCAACTTCTGACCTCTGTGCATTCAAACAAACATTTCTAAAGCTATCGAGGTCCAATTGACACGGTCTCAATGGCATTGGAAAGCTAACTTCCAGGGCTTTCCAAAAATATGTAATAGTTTATACTTGTCTTTGGAAATGAAGGTCCAAAACGGGCGTTGAACACCCAAAACACCCTTTTTCTGGTGTTCAACGCCCTAAAGGGAGCAAGCTAGGCATTTTGACTCCCAAAAGGGATCAAACTCGGCATCCAACGCCCCAAGAAGAGCACTAGGACGTGGATTCACCCCAAGCTCAGCCCAAACACTCACCAAGTGAGTCCGGAAGTGGATTTTCACACCCTTTAACTTAGTTTATCACATTTTTGTAATTTTTAATTATGAGGAACATCTTTTAGGTATAGTATTTTATTATAAATAAGAGACGTTCTTCCTCCTGAGGATTAGGCCTCCCAGGAGAGGAGAAGCACAGATACATAACTACTATTATTTTCTGTAAGCTATGAGCAACTAAACCTCCTAGGTTAAGGTTAGGAGCTCTACCGATTCTCATGGATTAATAATATTACTGTTTCTATTTCAATCTATGTTTGATTTCATTCTAAATGTATCTTTGTTCTTCAAACTAATGAAACCAGGTGGAACGAGAGTATGACCCATTTTCTACATGGGTTCTTACAAGTCCCTAGCGGGATAGCATTGAATCACAATCTCGATTATACATCTCTTAGACGGCTAATCCACGACTTCGTTGGGGATATGAGAACATCTGTTCAGCCGACGTATGGGGTGATTAAGGCCTTTGTGGTATAGACTAGAACCGTAAAGAATCATTCTCTGATCCGGAAGATCCGACCTTGTCTGTGGCATTTTGTGTAGGATCACCAGGGATTGAATTGCTAGAGCTTCACCCTCGTTCAGATTAGATGACCATTAGCACCGGCGTGTGATCTGAAGTTGAAGAGATTAATGACCACTAGCCCCAGCGTTAATCACTTACAGTTTGTGATTGAATGATCCATCCATTGTTGGAGTAGACAGTAAGAAAAGTTGATTCAGAAAGAAGAAGCATCTTCGAAGCCTCAACCAATTTCTTATCACTGTTTTCACACCAATTCAGTAATTCTTTCCTTAATCTATTTTTATGCATTTTTCACAACCACTGTCTTTTCTATCCGCCTGACTAAGATTTACAAGATAGCCATTGCTTGCTCAATCCAACAATCTCCGTAGGATTCGACCCTCACTCACTTGAGGTATTTCTTGGACGACCCGGTACACTTGCCGGTTCATCTGTGAAGTTTGTAGAGTTCAATTTCGCACACCAATTTTACCTCTCAAATTTGTAGCTTCTTCATGATGGGTAAGGGCATCATATTGATACTTGCTCCCAAATCACATAATGCTTTCTCAAAGAGTGTGTTTCCGATGGTGTAAGCAATTTGGAAACTCTCTGGATCTTTCATCTTTCTTGGCAAACCTCTTTGAATTATGGTACTATATTCTTTGGTCATCACCACGGTTTCATCTCCTTTTAAAGATATCTTCTTGGACAACAACTCCTTCATGAATTTAGTATAAAGTGGTATTTGTTCTAAAACTTCTATGAATAGAATGTTGATGTGAAGCTTCTTGAACACCTCCAGAATGTTGGAGTATTGTCCATCAAGGTGCTATTTCTTTAGCCTTTGAGAGAAAGGAATTCTTGTTGATATGGTTTCACTGTTTTTTTTTTCTTTGGGGCAATAGTTGGTGCATGAGCCTCCTTCTTTTTTTCTCCTCCTCTGTAGCTCTTTTATTGTGTACTTCATGCCTTGTGGCTTCTTTATCCATGGCTTTTTCACTTCTCAGTATAATGGTCTTGCACACCTCTCTTGGATTAATCTCAGTATCAATTGGGAATTTATTAGCGGATTTTTCTAATTGCTTAACAATTTGTCCCACTTGCACTTTCAAGTTTTTAATGGAGGTATCTTGGTTCTTGAAGTTGATTCTTGTTTCATCCATGAAGCTCCGAATTTATTGCATGATAGTGGAAGTTGATTGAGCTAAGATAGAGGTGGACTCAGCCAGCGCCTCTATGCCATTTTCAAGAGAAGAGAGCCTTTGGTAGATTTGTGGTTGCATGAGAGAAGCTTATTGTTGATGTGGTGTACTGGAGCTTCTTTGTTCTTGGTTTTTCCAACGGAAGTTTACGTGATTCTTCCATCCCATATTGTAAGTCTTAGAAAATGAATCATTTTGTGGTGGCTTTTGAAAATTCCCCATATAGTTCACTTGCTCAATAGTAGCTTGTTCTCCCTGTAGTAACTCACATTCTTCAACCTTGTGAGCTCCACCACACAAGTTACAGACCACTTATATTCTCACTGTGGATACTTGCATGTGTCCCAGTTGCTTTGTAAGTGACGAGATTTGTTGAGACATCATCTTATTTTTTACCAAAATTGAGTCCATGGTGCTCAACTCCATCACTCCCTTCTTCATGGCTCTCTCGGTGGAATACATATATTGATTGTTGGTCACTATATCAATTAACTCAAGAGCTTCTTGTGGTGTTTTAAGATGCAAAGATCTCCCTGGTGAATTATCAAGTAAGTTCTTTGAGGCATAGGAGATTCCATTATAAAATGTTTGAAGTTACAACCAATCAGGAAACATGTCATGAAGACACTTTTTTGACATCTCCTTGTATCTTTTCCAAACTTCATAGAAGAACTCTTCATCCCTTTGGGTAAAGATTTGGATGTCATGTCTTAGCTTGGCTAAATTTGTAGTGGAAAGAATTTGGTCAAAAACGTATTAACCAAATCCTCCCACGTTGTTATGCTTTTCAAGGGTTGAGTTTGGATCCATTGTTTAGCTCTATCCCTTACAGAGAATGAAAAAAGCCTCAACTTGGTGACTTCGGGAGAGACTCCATTGCTTTTAATAGTATCACTTATCAACAAAAAATTAGATATGTGCAAGTTTGGATCTTCTTAAGGGCTTCCACCAAATTGATTTTGCTGCACCAATTGAATGAGTTGGATCATTAATTCAAAGTTGTTTGCCTTCACATTAGGCCTTACTATACTACTCTCACAACTACTTGTGGGGGTAACAAAGTCTCCAAGAGTTCTCATAGCATTGGCATTGTTATTGTTGTTTATCATGTTTTCTGGCTTCTCAACTTCTTCCAACTCCCTCTGATTTTGTGAGTTCATTCTCAATTGGTGGAGTGTTCTTTCAATTTCAGGATAACAAAGAAGTGGTTTCTTGTCTTTGTTGTCTTGCAAGCATACACAAGAAAAAATAAAGTGAAAAGATAGAATTTTCAACATCATAGTGGAGGGAATTCCAATGAGTAGCAAAAGAAAATAAAAATGTCTAATATAGAGAATCAATTAATATGGTAGTTGTCAATCTCAATTAATCCCCAGCAACAGTGCCAAAACTTGATGGAAGAATTTTCAACATAGCAAGTGCATCGAATGGTATCAAGTAATACTACGGGAGTGAATTGTAACACTCTAATTACCCTAAACCTTACCTCATGCCGTAAGCAAAGGATAACTAAGTGCCACGACAATTCTAAGGCTTATACGATTATATATATATATAAAGGAATAATAATAATACAAGAAGCCCAATGAAAAAATATAGCTCAAGGACATAGAAACACAGATACAATGCGCGAAATGTCACTCACGATAACTAAACAAGTAAAGGCACGAGACATAATATAATAATAATTAAGATAGATACATATAAGTATGATAGTCAAAAGGATACTAGCCGAAACCCACAGAGTTTAAGCCGACTAGTTGATACAGATAATACAAAGTATTTAATTTAAAACAACATATACATCTTATCTCTCAAGTTTAGCCTTTAAGGCAACAAAGTGATACTTATACAAAAGATGAGAGAATAACTATAACAAAAGTGAATCAGATACAAAATAAAGTGAAGCCATTCTCCACTCTGTCACCAATCTGTAACTCACATAGGTGGGTTACGACCTGCATCTAAAAAATAACAACAATATATGATATGAGAACTGGAAGTTCTCAGTATGGTAACAATTCCCAATATGTAAGATATAAGGTTCCGGGACACCAAAGGCAATCCTAGAACTTCACATCGATACAGAATATTTAAGTTTAAAACAAATAATTAACTTAAACCATAAACAGGGTAATCTAAACTCAGGGGATTTCTAACTAATACCAAATTATACCGCTATATCCCATAGCCTTCGCCAACCTACCCTTCATGCGATCACATCGCCACTGCCTACTTAACCTCCTCAGCACCAGTCAATCACAGATAATGCAAGCAAGTAAAACACAAGTAGTATACATATATAGCAAGTAAATCAACTAGCATTTAGGCATGTTATTCAAATAGGCATAACTTAAGTAATCAAAGCAAGCAAGCATGTAGAAGATGCATATGATAAATGTCTATCCTATTAGCTCGTGATATCACTTGTCGGTTATAGTGCCAATCTCAACACAAAATCCGGTTGACAACTCCCGGATTAGTTTCTCTGTTGCACATATTTAAGAGGAATAATTTTGAGAGATGAGTGCTCTACCAACTTCTCCATCAGAGGGTAACGTTCTGAGGGAGAGTGCCCACCACCCTCCCCTGGATGCCGTATGATTTCGTGAGATAGTGCCCTACCACCTTACAACTAGAGAGAGAAATGTGAGTGGGGAGCCCAGCTTCAACCCTCACGTCTCAACGTACGCGGGAGACTGCCTTAGTCTCTATGCTGGCACTACTACCTCGACAAGCGGGAGACTACTACAGTCCTTGCCCGAGGCGCATAGCAACTTACTAAATCAATGCATGTCACATGAGCGTGAGACTGCCACAGCCCTCACATCTGAACATAGGCGGGAGACTATCACAGCCCCCTACGATGGAGAATAATGTATATCACAATCACATACTCCATCTCAGAGATCACTGCTCATAGTATAAGACTGCTTATATTCATCTCATTAACCATAATCATTCATGATTCTCAATTCATTGTCACCTCAACACTCTGCACAGACACTCAAGCTATTCCATCCACAGAACTTACCCCAAGCCTAATTTACCGTCTTCTAAACTTATAACAAAAATTCATCAATTTAATTTACTAACCCATCTCTAATAGTCTTAGGGCCTAATTACTAGATAGAAATCTTAAATGGCCATTAAAGAAGTTTAGAAATTTAGAGAATCCTTGAAAAGATGAAGAAAATACTTTTTCAGCAAAACAGTGGTCTCGCATATGCAAACCCCTACCCCGCGTATGCACAAAACAAAATTTGGGCATCCACGTACACGGCACCCTGTTCGTGTACGGGAGTGTTCCAAAATATAATGGAATGCTCGTGTCGCTGTGTTACAATTTGCGTACGCAAGCCTTATAATTGCATACTCACGTACGCAAGCTTGTGTCCGCGTATGCGAGACCCTCATGCAGTGGAAAATGACCGCGTCGCGCGCACAGTATCGCGTACGCAAGCCTTATCAGAGTTGGAAAAAATTTTAAAGCTGTAGAAATCATTTTTTATAACAAATTTCAAACGCTCATAACTTCCTCTCAAAACTCCATTTTTCTCAAATTTTATATCATTTTAAAACTCTTGAAATCATTTTTAGTTTAGATTAAAAATCACTCAATTTCAATGTCTAAAGCTCAAGTTATAATCCGCCAAATTTCATAAAAAATAATGTTTCACCAAATTCAGCAAAATTCTATAATTTTCAAAACTTCAAAACCAAACCAAATTAAACACACCCAAAACAACCTAAATATCCATAGTAAACACTCTCCAACCATTTCTTAATCATTCAATCACTTACACCATTCAATAAATACCTCAACCAACTCCAAATTCAACCTAAAACACATCAAAGCTCCTCAATATCACCATTCAATATTTTCAACAATCATCAATATTACATATCAAATATCTCATACAATTAATCCCATTATCATCAATTATTATCATATTAGAATCCACCACAATCATCTTAACACATATTTTATTCTCCGCAACATACATATACCACAAACACAACCCAAACAATCATATATTCAATTCATTCCCATCTTAATGTCAACTAGCCTAAGTGTCACTAAACATTACATATTACATAGAAAAAATCGAAACTATACATTGCCAATTACCAATATACACCAAAACACTAAATTGAGTTCCGAACAAGCCTCAATCACCAAAAATAATCCAAAGCTCCGAATCAACCCCAACAATCACTATTTCAAGCTATGCACAAGCAATATACCCAACATACATATTAGGGTTCATCAATAATCATAATTTCATGAGGGTTTAAGGCAATCTTACCTTACCCACCACAAATTAAGGTAAAACTCAATAATTTCTCACTATTTGTTGGCATCTAAACAACCAAATCACAAAAATTCACTCAAAACCAAAACCTTAATTTTGAAATTCACAAGGGCTGAGAACTGGACAAGGATTTTCAAAAAGCTTACTATAATGAATATTTTATAATTTAATTTGGGTAATTAATATTTCAAGTTCAAAATCTGTCGGTATGAGTAAATATCGGTATTCTCTGATAGATTTTGCTTTGCTAATATTTCATCATATATCTTTTATTCTTATAATCATTCTGTTACTAATGTCATTTATATTAGTAACTCATATATATTTATCTCCATATATATTATTTGAGTTTTAATATATCTATCTTTTGTAATTATCCATTTAAGATATTTATAACTTGAATCGCTGACTCGGTAATCTCGAACCACGACACTTGTCTCCTGGTGGACGAAAATGTGATCCTCAAAGTTGGTCTCTTTGTACTTGTATGAAATTTAAATATTGGCTCTATCAAAAATACCCCAAAGAGATCATGGTATGATGAATTGGGATCTTAATAATCCCTGATAATGGCACGTGTGATCACAACTCCGTTCAACTTAACCAGCAAGTATACTGGTCATCCAAGTAATACCTTACGTGAGTAAGGGTCGATCTCACAGAGATTGTTGGTATGAAGCAAGCTATGGTTACCTTGTAAATCTCAGTTAGGCAGATTAAATGGTTTATGATAAGTTCGAAAATAAATAATAAACAGAAAATAAAATAGTAAATAGTTACTCATATAATTCCATGGTGGAAATTTCAGATAGGCATATGTAGATGCTGTGCTCCTCTCGAATCTCTACTTTCTTATTACATTCATCCAATCCTTCTTACTCCTTTCCATGGCAAGCTGTATGTAGGGCATCACCGTTGTCAATGGCTACATCCCATCCTCTTAGTGAAAATGGTCCTATGCTCTGTCACAGCACGGCTAATCATCTGTCAGTTCTCAATCAGGTTGGAATAGAATCCCTTGATTCTTTTGCGTCTGTCACTAACGCCCAGCCTTCAGGAGTTTGAAGCTCGTCACAGTCATTCAATCCCAGAATCCTACTCGGAATACCACAGACAAGGTTAGACTTTCCGGATTCCCGGAATCCTACTCGGAATACCACAGACAAGGTTAGACTTTCCGGGTTCCCATGAATGCCGCCATCTATCTAGCTTATACCACGAAGATTCTGTTGGGGAATCTAAGAGATATGCGCCCGGCCTAAGGTAGAACGGAAGTGGTTGTCAGTCACGCGCGTTCATAGGTGAGAATGATGATGAGTGTCACGGATCATCACATTCATCAAGTTGAAGTGTAACGTATATCTTGGAATAAGAATAAGGAGAATTGAATAGAAAATAATAGTAATTGTATTGAAACTTGAGGTACAGCAGAGCTCCACACCCTTAATCTATGGTGTGTAGAAACTCCACCGTTGAAAATACATAAGTGAAAGGTTCAGGCATGGCCGAATGGCCAGCCCCCAAAACGTGATCAATGGCCCCCTAAGATGAAGAATAAAATAAAACTAAGACCAAAGATGAAACGTGGTCAAAAGACGACTAATACACTAGTAAAAAGTCTTATTTATACTAAACTAGCTACTAGGGTTTACAGAGGTAAGTAATTGATGCATAAATTCACTTCTGGGGCCCACTTGGTGTGTGTTTGGGCTGAGCTTGATCTATCCACGAGCTGAGGCTTCCTTTGGAGTTGAACGCCGAGTTATAGCGTGTTTCTGGCGTTCAACTCCGGGTTGTGACGTGTTTCTGGCGTTTGACTCCAGACAGCAGCATGCACTTGGCGTTGAGTGCCACTTTACGTCGTCAATTCCCCAATAAAGTATGGACTATTATATATTGCTGGAAAGCTCTGGATGTCTACTTTCCAACACTATTGAGAGAGCGCCATTTGGAGTTCTGTAGCTCCAGAAAATCCATTTTGAGTGCAGGGAGGTCAGATTCCAACAGCATCAGCAGTCCTTTTGTCAGCCTTTTTCAGAGTTTTGCTCAAGTCCCTCAATTTCAGCCAGAAATTACCTGAAATTACAGAAAAATACACAAACTCATAGTAAAGTCCAGAAATGTGAATTTAACATAAAAAATAATGAAAACATCCCTAAAAGTAGCTTGAACTTACTAAAAACTACCTAAAAACAATGCCAAAAAGCGTATAAATTATCCGCTCATCACAACACCAAACTTAAATTGTTGCTTGTCCCCAAGCAACTGAAAATCAATTAGGATAAAAAGAAGAGAATATACTATAAATTCCAGAATATCAATGAATATTAATTATAATTAGATGAGCGGGACTTGTAGCTTTTTGCTTTTGAACAGTTTTGGCATCTCACTTTTTCCTTTGATGTTTAGAATGATTGGCTTCTCTAGGAACTTAGAATTTCGGATAGTGTTATTGATTCTCCTAGTTAAGTATGTTGATTCTTGAACACAGCTACTTATGAGTCTTGGCCGTGGCCCTAAGCACTTTGTTTTCCAGTATTACCACCGGATACATAAATGCCACAGACACATGACTGGGTGAACCATTTCAGATTGTGACTCAGCTTTGCTAGAGTCCCCAGTTAGAGGTGTCCAGTGCTCTTAAGCACACTCTTTTGCTTTGGATCACGACTTTAACCACTCAGTCTCAAGCTTTACACTTGGACCTTCATGACACAAGCACATGGTTAGGGACAGCTTGATTTAGCCGCTTAGGCCTGGATTTTATTTCCTTGGGCCCTCCTATCCATTGATGCTCAAAGCCTTGGATCCTTTTTACCCTTGCCTTTTGGTTTTAAGGACTATTGGCTTTTTCTGCTTGCTTTTTCTTTTTCTATTATTTTTTTCGCCACTTTTTTTTTCGCAAGCCTTTGCTTTTTCACTGCTTTTTCTTGCTTCAAGAATCAATTTCATTGATTTTTCAGATCATCAATAACATTTCTCTTTGTTCATCATTCTTTCAAGAGCCAATAATTTTAACATTCATAAACAACAAAATCAAAATCATGCACTGTTCAAGCATTCATTCAGAAAACAAAAAGTATTGTCACCACATCAATGTAATTAAATTAAATTCAAGGACAATTTTCGAAATTTATATACTTCTTGTTCTTTTGATTTAAAAACATTTTTCATTTAAGAAAGGTGAAGGATTAATGGAATTATTCATAACTTTAAGACATAGTTACTAAACACTAATGATCATGAAGTAGAGACACAAAACATAAATGAACATAACGTAAAAACCGAAAAAGCAGAAAGAAATAAGAACAAGGAATGAATCCACCTTAGTGGCGTCTTCTTCTTGAAGGACCAACAATGTCCTTAAGCTCTTCTATGTCCCTTCCTTGCCTTTGTTGCTCCTCCCTCATTACTCTTTGATCTTCTCTTATTTCATGGAGAATGATGGAGTGTTCATGATGTTCCACCCTTAATTGTTCCACATTGTAGCTCAAATCTTTTAAGGAAGTGTTGAGTTGTTCCCAATAGTTGTTGGGAGGAAAGTGCATCCCTTGAGGCATCTCAGGGATTTCTTGATGATGAGCTTCCTCATGCATCTCTTGAGATCCGTGGAGGGTCTCTCTTGCTTGCTCCATCCTCTTCTTGGTGATGGGCTTATCCTCTTCAATGGAGATGTCTCCTTCTATGAAAACTCCAGCTGAGTAACATAGATGGCAAATAAGGTGAGGAAAGGCTAGCCTTGCCATGGTGGAGGGCTTTTCGGCTATTTTGTAGATTTCATTGGAGATGACTTCAAGAACTTCTACTTCCTCTCCAATCATGATGCTATGAATCATGATGGCCCGATCCACAGTAACTTCAGATCGGTTGCTAGTGGGAATGATGGAGCGTTGAATGAACTCCAACTATCCTCTAGCCACAGGCTTGAGGTCCAGTCTCCTTAGTTGAACTGGCTTGCCTTTGGAGTCTCTTTTCCATTGAGCTCCTTCCACACATATGTCCATTAGGACTTGGTCCAACCTTTGATTAAAGTTGACCCTTCTAGTGTAGGGGCGTACATCTCCTTACATCATGGGCAAGTGGAACGCCAACCTCACATTCTCCGAACTAAAATCTAAGTATTTCCCCCGAACTATTGTGAGATAATTCTTTGGACTCGGGTTCATACTTTGATCATGGTTCCTAGTGATCCATGCATTGGCATAGAACTCTTGAACCATTAAGATTCCGACTTGTTACATGGGGTTGGTTAGGACTTCCCAACCTCTTCTTCGGATCTCATGTCGGATCTTCGGATACTCATTTTTCTTGAGCTTGAAAGGGACCTCAGGGATCACCTTCTTCTTTGCCACAACATCATAGAAGTGGTCTTGATGGCTTTTGAAGATGAATTTTTCCATCTCCCATGACTCGGAGGTGGAAGCTTTTGTCTTCCCTTTTCCTTTTCTAGAGGATTCTCCGGCCTTAGGTGCCATTGATGGTAATGGAAAAATAAAAAGCTTATGCTTTTACCACACCAAACTTAAAATATTGCTCGCCCTCGAGCAAGAGAAGAAAGAAGAGAAGAAGAAGAAGAAGAAAATATGGAGGAGAGGAGGGGTGTAGGTTTCGGCCAAGGTATGAAAAAGGGGGTTGTGTTGTGTGAAAATGAAGTGGAATGGAAGGGTTTATATAGGAAAAGGGGAGAGGGTAGGTTCGGCCATTTTAGGGTGGGTTTGGGTGGGAAAGTGTTTTTGAATTTTGAAGATAGGTGTGGTTTATGGGGAAGAGTGGATGGATGTGAGTGGTGAAGGGGGTAATTGGGAAGAGAGATTAAAGTTGTTGGGAAGTGTGATATGGGGAAGAGTGTTATAGGATTAGGAGGTAAGGTGGGAATATGTTAGGTGGGGATCCTGTGGGGTCCACAGATCCTGAGGTGTCAAGGAATTACATCCCTGCACCAAATAGGCATGTAAAATGCCTTTGCATACCCTTCTGCATTTAAACGCCGAGGTGATGCACGTTCTGGGCGTTCAACGCCCATGTGTAGCATGTTCTGGGCGTTCAACGCCCAGGTGTAGCATGTTTCTGGCGTTGAACGCCAGTTCCATGCTTGTTACTGGCGTTCAGCGCCAGCTTTTCTCAAGGCACATTCCTGGCGTTCAAACACCAGAATGTTGCTTATTTCTGGCGTTCAGCGCCAGATTCATGCTCTGTTCTGGCGTTGAACGCCAGCCAGATGCTCCTTACTGGCGTTGAACGCCAGTCTGTCCTTCCTCCAAGGTGTGATTTTTCTTCTGCTGTTTTTGATTCTGTTTTTAATTTTTATATTTTTTTCGTGACTCCACATGATCATGTACCTAATAAAACACAAAATAACAATAAAATAAAATAAAATAAAAATTAGATAAATAAAATTGGGTTGCCTCCCAATAAGCGCTCTTTTAATGTCATTAGCTTGACAGTGGGCTCTCATGGAGCCATAAGGTGATCAGGTCAATGTTGTATAGTCCCAACACCAAACTTAGAGTTTGACTGTGGGGGCTCTTCTTGACTCTGAACTGAGAGAAGCTCTTCATGCTTACTCTCTTTTGTCACAGAGGGATGGCCATGTGCCTTAAACACAAGGTAGTCCCCTTTCAATTGAAGGACTAATTCACCTCTGTTGACATCTATCACAGCTCCTGCTGTAGCTAGGAAAGGTCTTCCAAGGATGATACATTCATCCTCTTCCTTCCTAGTGTCTAAGATTATGAAATCAGCAGGGATGTAAAGGCCTTCAACCTTTACTAACACGTCCTCTACTATTCCATAAGCTTGTCTCAATGACTTGTCTGCCAATTGTAATGAGAACAAGGCAGGTTGTACCTCAATGATCTCCAGCTTCTCCATTACAGAGAGTGGCATAAGATTTATCCCTGACCCCAGATCACATAGAGCTTTTTCAAAGGTCATGGTGCCTATGGTACAAGGTATTAAGAACTTGCCAGGATCTTGTCTCTTTTGAGGTAAAATTTGCTGAATCCAGGTATCTAGTTCATTAATGAGCAAGGGAGGTTCACTTTCCCAAGTCTCATTACCAAACAACTTGGCATTCAGCTTCATGATAGCTCCTAAATATTGAGCAACTTGCTCTCCAGTCACATCTTCATCCTCCTCAGAGGAAGAATAGTATTCAGAGCTCATGAATGGCAGAAGGAGATTTAATGGAATCTCTATGGTCTCTATATGAGCCTCAGATTCCTTTGGATCCTTAATAGGAAACTCCTTCTTGCTTGAGAGACGTCCCAGGAGGTCTTCCTCACAAGGATTTTTGTCCTTCTCCTCCCTTGTGCATTCGGCCATATTGATCACATCAATGGCCTTGCACTCTCCTTTTGGATTCTCATATGTATTGCTTGGGAGAATACTGGGAGGAGTTTCAATGACTTTCTTACTCAGCTGGCCCACTTATGCCTCCAGATTTCTGATGGAGGATCTTGTTTCACTCATGAAATTGAAAGTGGCTTTTGACAGATCAGAGACTAGATTGGCTAAATTAGAAGTATTTTGTTCAAAATTCTCTGTCTGTTGCTGAGAAGATGATGGAAAAGGCTTGCTATTGCTCAGCCTATTGCGTCCACCATTGTTAAAGCCTTGTTGAGGCTTTTGTTGATCCTTCCATAAGAAATTTGGATGATTTCTCCATGATGAATTATAGGTGTTTTCATAAGGTTCACCCATGTAATGTACCTCTGCTATTGCAGGGTTCTCAGGATCATAAGCTTCTTCAGAAGCTGCCTCTTTAGTACTGTTGGATGCATTTTGCCATCCATTCAGACTTTGAGAGATCATGTTAACTTGCTGAGTCAACACTTTGTTCTGAGCCAATATGGCATTCAGAGCATCAATTTCAAGAACTCCCTTCCTCTGAGGCGTCCCATTATTCACGGAATTCCTCTCAGAAGTGTACATGAATTGGTTATTTGCAACCATGTCAATGAGTTCTTAAGCCTCTTTAGGCGTTTTCTTTAGGTGAATAGATCCACCTGCAGAATGGTCCAATGACATTTTCGAAAACTCAGATAGACCATAATAGAATATATCTAATATGGTCCATTCTGAAAATATGTCAGATGGACACCTTTTGGTCAACTGCTTGTATCTTTCCCAAGCTTCATAGAGGGATTCACCATCTTTTTGTTTGAAGGTCTGAACATCCACTCTAAGCTTGCTCAGCTTTTGAGGAGGAAAGAATTTATCCAAGAAGGCCGTGACCAGCTTATCCCAGGAGTCCAGGCTATCCTTAGATTGTGAATCCAACCATATTCTAGCTATGTCTCTTACAGCAAAAGGGAAAAGCATGAGCCTGTAGACTTCAGGATCTACTCCATTCGTCTTAACAGTTTCACAGATCTACAAGAACTCAGTTAAAAACTGATAAGGATCTTCAGATGGAAGTCCATAGAACTTGCAGTTTTGTTGCATTAAAGCAACTAGCTGAGGTTTCAGCTCAAAATTGTTTTCTCCAATGGCAGGAATGGAGATGCTTCTTCCATCAAATTTGGACGTGGGTTTGGTAAAGTCACCAAGCATCCTTCTTGCATTATCATTATTGGGTTCGGCTGCCATCTCCTTCTCTTGTTCGAAAATTTCTGAAAGGTTACTTCTGGATTGTTGTAGTTTAGCTTCTCTTAGTTTCCTCTTCAAAGTCCTTTCAGGTTCAGGATCAGCTTCAACAAGAGTGTTTTTGTCCTTGTTCCTGTTCATATGAAAGAGAAGAAAACAAGAAAAGAAAGAGGAATCCTCTATGTCACAATATAGAGATTCCTTTATGTTAGTAGAAAAAGAAAGGGGAGAAGAGTGAAGAAGAGTGGGTTCGGATATTTAGATGAAGAGAGGTGAAGAGAAGTGTTAGTAAATAAATAATTAAATAGAATAAGAGAGAAGAGATAGAAAATTCGAAAATAATTTTAAAAAGGGGTTAGTAATTTTCGAAAATTAGGGATAAGATAAGATTAAAATTAAAATTTAAAACAAAAAAAAAAGAATTTTTGAAAAAGAGATGAGAGATTTTCGAAAATTAGAGAGGGAAAAGTAGTTAGGTGGTTTTGAAAAAGATAAGAAACAAACAAAAAGTCAAATAGTTAGTTGGAAAAGATATTAAAGTCAAATTTGAAAAGATAAAATGATAAGAAGATAGATAAGATATTTTGAAATCAAATTTTTGAAAAAGTTAAAATTTTGAAAAAGATATGATAAAAAGATAAGATAGAAAAAAATATGATTGAAAAAGATTTTAATTTTAAAATTAAAATTTAATTACTTCACTAACAAGAAACTACAAGATAAGATTCTAGAATTTAAAGATTGAACCTTTCTTAACAAGAAAGTAACAAACTTCAAATTTTTGAACCAATCACATTAATTGTTAGTGAATTTTCAAAAATTTGATATAAAGATAAGAAAAAGATTTTGAAAATATTTTGAAAAAGATTTTTTTTAAAATTTTCGAAAAAAAAGGAAAAAAATTGGAAAAGATATGATTTTTGAAAAAGATTTTGAAAAGATAAGATTTTTAAAATTTGAAAATTTGACTTGACTTGTAAGAAACAACTAATTTTGAAAATTTTTGACTAAGTCAACTCAAATTTTCGAAATTTTGAGAGAAAAAAGGAAAAGATTTTTTTTTATTTTTGAATTTTTAATGATGAGAGAGAAAAACAACAAAAATACTCAATGCATGAAATTTTTAGATCAAAACAATGAATGCATGCAAGAATGCTATGAATGTCAAGATGAACACCAAGAACACTTTGAAGATCATGATGAACATCAAGAACATAATTTTGAAAAATTTTTGATGCAAAGAAAATATGCAAGATAAATCTGTAATGCATGGACTCTAATAAACAAAAAATGCATATGAAAAACAACAAACAACACAAAACAAGAAAACATCAAGATCAAACAAGAAGACTTACCAAGAACAACTTGAAGATCATGAAGAACACTTTGAATGCATGGAATTTTCGAAAATATGCTAGAAAAAAAATTTTTTTAAGCATGCAATTGACACCAAACTTAAAAATTGACTCAAGACTCAAACAAGAAACACAAAATATTTTTGGTTTTTATGATTTTCTAATTTTTTGTATTTTTATTAATTTTTTTCGAAACTATTTTCGAAAAAGAAAAGAAAATTTTGAAAAAGATTTTTGAAAGATTTTGAAAAGAAAATTACCTAATCTGAGCAACAAGATGAACCGTCAGTTGTTCATACTTGAACAATCCCCGGCAACGGCGCCAAAAACTTGGTGGACGAAAATGTGATCCTCAAAGTTGGTCTCTTTGTACTTGTATGAAATTTAAATATTGGCTCTATCAAAAAGTACCCCAAAGAGATCATGGTATGATGAATTGGGATTTTAATAATCCCTGGTAATGGCACGTGTGATCACAATTCCGTTCAACTTAACCAGCAAGTATACTGGGTCATCCAAGTAATACCTTACGTGAGTAAGGGTCGATCTCACAGAGATTGTTGGTATGAAGCAAGCTATGGTTACCTTGTAAATCTCAGTTAGGCAGATTAAATGGTTTATGATAAGTTCGAAAATAAATAATAAACAGAAAATAAAATAGTAAATAGTTACTCATATAATTCCATGGTGGAAATTTCAGATAGGCATATGTAGATACTGTGCTCCTCTCGAATCTCTACTTTCTTATTACATTCATCCAATCCTTCTTACTCCTTTCCATGGCAAGCTGTATGTAGGGCATCACCATTGTCAATGGCTACATCCCATCCTCTTAGTGAAAATGGTCCTATGCTCTGTCACAGCACGGCTAATCATCTGTCAGTTCTCAATCAGGTTGGAATAGAATCCCTTGATTCTTTTGCGTCTGTCACTAACGCCCAGCCTTCAGGAGTTTGAAGCTCGTCACAGTCATTCAATCCCAGAATCCTACTCGGAATACCACAGACAAGGTTAGACTTTCCGGATTCCCGGAATCCTACTCGGAATACCACAGACAAGGTTAGACTTTCCGGGTTCCCATGAATGCCGCCATCTATCTAGCTTATACCACGAAGATTCTGTTGGGGAATCTAAGAGATATGCGCCCGGCCTAAGGTAGAACGGAAGTGGTTGTCAGTCACGCACGTTCATAGGTGAGAATGATGATGAGTGTCACGGATCATCACATTCATCAAGTTGAAGTGTAACGTATATCTTGGAATAAGAATAAGGAGAATTGAATAGAAAATAATAGTAATTGTATTGAAACTTGAGGTACAGCAGAGCTCCACACCCTTAATCTATGGTGTGTAGAAACTCCACCGTTGAAAATACATAAGTGAAAGGTTCAGGCATGGCCGAATGGCCAGCCCCCAAAACGTGATCAATGGCCCCCTAAGATGAAGAATAAAATAAAACTGAGACCAAAGATGAAACGTGGTCAAAAGACGACTAATACACTAGTAAAAAGTCTTATTTATACTAAACTAGCTACTAGGGTTTACAGAGGTAAGTAATTGATGCATAAATTCACTTCCGGGGCCCACTTGGTGTGTGTTTGGGCTGAGCTTGATCTATCCACGAGCTGAGGCTTCCTTTGGAGTTGAACGCCGAGTTATAGCGTGTTTCTGGCGTTCAACTCCGGGTTGTGACGTGTTTCTGGCGTTTGACTCCAGACAGCAGCATGTACTTGGCGTTGAGCGCCACTTTACATCGTCAATTCCCCAATAAAGTATAGACTATTATATATTGCTGGAAAGCTCTGGATGTCTACTTTCCATCACTATTGAGAGAGCACCATTTGGAGTTCTGTAGCTCCAGAAAATCCATTTTGAGTGCAGGGAGGTCAGATTCCAACAGCATCAGCAGTCCTTTTGTCAGCCTTTTTCAGAGTTTTGCTCAAGTCTCTCAATTTCAGCCAGAAATTACCTGAAATTACAGAAAAACACACAAACTCATAGTAAAGTCCAGAAATGCGAATTTAACATAAAAAATAATGAAAACATCCCTAAAAGTAGCTTGAACTTACTAAAAACTACCTAAAAACAATGCCAAAAAGCGTATAAATTATCCGCTCATCATCTCCTAATATGATACTTTCCCCCCTAAAAAAATACATCATCATCATCATCTAATCTCTCTTCTTTCATCACCGAACCTTGAAGAGAAAAGAGAGAGAACCGTGAGAGAAAAACCATGGAAACATAAACCTTTTGAGCCTGATTTCTTAAGCTCCATAAATCCAATAAAAAATATAAACTGATTAAAGTGTTCATCTATTCTTTCTCTTCACAACGATACCACTTTCCATGGAGAGAAATCAATGGTAACACTACTGATCTTTTATGCATAGTTCGGCCAAGTGGAAATAAGGTAGTGTAGTCGATTTTTTACGTTTTCTTCTTCAATTTCTTGATCAGAAATCTACCCTGGTGCTTCAGTTTTGCTAATTTTTATATGAAGTTAGGATTTGATAATTTTATAATAATTCAATGTATTCTTGATGTGTAATTATTGGTTTGATGATTATTACTTGAAATTGAATGAGTTTATGCTTGATTCTCGTTGAAATTTTGATGATTTATGAACTTGATGGTTCAACTACCAAGAACAGTCCTTGACCAATTGTTGTTGATAAATTTAGGTTTGGTATTAAGTCTGATCTTGATGAAAAATTGATAAGATTTGGTGGTTGGAAGGTTAAAGTGAACTCTATGAAAAATCGGTAATCGAAAAGCTCAAAATTTGACTAAAAATCAAATAAAAAATTAAAAAAAATTAAAACAAGGTTCAATTTTTATGGGGGAGGTGTGATCACCAATGCAAAGTTTATTTTTGAGAATAAGATTGTATTTTGATAAAAGATCATAGTTAAAAATAGTAATTTTATAAATTTATGCGTATTTTGGGTAATAAGTAAAAGTTAGGGGTTAAATGAGTATTTTGTAAAAATATAAAGATATTTTTATAATTATAATTAAGTAAATTATTTTAGTAAATTTGTAAAGGGCATTGGTTCAAAACATAAATCTTTCTAAAAGTTTGAAATTAAAATGAAATTCCTAAAAGTTTAACGATAAGACTTTAATAAACAAGTTTTTATTATCAAAATAATAATAATATTACTCTTTTATTATTAATGTTAGTCTACTCATAATAATATAATTATTAACCTTTTACTGAAGATATTATTTAATTTAAATATTTATTAATGAAAAAGTGAAACAGTAATATTTTCTAAAAGTTTTAGAAAGACAAAGTTAAGTTAAGAATCTTTGATTCTCTTTTCATAAAACACTTAGGAAAAAGAAAGGAAAGAATGTGAAGATATTTTTTATTGTTGAAATGTAAGATAGTAGAAGAAAACGATAAGAAATAAAAGAAAAAGAATCTAAAAGAACTTCTGCTACAAAAAAATAAGCAGAGATATTGTTTAATGCTGAAAACGAGCAGAGAATGAGAATGGCTAAGACTAACTGAGAACTAGAAACTGAAAAAGGTATAGGGATTAGTAAACGAGAACTAAATGATTGAAGGTTTGTCTGGCAAGTGCAAGGATTTTGTCTCGCTTGCCCAGTGCATGTGCTGATTGATTGTTGAACTCGGAAAAGGCCTCGAACTGATTGATTGTTGAACTTGGGAATGCCCACTTACTGTTGATTTCTGTTTTTTGTTGTGTGTATATTATGGCGTCTAGGTTTGTGACGATTGCTGGTGGTCATGTCCTAATGGTGTTCTTAACCATATTGGCACATATGCACGTATAGTACGTAATGCGAAGCCATATCTAGGACTTGTTCCCAGGTAATGTCAGGTTGCGGGATGTAAACTGACACATGAGCTCATGGCCTGCATAGAATAGACATGCATCATACTTGTTTGCGCATATTTCTCTGTGATGTGTTTTTTGTGTATACGTGTGGATGTTTTGTATGTATTTTATGATTGTTTGACTTTTGTGTTCTTTATTTGTTAAGTTGAATGTATTCTGTTGCTTGTTGATGTTGGCTAATAATGGTAAAATGAACTTAACTTATAATCCCAACCCTACTAAGGACTCCTCAGTTCTCACCACTGCCCCCTCTTTTTCCAACTCTTTCAGCTACAAGTGTGAAGGCTTATTGTGAAGCTGTAAAAGCATATAAGAATTTGTTTGCGAGTTGAGTTGTTACTAGAATTTATTTTCCCCTCGCCTTGTTAAGAGATGAAGTGTAATAATTCATATAAAGTCAAAAGATTTGTTTGGCATGAGTAAAGACCATGAACAATATGAAATCGATTTTTCTCCTCAACCAAATTTAAATAGATTGTCTAATATAACATTGAAGGTTTAAAGTTGAATAGAGATGACGACTTAGAGATAACACCGCAACTGATGCTCTCAATAATTACGACGAGGCTACAGGTTTATAAATATGTATAATCAAAGTTAGGTTTACTAGTCTAGTAGTTATATTAATAAATATTTTGTTCACTGAACTTATTATATATTTTAGTACTAATATTTTTGTTATAGCTTAGGCAATTATGTCTGTGAGTAATTATTTGGTGTTTTGTCCTTGTTTCGAGTCTGATTTGGAATTAGGAGAATTGGTGTGGACACTGTCGTTTATTTTACTCATTATTATTATTATTATTATTATTATTATTATTATTATTATTATTATTATTAAACATGAAATAATATTAAAAAAACTTGTTTGACAAATTTAATTTTGAGTTAACTACTAATGTGGTATCGAAAAAATTCAATTATTGATAAAAATGTTTATGAAAAATGTTATCGATAAAACAATTCCTGAATGATTTGAAAATATAACAAAAAAAACTTTTGTATTTATTAGCAAACGACTTTTTCATTTCATTTAAATTTTTATAATAACATTTGAATAAATATTTGAAAGTGACAAAAAAATTCGGAGCAAAATTTGTTCTCTAAATTTTGTTTTTTATTTTTTAGAAAATTATGGCCATTCACGATAAAAAAAATTAAAAATTTATTTGACATAAAATTATCAAATTTTAAGGATGAACATATCTTATTTTTTAATAATTATTGCAAAAATTTGCATCAGAATCTCTTTTTTTAGAATATATATATATATATATATATATATATATATATATATATTTATCTAATTTTTTTATCGTGTTTTTAAATCTTTTAGGGTTTATTTGTCGTTAACATTTTGTGAGTTCATTTAACCAATTATCCCTCTCCCTCCATTGATTCAAGTTTAGACTAATAACCTCTAAAAGCTCTGTCTCCTAACTAAAATCACATAGCCCAATGCTTTTCTTTTCTCTTCCACTACCTCCAAATCCCTTTGGCCTGAACAAAATCTCTGTCGTCGGTAATTATCTTTCTCTTTTGTATGCCTTCTTCTGTCTTATCTCTATGTGTTTGCTACATCTTTGTGTTTGCTATCTTTTTGTGTGTGTTGTCTCTCTAGATTTCTTTCTTTTAAATCAGATTTATACTCGTACCATAGTCCATGGTTAGTCTTCACTACTTTCCTGTATTGTTCTTGTTCTTACTTGCTTAAGTGAAATAAATAATGTTAAAAAGAGAAGGTTGGTATACCTTAGTTAAATGGCTTCACACAATACTCTCTCTAAAGTGCTCTATGAGCGGATATGCAATCGGAAGTTTAAAGATTTTGATAAGCAGGATAGCTTTAAATATTCTTGGTGAAAGTTTACATTTCTCTCTTTAAGTATTGCATATCGTACAACAGTAAAGTAAAGTCAAACAAGAAAGAAAAATGGTTAACACATTGAAATTAATGTAATTAACTATTTTTTTAAAGGATGGAATCACATATAAATAAAAAAAATTTGCAGCTTCTAAGGACTCATAATCTTTACCGAGCTTTGGAGCCATAACCTTAAAGGCAAACACCAGCATATCTGACATCCCTGCCATTTAATTTGTATTTTAACCTTTAAGCTTAACAAAATCACATAGGCACACACAAAATGTTGTAACACTGGATCATCTTATTAAGATGATTTTATGAAAAAATTGCAATAGAAAGTGAAGTTACGTGTGTGCTGACTTGATAACCCCAAATTTCGACCATTATCTTACACAAACACAAATTTCACAGGTTAGCATCATAACAAAAGAGAGTGCATGTGATGGGGGTGATTAGTAGTAGCGGGTACGATTTCTTTGAAGTCACGGCAGCACATTTGAGATGCTTAGATACTTGGGCATGGCATACAACTTCGGGGGTGGGTTGTTTCTAGGAAGGAATTTTTGTTGTTCAAGAGGATTTGACGGACTAAATCTTCGAAGTGGTTCATGAGATTCATGTCTTGTACCGATTTGATCTCTAAAGTTCTAATTGATATTATTATCCCTGATATTGATTTTCAGACACTATAATAGTCCTTTGATCCCTTTCTGATGACTCAGCAAATAAAGTAATGAGCTGGCACTCCAATGCCACGATGGACATCGACCAAATTATGTTTGCTTTTGGCGTCCAATTATGGCAAAAACAAAAAAGTGTTTGTATGATCAAAGCCTTGTTGTTTCTGTTTTCATTGGGAACCAAAAGCAAATGATGTTTCACTCGTGTCTGACATGGTATTAGAGTGCTAGTTCATTATTCTGTTTGTAGAGTCATTATCGAAAAGGGGTTGAGAAACCACTATGGTACCCGTAGATTAATTTTGGGAATGATAATAGTGCAATTGAAATTTCAAGAACCATATTAGTATACAAGGGGTGAATCTTAGGGACTGCTTTAGAGATTTAGGCGAGTTTGTTGACACTGTTTAACTGTTTGGGTAAGTCAAGAGTGGAGTTGGGGTAGAAATGGTATGCCATAGGTTGTTTATTTTGAGTAAGAATAACTGGGCAAAATTGGAGTCTAGATTGAATATTTTTGTGAATTTACCATTTTGACATTTGAAAAATTTTGATTTTGTCAAAAGGATACTCAAAAGATATTAATGACAAAATGACCCTCAAAAAAGTATATTATGTTTGACAAAATTTTGATGAAATTATTAATTTACCCTCTTCTGTTATCATTATCTCATCTCCATTATTCCTATTTCTCTGCCACCACCCTATCTCACTGGTCCTCACTAACTAGTATTAGCATCATCATCACTGCCAGCACCATTGAACAACACCCACTGCTACTATCCCCTACCACTACCAACCTCTATGGTGAAATATCAAATCCTAACACCTTTATCACCGCATACATTTAAAATCATTATCAACAACGATAGATTGAAAATATATTACATTTGACAAAATTTTGATAAAATTACTAATTTACCCTCCTCTGTTATCATAATCTCATCTCCATTATCCCCATCCCTTTGCCACCACCCTATCTCACTGGTCCTCACTCACTGGTATCAGCATCATCGTCACTACCAGCACCACTGCTACTATCTCCTATCACTGCCAACCACATCAAATCCTAACACCTTTATCACCGCATATACCTAAAATCATTATCAACAATAATAGATTGAAATCATCAAAAAAAATGATGAAAAAGTAGAGATAGAAAGCAGAAAGATGGAGAAGATTGAGATAGAGATAGAGACAGAGAGATATCATCAGAAAAGGAGGAAAATAAGAGAGAGAGAGAGAGAGAGAGAGAGAGAGAGAGAGAGAGAGAGAGAGAGAGAGAGAGTGAGTGAGTTTGACGAGGATAGGGTTGAGACAGTAAAAAAATGGATTAGTAATGATGGTGGTGGAAGTGGAGGTGGCAGGGGTAGGGGAAAGAAGAGATGCTATTACATGTATTTAGAATATGGATAATGAGAGAAAAATGGGCGATGATGATGGTAGGTAATGATAATGAGAAAGAGAAATGGTAAAGAGAATGTGTGGGTAAATTTATAATTTTATAAGAAAAGATAGGAATTTTTCCATGAAAAATTTAACAACTGACTAAATAAATTAACCATTGACTTAAAATTTGGATCTTTTTGTCAAATAAAATATATTTTTTGGGGTCATTTTGTCATTTAATATTTTTTAAGCATCATTTTATTAAAATCGAAATCTTTCGTGTGTCAAAATGACACTTTTTAATTTTGATATGGAGAGGAAAATGGTGTAGGACGGCGTTATGGAGTGCATGGGTGCTTTACGCATATGTGGTGTCAGGATCAAAGAAATCAGATGGTTTGATTTTAGGCTAGGTAATTGGATGGTCCGATTTAAGGAGAACAAATCGAACTGTTCGATTTGCGTCCTCCCAACCACGTGTCGTGCATGCGTTGTCCCCTCAGCGATGCCCCTTATACCAACATGCCCCCTATCCTGATCCCACTCTCTCCCTCCAAAGTTGCTTTCTTCCTTACCCACCTAGCCATTATTTTCTCCATTCTTCTTCTTCACTACTTTAATTTCTTCTTCTTCTTCAGTTAAAAAAAATTACAATGCCAAAAAATAAAAATATAAAGATGTTGATCGTCCTGAACTTCATATTATCAATTATCTCTGCCATTCTGATTATGTAAGTTTATTTTTTAAATATTTTTATATTTTAGAATTATTATTAGTATTGTTAAAAATTTAAGAACATATGTTTAAATGATATATGTTATAGAATTATACCTATTATTGTTAAAAATTTAGGAATATATATGTTATAGAATTATAATTATTGTTAGAAATTTAGGAATATATCTTTAAATAATAGTTTGAAATATATATGTTTAGATTTAGTTAGTAAACATTTTAATCAATGATAATGTTTGAATTAGACTAATATAATAGATTAGTAAAAAATATATGTTTAGAATTTTTTGTAATAATTTTGAAAATTATAATTAATTAACTTTAGAGTTACGTTAATTGTTGTATAATTTTTTGTAATAATTTTGGGAATTATGATTAATAATTAGGTTTTGTAAAATATAATATATTTTTATTCTGGTAATAATTATTTATTTATTGTTAGATATTTAATTGACATAAATATATTATTGTAGTTGAGGTTTTAATGAAGTGAAACATTATTAATTAATTAAGAATTGGATTTATTTATTAGTTATTATTAATAGTAAGTTAGTATTTATTATTAGTGATATAGGAATTATTATCCAATAAACTATGAATAAATAAATAAATAAATAATTATGTAAGAAACAATTGAACAAAAATTTAGAAAATAGTTGAATTATTAATATTTTGGAGTTAAATTATTAGTATTATTAATAATTATTATTATTCTAGATGTAAACAGTTGATTTATTAGTATTATTAATAAAATTTAGAAGTTACACTAGTATTATTCTGGAGTTTAGTAAACTGGATTTAGTAAAGTCAAATTTTTTTTTGGTATTTTCAATAATTAATGATTATGGTTAGATACTTAGTTAACATGTTTTGTGTAGTTAAATTTGGAAATTTTTTAATAATGATAGTTAAATAATTGATAGATTAATTGTATTTATGCATATGCTAGTTACTAAATTAGCTAAACCTATGGTAAGTTTAGCAATAGTCTAATAAACTAGTTACTATTATTAGAAAATTACTAACTTTTAGTAGTGATTAGTAATCATTATTAATTTACTAATATAGTTTGTTATTTTTTGTAGAGTTCACGAAATGTGACATGTAACCACCTACTGTCTCCGGATCGGTACAATCATGTTGGGGAGGAACATTTACGGTTCATTGGTTTTTATCATGTTTTCCAAATTGGAATAGTTCAATGTCAAAAGGCACTGGTAAATGCTTTAATCGAGAGGTGGTACTTAGACACACACACATTTCACCTTCCAGTAGGTGAGTGTACTATGACATTGGAAGATATGGCTGTTATTCTTGGTCTTCTGATAAACGGTCTTCTAGTGATATGAGTGACTATGAGTAGTCATAAAACCTTAGAGGCCGAGTGTTTAGACCATTTTGGGGTTGCACCTAGAAAGTCAGACTGTAAAAGAAGCTTCATAAAATTGGTGTGGCTTCGGGATTTAAAAGAACGTTTACAATTGATTGATGAAAATAGCATTCAGAGGTACGTGAAGTGCCACATTATGTTATTATTTGGGACGATCTTGTTTGGAGACAAGTTTGGGGAAGCTGTGCACTAAATATTTTTGCCTTTGCTTCGTGATTTTGGCAGTATTGAACAGTATAGTTGGGGATTGGCATGCCTAGTACACTTGGACAGGGCGTTATGTAAGGCATCTTGTTTTTACTGCAAGGAAATCGACAGTCCATGACACTTCTGCTTGCTTGGGCTTGGATCCATCTACCACATCTTGTGCTGGTTCCTAGGAAATCCCGCAGTTTTCCGCTTGCGAAACAGGTAACATTATCGACTTACATCGTATCTTCATATTTAGAATCCAATTGTGTTAATGAAATAAATCATATTAGGTGGCGTAACTGGGAGCGTGAAGATAGACGTTATAGATATCTTAGTCTTGCTCACTTTAGGAAGTCATTCGATGATCTTCAAGAAGGTCAGGTTTGTTTTCATTAAAGACGTATTTGTTTCGGGTTTAGTGTAATTATTATTTGACTTGTAATCATTTGTTTCTTTTATTGTGTGCAGTTTGTGTGGGAGGCCTATGGTGTTGATCACATTGAGCCAGACATCATTTCTACAGACATCTACATGCACTCAGTTGTGTGGAGCTATATGGTGCCATTGGTATCATTTGAATGCATTGAATGGCGTGCAACCAATTGGTTTAGGCGACAGTTTGGTTTCATTCAAGGAGTTCCTCATCAAGAATGGAGTCTGGACAAGACATACGTAAAAGTCCTAACTGGTCCTAAGAATCTTGACTAGGCCACAGCCACGACTCATTCATTTTGGGTAATGCAGTGGACAAACAAGTATAATCACGTTCTTACTGAAATTTCTGTGCCTCCACAGCATCCCTTAGAGATTAACATGTATTGGTACCGTACAAAATATGACAACCACTTGAACTTGTCATATCTTGTGGTGCAAGAGAATGATAAGGGTAATCCAGTTAGGGATTATGACAATCAAGAGCAGGAGCCACAGTCACCACCACCTCCACCTCCACCTCCACAAGAACAACCACAGTCCTCGATCCCATATGTATCTCAAACACAGTTTACCCTGTCATACCCATTACATCAGCAGTATTGGAGTACTCCACAGTTTGACACGGGAGATGGAGCTTCTTTTAGCCAGTTACTTGGGTTCATGACTGACGAAGGTTCACAATCTAGTCATTAGCCTGATATGATGATGGGTATGTATTCCTTGGACACGAGCCATCCATGCTGCACTTCCTCGGGTACTTCTAGAGAGCTAGTATCTAGAGACTCTAGTAGGAGTAACGGTGGTCGAGAAATTCTTAATAGTCAAAACCCACGACGTGTTTCAATGGGTCTAATTGAAGAAAATGCTAAGGCAATTAAGCAAGAGACTAATGACTATCTAGTAGAGCAACCAGATAATAAGGATAACGAGGAGGATGAAGATGAGGATATGGATGAGGATGAAGAATTCCATAATGATGACTCTGATCATGGTGATCATGCAGGTCTTAGTACATGTTTACTATTTTTGTCAATTGATTATATTATATTCGTATTTGGTAGCTCTGTTGATTGATTATATTATATTCATATTTGGATGTTTTGTTGTTTCATTATATTATATTCATGTTTGGATTGTCTGTTTAATTAAATTATATACAGGTGAGGTACAAACTCTAGATGAGACAGGCAAAGGCTACAATCTTAGGGTTGATCCGTCACATCGTAGTGCTAATCGATTCACGCCGTCTGTGTTCAAGAGGGCTGCCAAAAAGTGCAAGAGTTTTGTGAAAGATGTAAACTGGGCAATGAGAAAGTAGTTGTGGTGCACTTAACATTTTTTGTGTATCATTTAACTTTTCTATATATCATTTAACTTGTCTATGTATCATTACTATGCATGTGATAGAGTACTTGATAAAGTCGCAAATGTCATAGAGTAATTTGATAAAATACAATGTTTCAAATATCATAGAGTGTTCGGATGAAATATAAAGTCGCAAATGTCATAGAGTAAGCAAGATGAAATGTCATGGAGTACTTGGATTAAATGTAAATGACATAACTCTACTGAGCATTATTGCCGGCACTTGCACCTTCTGATTGACGGCATCTACTACGGCTGTGGCCCTCGGCCCCATATTGCCTACATCGCCTAGGACCACGTAACATACGTGTGTCCATCTCTTTCAAGAAATACGTCATCTTTGGGCGACCTTTGATAACTCGTCTCAGGAACGGATTTAGTATGAATCGAGGACCGTTGTAAGCAGGCCATGTAGTAGGATTCTCCAGTGGCCTAAACCTAGCTCGGTATACCATTCGAACTTGGTCCATCTTATAAACATCATGAACATACACTTGCCAATCTAGCCGTTGATTTGCAAAATATGCAAACACATGTCAACATGAAATTCAGTCAATCTGGAACTCGCCACAGTCATATCATTGTTGACGGAGGTCGACGGCATACTCCACTCCATTTGGCATCTCACACACTTCAAATACTTCATTCTGCCTGTCGAAGTAATTAACCTGAATGTTTCTTGATGGAAATTGATTTGCATGCAATTTAGAGGTCACAAGGTTGGAAAAAACATGTCCAGCATTAACCCGAGCCTCCGCTTCAGCTCTTTTTCGGGTGAACAACTCATTAAGCCTGTAGAAGGTTGCTTTGACAAGTGCAGTGATAGGGAAATTGCGTGCACCCTTCAAGACTGAGTTGATGCATTCCACTAAGTTCATGGTCATGTGACCCCATCGGTAACCACCGTCGAATGCCAATTCATATTGTTCGCGGGAGATTCAGTTTAACCAGTTAGTGTAAGCCTCGCCCCGTTCTCGTAACTACTAGTAACGCAATTCGTACTCGCGAATCGTCCTCGAATATCCTGTGCAATAAGAAAAAACAAAGAGAAAAGAGATAAATGAGAAATATTGTTTAAAGGTAACTTTGTTAATAATGAACTTCGAATTACTCAACGTTACCTATATTGACGACAAGCTTTTGCAGGAATGGTGCCTTGAACTTTCTCAAAAAATTCGACTCTATATACCTGATGCAAAACATGTGAAAAGCTCTACGAGGCGACCAAGATTCGTTACTGCGGGACACAGCTGCATTGATGGATTCGTGTCGGTTAGAGATCAGTCCCACACCATTTCGAGTCATCACATGTTGTCGCAGGTTACTAAGAAAAAAGTGTCACGCATCAGAAGTCTCTCCCTCCATAATAGCAAAAGCAATTGGGACGATATTACTGTTACCATCCTGTGAAACTACAACCAACAAACGATCCTTATATTTTTTATACAAGTGAGTCCCATCCACCTGGATAACTGGTTTACAATGTTTGAATACTCTAATGCAGGGGTAATAACTCCAGAAGACTCGATGCAATACCTGGATATCAGTTACCAAGTCATCGCCTTGATATGCAGACATAGTCTCAAAATGGATAACTGCTGATGGCTCTTTATGTCACATGGCCTTAAACCATATGGGAAAAGCTTCATATGATGCTTTCCAACCTCCAAATATTTTTTTCACTAACTTTTGCTTAGCTAAGCATGTTTTTCGATAGCTGATGGTGTAATTGAACTTCGACTGGACTTTCGCAATGACTGATTTCACCTATATCGAAGGGTCGATCTCAACTAATGACTTTATTGCTTCTGTAATTGTGTTTGAATCCAACTTTGAATGATCCTGAGAAATGGTGGCTCTGGTACAAGTGTGACTACCATTAATACCTCCTTACAACCCAACAGTACTTTCTGCTGATCACGCTAACCCTGATCAGCCAATCACTGTAACAGTCCAGACCACCCGCTAGCACGATATTGTTCGTTTTGGCACACAAGGCCTCACGGTTTTGCCTTTGACGATAGGGATGATAGCCGAAGCCCCCCACATTCACTCGTCAAAATGCATCATGCTAGGGAGAGTTATGCACACCCTTATAAGGCATGTTTCGTTCTCCTTCCCAATCGATGTGGGACCTTACAATCCACCCCCACTAAGGGAGCCCAGCACCCTTGCTGGCACATCGATCCGGACTCCGGCTCTGATACCATTTGTAACAGCCCAGACCACCCGCTAGCACAATATTGTCCGCTTTGGCACAAAAGGCCTCACGGTTTTGCCTTTGACGATAGGGATGATAGCCGAAGCCCCCGAAACTCACTCGTCAAAACGCGTCATGCTAGGGCGAGGTATCCACACCCTTATAATGCATACTTCGTTCCCCTTCCCAACCGATGTGGGAGCTTACAATCACAACCTAACCCATACTGTATACACTACTTAGCATAAAATGTTAACAGCTCCGACTCATACACCCGGTAGTCTACACATCTTCGGATGGTATAATCTTTCATCGCTATAATAACAGTTTCCTTGGAACTAAATTCCATTTCCACGGCAAATTCACCATCTGCGACAATAAGAATTTCTACTACGACAACAGCCATACGATAAATATTTAATAAACAAATATTTAATAAGTCAATTAAAAGTAAAATCTATCTATATCTTATAAATGAATCATATCAAGAAATCAATACTAACATAAATAAATATTCATATGTCAAAGTAATATTCACAATATTAATATTTATTTTAATATTAATATAAAAAATGAATACTCACTACATCAATATTAATATAAAAAAAAGTTTACATCAAGTTATTATCTCAATTTTAATAAAATAAAAACATAAACACATAAATAAATAATAATTAATAAATACTAGTTAATATTTAACTAAAACAATAACTAACTAAAAAGATTATTATCTTAAATTTAACTAAATAAACACATAAACAAGTGATAATTCGGTATATTTTCACATGTCACGTAACTATTAGGTTCATCGATCAATATAAATTATTACAAAATTCTAATCCTTTGTATAAATATACACAATTACGTACCTGCATTCATATATTCCGAAAACTCCAGAGCATGCATGGCTTCTAAATTCAAAGTTCGCATGAAAGATGGCTCGTCAAACGGATGTTCGTTTGCGAGTGCATTTGCCACGTCTGTCACATTTGCCTACATAGTGTCGTTACCTTGATCTTCGTCTCCGTTTGGACCAACAATTTCGTAATTGCTTTCAAATTCTTCCTCACTGTCAATATTGTAATCTTCCCGTTCAATATTTCGGTCAGCTTCAGATTGTTCGAACTCAATATACAATTTAATGAACGATATTTGAGTGCGACTTTCAATGTACATTGAAAACATCTCTTGCATGCTCGCTTCATCACTTATATATTTGGTTTGAAATTGAATGAATCCACCAAATACCGGTATAGGATACTGATGAACAGACCTTTGTGTGGTCTAGAATTTTATAATAAATTCTCGTTGCAAGTATAGTTTCTAAACCAATAATAATCCTTTCATACAAAAGTTTGGTTGTTACAAGAAACAAACCCCTAATAAAATTGATAACTGAAGTATTTAAACTTCGAGTCGTCTCTCAAGGAATTGCATGGAAGTATGCTTATAATTGGTTATGGAAAAGTATGTTTTAGGGTTTTGGATAGGAAACGGGAAACGTAAATGGCAATAAAATTCAATTGATAAAACGGTCTTGGCAAGGTTTTGTGGTCAAGGATCTCTATCCTTATCACTAACCACATGAGAATTGGCAAGAATTAATCCCATTAAATCATCCTCTAACTTAGTAAAGGAAAGTTAAATGAGCTACATCAATCCAAGTCCATAAATCCTAGCCCTCCACTAATTCAATTAGTGAGAACTAGAGTTAATGGCTCCAATCATCAATTACTTGGACATTAGCAACTCAAGAGTTCCTAAGTTACCATCCCAAGCCAAGAGCATAAAAGTCTAAGTTAAAATCCTTCCAAGTATTTCATCAAACACTTGGAATGCGCAAAATAAAAACATAGGAAATCAATAAGAGAATATTATATCTAAACAGCCAATCTCAGCATCAATGAAAGCAGATGAAGGAAGAAGCAATAAACATGAAATACCTCAAATTGTATTAAAAGGGAATTGAATCTAACATGGAGAAATTCATAAACCAAATTGGGAAATTAAATACTTAACAAGAGAAATGAATAAACCAAGATGCTAGAACAATTAAAGTAGAAGAAACCTAGATTGAAGCAAGGTAAAATTCTGAAATTGAGAAGAATTGAATTTATAAACCTAAGACCTAGAGAGAGGAGAGAGCCTCCTTCTCTAGAAACTACATCTAAAACCTAAAATTATGTGAATGAATGATTGAATGATTGAGTGATGCCTTCCCCCTTCAATCCTTAGTCATTTTAGCCTTTTTTCGCCAAAGATTAGCCTTAAAACTGGGCCAGAAGCCTCTCTGAAATCGCCAGGTGCGATTTCATTAAAGGAGTCAGCGCGGGCATCGACGCGTACGCGTACAACACGCATACGCATCCCTGGAGTAATGCGTGATCCGCGCGGATGCGGCTGCTGCACGCGTGCATCCATGGGTGCATCCCAAATCCTTGGCTTTTCATGATTTCTCCACTTTGCATGCTTTCTCTTCACTCCTTTGATCCATTCCTAGTCCTTTTCAATATGAAATCACTAATAAAACACATCAAGTCATCTAGTGGAATCCAAAGAAGATTGAAATTATCAATTTAAGGGTTTAAAAGCATGTTTTCACATTCAGGCACAAATTAGGGAACAATCACAAAAACCATGCTATCTTATTGAGTAAATGTGAGAAAAGGTTGGCAAAATACTCTAAATTTAACACAAGATAAACCCTACAAATGGGGTTTATCAGATACCTATATAAAATATATGATATTTTCCTTGACCTTTCAGAATCTATCTTTTAACAAATCACACTTTTTTGTTATTCAAGTGAGATTGTGAATGGAATAACAATATCTAACAAATTTTTACCAATAAATTTTACTCATTCAGATGTTTGTATTAAAATCTGACCAAAATAATATACTTTTAATAGGACTCTATCATCAATTTTTCTCACTCACATGAATATGAACTTTACTGTAAATTTTTTTACCTCATACGAAATGATAGAGATAGATTTGGGTGGAAGAGTTGAAGGAAGAAGAAGAAGAAGGAGAGGAGATCTGGTAACTCGTATACGACTTACACACACTTATTTATATATATAACAAATGGGACCCAACGATTTGTATTGACTGATTTAAATAAAATATATAATAATCAAATTGGACGATCCGATTTGACTTTTTTGAAATAAAAAAAAAATCTGTATTGAAATTGGACGATCTAATTAGATACACCAAAATTCAAAATTTTCTCTTCCACATAAATAGGATCGTCTAATTTGTGGGCCTAAGTTTTTTTAACAAAGAAATCGAATAGTCCAATTTATTCATCCCACATTTATGTTTAGCCAATTTTCCATAACTACGCACAACACACACAAACTTTACATATCCAAAAAATAAACCTCAAAAGGATTATTTATTTTTTTAAAAAAATATTTTTAAAATATATTAAAATTATAATTTAGTATTTTTAATTGATACTACTTAAATTGTCTCAAACATACTAAAATTATTAAATCCAATCTCAATTTCATAAATCTAAAAAAATTCTTCTAAAATAAAAAATTAACTCAAATAATAAAGTAATACTTTAATTCAGCGATGGAACTAAGGAAGCCAGCATGGGCCATTGTGCCCCCCTCCCAAAAATTTTTTTTAAATATATATATAAAATTGTTAATTATTTATTTTTAGATTTTTTAGTTTATTAACCATATATTTAGTAGGGATAAGTATTGTTTTGGTCACTTATGTTGAGGGTCGGAATCGAACCCGTCCCTGGTATATATTTTGATTTAAAATCATCTTTAAAGTCGTATTTGAATTTAAAATCGTCATTTCTAATAAAATTTTTTAATTTATTCCTAAACTACCCCTATAATAAAAAATTATAAAATAAAAAAAAAAAGAAAACGTGTTTGGGGGGAGAAAAGAGTATACGAAGGGGGAGGGGAGGGAAAGGGGGAAGGGGGAAAGGGGGAGGGGGGACGGCGCCGGCGGCGAAGAGAGGGAGGAGGGGAAGTGGAAGAAGGAGAAGAAGTGGAAGAAAATGAAGGGGACGCGGGTTCGGGGTGGAGGGAAGGGGAAAGGGGGTAGGGGGACGGTGGCGGCGAAGGGGGAAGGGGGAAAGGACGCGGGGTGGGGATGGGGTGGGGGAAGGGGAGAGGGGGAGGAGGAGGGGGAAGGGGTAAGGGGGGAGGGGGACAGCGAGCCACTGTCGTTGGAGTCCGCCTCGCCGCCTCGCTTCTGCTGCCTCACGCCTCACCACCTCCGCCTCACGTCTCGCCGCATCCGCCTCGCTTCTGCCGCCTCACGCCTCCACCTCGTCGCCTCACGTCGCCGCCTCTGCCTCTGCCTCATGCCTTGCTTCTGCTTTCTTGTTTTCTGTTTCTGTTTGGTGTTGTTTCTGTTTCTGTTTGGTGTTGTTTTCTGCTTTCTTGGTGGTGGTCTTAGTGGTGGTGGTGGTGGTTGGTGGTGGTTGTGGTTGTGGTTGTGGTTGGTGTTGGTATTGGTGGTGGTGGTATTGGTGGTGGTGGTGTTGGTGGTGGTGGTGGTGGTAGAGGAGGTAATTGTGTTGGTAGTGGTGAGGATATTTTTATCCAAAAAAAATTAAAAGGACGATTTTAAATTCAAATACAACTTTAAGGATAATTTTAAATCAAAATATACATCAGGGACGGATTCGATTCCGACCCTCAACGTGAGAGACCAAAACAATACTTATCCCTATTTAGTATAAATTTATATAATAATTTTGTATGTTATACTAATCTTTTTAATGAGTGGTTGAATAATTATTACATAGAATATATTATTTTATTTTTGTTAATTTTAAAATAAAATTAAGTACTCTTTTTCATTCTATATATACAAAAAATATTTTGAAATCAGAATTGGCCTAAAAATATTTTATGAAAATACAATTTCTTTTATATTTTTAATGTAATAAATACATACAAAAATTTAAATTTTTTTATTATTATACCGTTTAATTATTCTTTTAGTTCTTATAGTTTTACCAAATTTATAATTAAGTCTCTATATTTTTTTTCTTTTAAATGGATTCTACACTATTTTAAAGTTTATAATTAGGTTTTTTCTAATATAAAAATATTAGATTTAACTAAATATTTTTTTGTAAATTAAAGATATTTATAATTAAAAACGTAATATATCTTTAACCATATATATTTTGAGAGGAATATTCTATTAATTTTAATGTTTTTGACATAAAAAAGACTTAATCAAAAAATTAAAAATAGTGTAAAAAATTAATTAAAAAAAATATATAAGAACTAAATTAAAAATTTAATAAAATTATAAAAATTAACAAAATAATTAAATCATATTATACTCTTAAAATGTATTCTTAGAATAAATTCATTATAGTAAAAAAACTAAAACTAAAAATATTATAAATTGAATATCAATTTTAAAAATTGGCCCCTTTAATATTAAAATTTTGATTTAGCCACCATTTTAATTATATAAATTTGTAATTTCTATTAGGATTTAGCTAACATATACCTATATGCCTATTTTTAGACACATAATAAAATTATAAACTAAAAAAATGTTTATAAAAAATAATATAAAATTTAAATTATCAATACATTTATTTTATATTTATTAAAATAAAATATTTAAAATTTTCTATTATTAACAACCTTAACTAATGCCATTATCACACAGATTAACTAAACCGTTTTTATTATACATAGATCCCGCTATTTTAGTTCAATTAAATCACATCGTCAATATAGTTAGTGGAGGTTCATTACTAAATGTTGACTTGTTTTGTCATGTGAAGCTGTCGTGTCCGACGTGGCTGTGGTTTTCGGGATACCCTCCGTGAAAGATCCCTCTAATGGACCTTTGCTCATCTAAGAAATCACACTTCTTCTTCACTCCTCTCTCTCTCTCTCACTACCTCACCGCCCTAGCTACTTGGTAGTTGGTACCCTTACCCCAATGTTCATGGTAGGGTTTTAACTATAACAGCGGATTCAAGCTTCCGTTCTCTTTACATGGAGCTCAAAAAGGGAAAGCTTGTCAGGTATGCTTTTTCCTTTTCGGAAGACTCTTCTCGATATTTATCAACATTTGTTTGAAAATATTGATCCGAATGAAGTAAATGAAATTTCTCGATCTTGGTCTTTATAAAATACAATGGGTCTCATTTAGTTGTATTCAGACGTGGATTAAGAAACCATTTTGCTGCAAATGAGAACAGTGAATATAAGCATTAACTCTATCCAGTGATGGAATAAATTTTGAACCTTGAAGCTTCTACAACGAGCTCCTTGGTAATGCATGAATTTTAATGAATTTCATTAATTTATTACTTTGTTCTTCTGGTGGTTCTTTCTGATTCGGTAAACACTGATCATTAGTTTCATTTGAGAACAGTGTATTGTATGTTCTAATAATTTAAGATTTTAGGTTTTACTCGGACGGTAAAAAGCAGAAAGAACCATTGTGGAGAGCAACTGAACCACCAACACATGAGAAGTCATCCTCTGGATACAAGGTTGCCTCGTCTTCCTTGCATAAAGCTAGCAATGTATTTCCATCAGGAAAGAATATATTTGCCGAAACATTTAGAAGTCGAGGATTTAAGGTATTCCCCGAAGATCATGAGCCATGGAGCAAAATAATTCTTGACCCGGGCAGTGAGATTGTCCTGAAATGGAACCGGATTTTCATAGTTTCATGCTTGGTTGCTCTTTTTATTGATCCACTTTACTTCTATTTGCCTAGTGTCAGAGGGAATACAATGTCTGCATGTGTGCGGACAGACCTAACATTACGGATTATTGTGACCTTTCTTCGGACTATTGCTGACATCTTTTATCTGTTGCATCTAATAATTAAGTTCAGAACAGCATATATCGCACCGAGTTCACGGGTTTTTGGCAGGGGTGAACTAGTCATGGACCCAAAGAAAATTGCAAGGAGATATATTAGATCTGATTTCTTCATTGACGTTATTGCCACACTACCTCTACCACAGGTGTGTTGTTCTCTTGTTCCTAAGTAAAATATGCTGGAAACTTCCCTTGCAACCAAGCTTTGATTTTTGCAGGTTTAAATGGGAAAATTTAATCAAGAAAAATAATTTTTTTGCACAAATATAATATCTTAAGGAAATGAATAGATTTCTTTACCATTGTCAGCATGGATATATGGCCACTATGATGAAATAACATACTAGATAAATCTAACCATGTACACCCTCTGCGGACTTTTAAGTGTCACTATTAATAGTGATTTCTTAAGATGTGTTTATATAGAATGTGACAGTTAAAATTGGACAGAGGCAGTGGGTTTTTAGCCCTTATCCACCCGACACTAACATCTTGACCTGAAATAAATGAACTAAGCACATTATGTCATTTGAAGTGACTTAGTCAAGCTTAAGATTTGATTCATCTGTAGTGTCAAAATTTGCTCAAGGTTTGATACTCAGATTCATGGTTTAAGCCTGTTGATTTTACATTTGATGACATGGTGTAGATGTCCCAGAAATTGAGTGCTATTCTCCTGTCGGATGTTTTAGCCTTGGTTCATAAATTAACTAAACTTTTTGAAAGCTAACCAAAACTTTTCAATTTGATGCTTAATGCTTTTGCTCTCTACTGCTATTTACTTTAATAAGTTTGAAGAATCTCAGTTTGAAATGGTGCTTTATACAATAGTGCATATAGTAGACAACATCAGAAGTTGATGGAATAGTCTAAAACATAGTCACTAAAATGACTCCAATGTGAGGCATTGTCTATGTAGTTTCTTATTTTTTATTGGTGTTTATGTGCTGTACTTAGTTATTTTAACTTTTTAAGAGCATTTGAGTATGTTTAAACTTTTAAGTCTCTGGAACATGTGACAATTGGATAATAGCCGATTGAAGTTTTGGTTTTCAGATGGTCATCTGGTTTATTATACCAGCAACAAGAAGCCCTCAGACTGATCATAAGAATAATGCTCTGGCATTGATTGTTTTGCTTCAATATGTTCCGAGATTATATTTGATCTTTCCATTAAGTTCTCAAATAATCAAGGCAACAGGAGTGGTTACAAAGACTGCCTGGGGAGGAGCTGCATATAATCTGCTATTGTATATGTTGGCTAGTCATGTACGTAGGTTTGATTGATCTTATCTCTTGATAATATAAGCGTCTGTTTCTCTCCCCCCCCCCCCCCCCCCCCCCCTCTTCCCCCTCCCCCACTTTGGATTCTTCCACTGATATGTTGTTAGGGATTTGGATATTACGGGGTGTCAAAAGTCATACATCAAGTAGAATGGGATGCTTGATATTGTATTTAAGGATAGCGGTTCTTTCCCCTTAATAGCTAGCTTTTAAGATGTGGTTTTCCACTTTCCTTAGGTACAGAAAGGGCTACCTATAGGTTGGATTATGGTGAATACCGAATCAGTCAATATCCGAGTGGCTGCCGCTGGGTCAATGTCTATAGTGTGAAGCCACTATGGACATTGGTTCTCTAAGGGTGTATTGTTAGGGGCTTGGGTATTATGGGGTGTCAAAAGTCCAACATCGAGTATTACAGGATGCTTGATGTTGTATTTAAGGATAGTGGTTTTACCCCTTTAATAGCTAGCTTTTAAAGTGTGGTTTTCCGCTTTTTCATAGGTACTTAACATATACACAAAAGATTTATCTAAATTCATTAAAATGTAATGGATTATGTGTAATTTTCTACTATCATAATGCACGCGTCTATTTTGTTGCAGGTTTTAGGGGCATCATGGTACCTTTTGTCTGTGGATCGGTATACTACATGCTGGAAATCAATTTGCAAAAAAGAACCTAATCCTGAGAAATGCTTCAGTTACCTGGACTGCAGTTTTACTAATAACATGCAGCGCAGGATATGGGCAAATACTACAAATGTGTTTAACAGATGTGATCCCAATAATGATATTGATTTCAAGTTTGGAATATTTGAAAGTGCTGTGAAAAAGCAAGTGGTCTCTTCAAACTTCATCCCAAAATACTTTTATTGTTTGTGGTGGGGGTTGCAGCAGTTAAGGTAACGGCTTGGCACTTCCATTGCATAAATCTTCAAAATAATTTTATACTGCAACGTTACTATTAAAATAACAAGGTTTTGGATTGAAAGGGAGAAAAAATATAACATACACACTATGATTATGTGAAAGTATATTTATATAAAGAAGACATGGTAGATGTCATATAGTACAAATCCTTATGATGTGTTAGGATACATTAAGGAATGGGTGAGAAATATTCAAGCTAATCACTGGCAGCATGATGTATTGTGAATGTGGCAACAGAAAATGGTAGGAGGGGATTTCAATTTTATGCAAGTGGATGTAGAGAAGGGGTCGACATTTATTCAGTGAGGATTTGCTATATTCACCGTTATTTGGTTTAGGGGACAGAAATAGAAACTAAGGGTATTTTGGGGTGAAAAGTCTTGTAGCTATCTCTGCCAGCTTGGCAGAGTAGTGGTGTATGGCCATTTTGAAACGTAGGGATTAGATTTGAGGTTGTAGTCCCGCTTTCTGTAGTTAATGGGTTGAGGTGCTTAGAGTAGTTGGTCAATATAGGCAGATGACAAGGGGAATAGAATACTAGGGTTTGGCAAGTCACATTGACCAAGGATTCCCATTAATTCCTTGTCATTCTTTCATCTAGTCCTTCTTAATTCCCCAACCTTTTATGTCACATTACTATTATAAATTGGATCAATAATTTCACGTTCCATCTTGAGTTTGGATCCAGGATTCCTAATTTTGTTTTAAGAAAGCAATTAGTGTATAATGAGGGATTAATTCTTTAGCGAGCTCCATGGGCTTTCAAAGTAAAGGAAACTTGAGTTAACATTTGTGCTTGGAATTTTTGTGAATATTTTACTGGTTGAATGCTCAATTGCTCATTCTTTTGCTCTGTTTGACACTTTCAGCTCTTATGGGCAGAACCTAGACACAAGCACTTTCATTGGAGAAACATCCTTTGCTATTCTTATTGCGATCATGGGTCTTGTATTATTTTCCCATTTGATTGGGAACATGCAGGTACTTGCAGTCAGTCCATTCTTCTCTTTTTTTATAATTTTGAAATGTAAATAAACATTCATGGTATGTTATGATTAACTATCGACTAATATTTCTTTGAAATCATTAGCTTTTGATTAGGAATTGGTTTTAAATTTTTTACTGAACAAACCTACTTTTATTTGTTATTTTTAATGTTGTTTTGGTGCATTCCGAACGAGCTCTAAATCTTGGAATGACAAGAATTAGGAAAATGTAGTGTATTGCACTTATCTCTAGCACTGTGCTAAGGAAAGGCATTGAGACAATATTCAGAAGCATACCACTTTCGTTCAGTAAAACATGTACTAAGTCGTACTTGGAAGTGAAAATTGGAAACTATACTAGTCTATGATTTAAGTATCTTCTCATACAAATGACTGGACAGTAGATGATGTAAACCATAGAATTCAATTTAGGTGGATGTAATGGATGAGTCCTACAGGTAATAGGATCCTGGTGGGAATAATTTATGATGTTCCATAGACATTCTTGTTATTCCACCCTGATTTTTAAACAAGTTTTATGGGATAGATTAGATATTTGGCATCTTTTAGTCATTTAGTGGAAAGCTCATGATATTTTTGGAGGACTTTTTCTCAGATGTGTTGAGAAATTAGAAAACTATGCTTTATAAATTGTTCTCTTTTAATTGTTTGTTGCTCTTGTCTCGACGATTTCTTATGCTCCATCTCCTTGTATTATTTTCTCTGTCTTGATGATATTCTTTTATCCCAAAAAGTGAAATTCTATATAATAGAAAGAAATTTAGAAGACCCTATTAGAATATGAGCCGGAGGGTAACTCTAGTGTCTATGTAACTAGCTGAGCTGACATAAAAATTGGAACATGAGAATCTTATGGTCTTTTGGAATGTGAATATTTTTATGGGGTGTAAGGAGGGTCAGTAGGGTGTGTATTTGGAGGCCTTGTGCTTGTGAAATTACCGTGAGTTTGATGTTTCTTTTATCTGCTGCAGTGGCTGATGCTGCACTGGATTCAGCTATCTGTGGCAAGCAGTACAATTGAGTTTTCATTCCAGTTACTTTTTCTTAACACTGGTTCTGTGGTTCCTATCAAATTTCAGTTAATACTGCACAGTAAGTTGAGGCATGAGGACAATGCTAATAATACAACCCAAAAGCAAGCATCAACCAACTACACTCCTTCCTATCAAATACCATGCCAAATATGTAGAGAGAGAGAGAGAGAGAGAGAGAGAAAATCACGGAAAAGGGTAGTTGGTTGTTGCTTGTTTGTGGGTTGTAAAATAGCATTTTGTGAGAAATTACATATGTATACTATGTGTGCAACTTTGAGTACAAGAGGGATTAACTCCTAGTTGGAGTGCTGCTAATTAGTTAATAAACACTAGTTAGCTAAGATTAAATAGTAATTAGGCTACATATTTTACCTGTGCTTGATTTAAAAATTAATATCAAATGTCAATAAGCAAGATACTATAAGGCTTTTGTGTGTGTTTCTTTGGAATCTTGGTATTTGACAATAGCTGTATGAACTATATGTATTTTCTTTGTACACTACACAAGGTCAAGTAGGTCATCTGGCTTGACTTGTTTTCAATGACCCACAATATCAATATGCATATATCTCACAATGTTCTGTTTATTTGTTTATTTATTTATTATTATTTTGTGACTTTTATTTGTATAGACATATTTGCAATCAATTACTATAAGGCTTGAGGAGTGGAGACTTAAGCGAAGAGACACAGAGGAATGGATGAGGCATCGCCAGCTCCCTGAAGATTTAAGAAGCCGTGTTAGACGATTTGTTCAATATAAATGGCTTGCAACTCGTGGAGTTGATGAAGAAACCATTCTACGTGCATTACCTGCAGATCTTCGCCGCGATATCCAGCGCCACCTATGCTTAGACCTTGTTCGGAGAGTATGATTTTTGGTGGCTATTTTAGCTTTCATTTTATATATTATTATAGTAATTGTAATGGCTCACTTAGTATTAATTTGGTTGCCATCTTATCTTTTAATTATTATTCAACTTTGATTGGAAGATTACTTCTGTATTAAGACCTCTGAAGATAACAATGAGCTTAGGTATAAATTGTACAATATAAGCATTTAACAAATTTCTTTTTCAATTTATTTTAGGTTCCATTCTTCTCACAGATGGATGATCAACTTCTTGATGCAATATGTGAGCGGCTGGTATCATCTCTCAGCACTCTAGGTACCTACATTGTTCGCGAGGGAGACCCTGTTACTGAAATGCTCTTCATTATCAGAGGTAGATTGGATAGTTCTACTACAAATGGTGGCCGAACCGGTTTCTTCAACTCAATCATACTGAGGCCTGGGGATTTTTGTGGTGAGGAACTACTTTCTTGGGCTTTACTACCAAGATCAACCACAAACTTACCATCCTCAACTAGGACAGTTAAAGCCCTAAGCGAGGTAGAAGCTTTTGCTCTTCGAGCGGAGGACCTCAAGTTTGTAGCTAATCAATTTAGGCGCCTCCACAGTAAGAAGCTGCAGCACACCTTCCGATTTTACTCCCACCACTGGAGAACTTGGGCAGCCTGCTTTATTCAGGCTGCTTGGCGACGGTACAAGAAAAGGATGTCTGCGAAAGACCTCAGTTTGAGGGAATCGATTCCTTTAGATGAGACGGCGGTCAGTGAGCGAGTAGACGATGAAGAGGAATACCCTACCGTCTCGAATTCATCTCAGACTAAATTGAACCTTGGGGTAACAATACTTGCTTCAAGGTTCGCGGCTAACACAAGAAGGGGTGCTTTGAAGATAAAAGATGACCTTCCTAAGTTACCGAAACCCGAAGAACCTGACTTTTCTACCGAAGCTGACGATTAGTTATGCTTAGTGGCAGTTGGTTTTTCAGATTTAGCTTCAATCTATATTCCATTCGGTGAAGATAATTATCAGGGAGTACATGCAAACCCTGCTTGGCTTAGTGGTTTTTCTGATTGTTGTAGATATTGTAGGCTTTCTTCATCTGAGGAAGTCATGTAATGTTGTACATTGTACTCATGTAAAATTCTTATAGTGAAACCTTCAAGACTCGAGGGAAAAAAGCTCATTTATAATATTAACAGAAGTTGAAAATTGGATCAGTATTGTAGTAAATTTGAATCACATATTTTTTCTTGCAATAAATCTAATGGTTTAGAGCATGATAATGTAATACCTGAAACTTGATCACCACCATGGAATTTAAGTTGTAGGTAAATTTAAATCTTAAAATCTCTAAAATCACAAGATTGCATGAAATGACATAAATAACTGTTTGAGTTGTTCTTGGAGTCCCATTAAAAATTACTAGAATCTGCATTTTCTTTACTTGACTAAACCCTTGTTTGTAGAATTATATGTTGAATTTAATAAATAAATACATAATATAAAAAATAAAATTTAACATAAATACATAATGCATACAATATTCGATTTTGACATAAAATTATATAAATTTAAATTGAATTGGGAGAGTTATATAAATTTAGATGAGTTTTGTTATTGTGTTGTCGGTGGTTCTCGTTCCATTTCCTTTTTCAAGATTATTTGGAACCACAACTGCCTCTCTCTCAGGAAGTTGGTGAAGTTGAAATAAATAATTCCTTTTCAACACATGAATCGCTAATAAAAAGTAAGAATTATCACAAGTATGCTGAAGGTGATTTTTCACAATATTTGTTTGATTGTTATCTATCATCCTAAATTTGCAATGTATTGTTTTATATTCATAGACTCTCATCTTATTTATAAGGTCAGTAATACGAGTAAAAGTGTAAAATATTGTTTAAAGAGTTTTTGAATTAGACATTTCATACTTTCATATTTTATTTGTACAAATTGTAAAATTACTTTTTAAACCTTATCTACACATTTGTATATCGATTTCTAAATTTTTCATTTTTTTTGTAATTTTGGTATTTGTTATTTTATCAAATAATATATAATCTACATCTTGATGAATTTGAGATAGCATTAATTAATCTCTTCTTTAAAGGACTGCATCAATTCTTTGTAAACCCAGTTTAATAAAGCTATATAGATTATAAACTCTTTAGTGGATAGACATGGAAATGCTTCAATAACTATAACCAAAATTTGCATCTAATTGGAGTCAGAGAAGAACACACAATATTAAAAGTGTTTGTCATACTAATTCTATAATCAAACAATTATGTTAGAACCCTTTCATACAAATTAAATGAGCTCTAATAACAAATGTAAGTTTAAAGACTACAATTAATAATTAGTCCAAAATCACTCAACACTGAACAATCTCACGCAATATTTTCTTTTGCATAAACCAATACATATTTCATTTCATAGAACCTAGGGCACTTACATTACATCTCTTTATATAGATTCGGAATGGTTAATAAAAAAATATCTTGATCGTGACTTGGTGGTGGTGGCAAGGCAATTTGCATGTGTTAAATTCATCTTTCATGACTTGTTAAACTTGCCTATGTGTGTTATATTGAGGTTTAAGAATTTTTTGGAGATGCTTCTATTCTTTCTAACTCAACCTTTTCACCAAACCTAAAATCAACACCATCTCCCACATTTTGATACCACAATCCTCATTATTGAATCTTTCAAAATATCTAATTTAAATAATTAAACCTCCGTTAACCAAAGATTCAAACCTACAACTCAAGAATCATAAGCCAACTCCTCAATTAATCAATCAAATCTTTGAACCTCATAATCAAATCTCTCATCTCCAATCAATTTCCAATATAATCTACAAGCTCATAACCAAACAATTTCATCATCATCAATACATATCATTTAGAGTTCACTTGGTACTTCGCATTTAGCCTTTCACCTCACCCTTTGGTTTTCTTCAACCTTTATCAACCATATCGCTCTCTCTAATTCCTAAGAATTTATTGAATTCTTGAAGCAGATTTGGCGTTCTGGTATATGTGAGTGAGGCTGATTTATAGGTGCGGACGAGTGAAGGTTGTAGTGAAGAGTGGTTTTCTCCTACACGACATAATTTTATGTCATGTGGCGTATTTTCGGATACTCGAACTCATTTAGTTGGAGTTTTTAAATTCAAGCTCAACTTTCAAAATGTTTTAAATAAGCCCTCCAAGAATTATAAAATTACACATCACAAACAAAATATAAAAATCCAGTAGTTACAATTTTAACCGCATGGGGTCAAAGCTTAATTCATTTTGTACTACCCCTTATATTTAAATTTTTAAATGCATAAATGCTAATATAATCTTTAATCATTTTCTTTTGAAGAGAAAAAATGGGTTAATCTCTATTTTTAAAGATTTAAATATTAGGTTTTAATTAGAATTAAATTCCCTAAGTTTAGGTTTAGATTAGGTCTCTAGGTTGTTCGGTTCTTTCTTCTAGGTTTAGCTTTTATCCTTTAAGTTTATGCATGTCTCTTTGATTTTTTGTAACATTCAAGATTTTCAAGCTTGTTTCTTTCAATTTCTAGTAGTGGGTCTCTCCTTTATTTGATAAATTTGGATTTGTCACAAGGAAGAACATATTTTTGTTTGGTTTTCTTCTCTTTCTTTTAACCTTACTTTAATCAATTAATGTGAGTTAATACTCAAAATAGTCCCTGAAATTTAAAAATAAACTCAATTTAATCCCTGAAATTTCAATTGACTCAATTTAAATCTTTAATTTTTAATAAGTGACTCACGTTAGCCCTTCTATTAATCTCCTTTGACGGCACACTTACCTGGAACATTAAGCGACACATGGACCGGACACTTAGCCTTATTAAACGAGGTTGTTTCTTTCTTAGCGCGTAATCTCTTTTCAAACGACATCGTTTTAGCTATTTTAGGGTTAAAATATAACAACACTTCATTACCAATTATCAAACCACTCAAATAGAAAAACTCTTCTTCTTCTTTTTCCTCATTCTCTCGCATGCACCATACTGTAGAAGATCAATGTCGTTGTTAGTGTAGGTCGCCGGCAAAGCTCGTCGCACGCGTTCCCATTTTCTAGGATGAGGAAGAACAACATGTGCATCACCATTTCTCCAAAAAAGGTTAGTAATGCAAGCATTCTACGTTTGAGTTTAATGTTATGTTTTGTTCTTCTCTTGGTTAGGGTTTGCAGGCCATCGATTTTTGCTTTATTTGATACTCAAATGAAGTGGGTGCAATGTAAAAGTAGATAGTTTTAGTTATTGATCCTCTTCTGTTAGGGTTCATTTTTTTTAAAAGATTGGTTATGATTAATGTTAACTCTGTTACAGAGAAGAAAGCACATCCAAGTTAGTGAAGTCTACCACTTCCAAGTTCCAATTACATGTAGGTGCCTCTACCTCCACCTCCACTCACAAAGTTGGATAAGATGCTGCATAAAAAAAGAGCAACTCCGGTGTGGACCCAATGCAAGAAACTAGTTCTGGGACAGCGTCAAAATTGATAGAATTTATGAAATTTGTCTCCATCCCGGATTTCAAAGCACCAAGAAAGAAATAGAGATTAAATTATATTGTCTTTTATGGATGAATTGGTAAATGTAATCCAAAGTTGTGTATTTTAAAATTGTTTTGTGGCTGTTTTGTGACAAAAATTTGTGTCAGTGATTATTTATGTCTTTTGTCATGTCTTGTATAAGGCTTTGTTTTGGAACCCTTTAAATAGCTCTTTTATTTTGTGTCTGTAAAAATGATAGACATTACTCTTGGTTTATCATGTGTTACAATAGTCATTGTTATGACTATAGTTGACCTATAAAATTAGATTCAAGATTTATTATTATAATTTATTTTGCAATTTAGAAATTTGGTATATATATGACTAGTTCATTAATGTTATTTGCAGATTCGTAATATACTTGATCAGTCTCTTATTTATCCTTACCATTTTATTATTACAGGTTTAGTCACAACTTTTAATTTATAAAATTATACATATTTATAATATTCTCACTGAATTTGCAGGCTTAGTCACAACTTACAATTTACAAAATAGATTTGTATTGAAAAAAACATAATTGTAGTGACATTAATTCAATTTCATTCATCACTTTCCTACATCTAAGTCATAGCCAATGATTACAACTACAAACAAAACAAGAGAAAAATTTAAAATACTACTGCATACTTTTAAAATCCTAATTTCAACTTCTATTGCACTAATCTTCCAACTCACATTCATCTTCCAATACTCAATGCTATTTTCATTTTCATGTCTCACGGTCATGTCTTCTTCTTCCTCGTTATTTGCCCACACAAAAAGTTCACACCATCTCTTTTCAAAAGTTTGGAACAACAAGAACCACAAAATAAATTATGCATGTATTACAAAAAGAAGATATAAATTCAAGAAGGAAGCAATTCAAGAACTTACATTATAGTTTGGATATCCAAAAAATGATCTCTCTGGATTTGCTTATGTTCCAGACTAACGAAGAACAGGACGCATCCCACAACCACACCAATGTGGAACTTTTCCAGCTCTAGTTTGATTTGAATTCCTTCCCAAACTTCTATGTGAATGAGACTTGTTGCAACTTTTGAAACCTTGACTAGTACTTCTCATCATCTTCCTCAACACCCAAACAACGATATCAATTTGAGAAATTGGCACTTGTTAGGGTTTTATATTCATTAAAAGGGACTAAATTGAGTCTAAAAAAATTTTTCCATGTCAGCAAAATGTTATCAGACCACGTAATGGGTCTACATGTCACTTAACATTCTAGATAAGCGTGTTATTAAGGGAGATTAACAGAAGGACTAATGTGAGTCACTTATTAAAAATTGAGAGTTTAAATTGAGTCAATTGAAATTTTAGGGACCAAATTAAATCTTTTCTCAAATTTTAGGGGTCATTTTGAATATTAACTTCTTTGATGTTAAAGATTTGATGTTATTTGGAAGGTAACGCTAGGGTGATAATGAAATATTTACAATGGCTACAATGGACCGTTTAGAAGGCCCAATTTAATTTAATAGAGTAAATTAACCCATTAATAACCCTAATCTATTATAGCTCTTTAGTTAACCATACCACAAAATTTTAAGTAATTACATTTTTCTCCAAAATCCTAATACAGTAGGTTGAGGCCGTTTCACTCCCTATCCAAAACCCTTGCAATTGTTGCAGAACCTTGACCAGGAAGACCCGTCAGCGCCGCAAACGTCAACCACGGAAGGCGAATAGGGAACAGAAGCGCACCTGCCGTGGCCGTCGAGAACACCCCGCCGTGATCGCCATTGAGGCCATCCGTGCTCCGCCTCCGATCAGAACCGAAGGGAGAGTGGCTGCTGAACATCCCTCCGTCACCGACCCGAAGTCCGTCCGTGCTTCGCCTCCGATCAGAGCTGAAGGTAGAGGAGCACTCACCCCCGAAACGAGCATTCGAACAGTTCTACTTGCGTGGGCAACGCCATCGCCGAGCAGCTAAACATCCGATTTGAGGAAACCAGCCGCATGCTCGTCACAGGGAAAACATCTAACATCATCAGTGGAAGATCATAACAATCTAAGGTAAGTATGTGGCGTTGTTCATTTTTCGAAGGGTTATCACTGTTGCATGTTGTATTATAGATAGATTTTGTTGATGATATGAGTGATTAACCATGGTGAGAAAGCTTTGGGTGCGATGGTAGCATTCCGGAGATTATGGAGTAGGTAGTTCATTTACGTTGTTGCAATTCATGATGATTTAACTTTAGCGCGGGAAAAGGGCGAAAAAGTTTGTTGGTTTTGATTTTATATCAGTTTAAATTAATTTTTTTCTTTTTTTACTGTATCTGTGTGGACCATGTGCATCTAATTTGACGTTAACTTGCTTGACCATTGTTGAATCTTTGTTGATATTATCTTCATTTTTTTGGTGGCTTTGTTTTAGCAATTGATTAAAGTTTAGCGCGAATTTAATTGTGTGAATTTAATAAGGCTTGCTAATTGTTGTGCTTTTAATTGTATGAGTTGATCTGTGAGTCCGCTTAAATTCAAGCTAAATGCAGCATTTGTATGAGTCGGTCTGTGTTTAATGTGCGCATTGGAGGGGTTTGTGCATTATTTCTACTTATTTTTGTAGGGAATATGGTTTTAGTCGTTGGATTATGTAATTGTTAATTTGTTATGTTATGTTTTTTTTCCTTGTTATAAAGTGAAAATAACCTTGCATTGCATTGCAGAGGACCAATTGCATGATCAGGTGTTAGCATACTCACAGCACCTAGCACAAGAACGTTGACGCGACGGGCTGAAGGATTACCACCTATGGAAAAGGTCAAGGGCAGGAAAAATTAGCATACTCATACTAGACTAAAACTTTTGATATGCTTGTTTTGCTTATACAATGGTTCTAGTCTTGGGAATTTATTTATGTGAAACTAGGAGGACGTAACTATGGACCCTCTTTTACCTTTTGTAATTTTGTGAATATGTTGGTCTTCATTCACTCAGGCATGACATTCTAAAAAATTCATGAAAGTGAACATCCATTTTCTTTGTGAAAGGAACCATCCATATTCTAGCTAAAACGAACATCCGTCTAACTATGTCTTTATTCAGGGATTTATCTTTAGTTTTCCAAAATGGAACGACTTGAAATTGTTAAGCATTGAGTTCTTGAAATTTGAACTTGAGTTGAGTTTTCATGAAGCATTCTGAACAGATGTTACAGCGAAAATGAACATTAATTTTTTCTGTGAAAGTAACCATCTAGAATCTTACTATAACGAACATCCAGTCTTTATCCAGAGATTTATGTTTACTTTTCCAAAGTCAAATGACTTGAATTTTGACATTGAGCTAAGATTTCATGAAGCGTCCTGAATAGACGCTATAGTGACCACAGTCTAAACATCCACTTATATGTAAAGATGAACATCCAACATTTGTGAGTAGTGATAATTGTGTAATCAATAAGTGAGATCATATAATCAGAATGAACATCCATCTTGTCTAATAAATTAACCATCCGGATGGATACAATAACGGTGAACATCATTAATATTTAGAAACGAACATTCAAAATTTTTTTAAAATAAACCCGTTCTTTCCAGATCATATAACTGTTTTCGTTTATAGTATCTAATACATGAATTATGTACTGAAAGTCATGTCCAACAGAAACTAACTATTGTCTAATGAGCTTAACAAAGACATGAACCCATCAAATTGGTGGGGCCCATTGCGGCGAACATGAGCACTGACCTCTAGAGTCCAAACCTCGTAACTAAGATCCGTCTCTTCAATTCCAACCTCAATAACATCCGACAGTTGCATGGCCTACAATTCCAAAAAAATAAAAAATAAGATAAATCCTTAGTATATATCATTTGCTTGAAACCTCACTAACTAGAACAAATAATGTAACCATAAAAAAGAAATCAAGTCAATCATTCTACCAAGCACATAGACCAAAAAAGAAACCTCACTAACCAGCACAAACAATGTCACTATACATCACATACATGAACATGCAGTAGATACAACTACCAAGCACATAGTCCAGACATCGGTTTCAGAGCCAATGGTGACTAGAGTTGTTTTTTTATTCATTTAGTGTTTATCATGTGTGATCATATGTATATTCCAAACTGAACATGCAGGAAGTATATTAAGTCGCCCATCCGTTGAACTAACTCTTGGCTATTTAATTTTCATTATCAAATTAAATCTTAATGATGATAATAACATTCACTGTTTTTCATATTCAACAATCTCATGCTTATACATGCAATTTACATTAAGCCATATAAATTCATATACCAATAAAAGTTAGTCCAAGAAAGACCTAGTTTCATCCAGCGTCACATTAATATGCCATGCTTAATTAACACATACAAATTCCTTATACATAAAAGCATACCATGAACATAAAACTTTCATAAATTTGGTTGAATCATGAATGTTTATGATGCATTTGGATAAGCATTAAACATAAAAATAAATATGCGACTTGAAAGATGGAACACGACACAACGGTTCAACCAAATTGGACTCCATTAAAGAACTTTCGCGGAGTGATAATATGAAGACAAACCTAATATGTAAAATGTTGAGGAAAACATGTTGAAAATGTGTAATATACTCAAAAGAAAGTGAGGTTTTCCACAATTAAGGAACCTAAGTAACTAATAAAGGAATAAATGCAATTAACGCGCAAACAACTTAGATTAAAGCAATTTAGAGTGAATTGAGGCTGAAAAATTTAGTTATTGCAATTGTGTATTGAATTTGCAAGGGTTAATCAAAATTAGTACAAAGAAAATAATCAAGGCAATAATAAAGAAGCCCACTTATTCATATCAAAGAGTATAAAATAATCACATAAACACAGCCCTTTGTTCAAGAAACAATAATTTTGATAAAAATCAATTTTAATTGCTCAAAAACTTCAAAAAACGAGTGATGATGCATGTGATAATTTATGTTCAAAACCAACATGAATAAACCATTTCATTCAAATCACTTAATAAAACATGGTATGCACTTCTTAAAAATATACCAAATAATTGATAACATCTGAATTTTTAACCAAATTGGTATTTTGATAAAAAAGCACAAACAAGTGCATAACAAAATTCAAGCTCAAACATCATTAGAAATCACATAAAACTGCACAATTGTAAATTATAATGCCTCATGAGAATAGAATTTAAGTCAAATGCTGGCCATACATAAGAATTAAACATACAAATTTCATTTAGGCGTTTCATCAAACATATGGTGTGCATCATATGTAAACAGAACATTCAGTTCAATGGAAGCAGCAATCAACCCATAAAATTCAGCCAACAAACATGTTCAATCTAGCAATAGATATTAACTAGTCATAAGCCTAATCTATATGCAGAAACCAAAATTAAAAGTAATGAAATAAATAAAATAGAAAGAACCCAGTACAAGGAAAGGGATGGAACCTGCATTGATGAAAGAGAGAACGAAGAACGGGGGCAGTGATGGTGTCGCAGCGGCACAGAACTTAGCCGCTGCTGGATTGCACCGGGGTGTTGCTCGCCGAAGCTGGCAGGCGCGAACGGCGGCGTGGGGGCAGCGAACACGGCAGGGAGAAATGGGAAAAGAGGAAAGAAATAGAAGAGAGAAAGGGTGGGCGACGGTGGTTGGTTGGCTGGGGGGTGATGCTTAGGGTGATCTGGGTTGAGAAAACAAAGAAGAGAGATAAGGGTTGGTTAGAGAAGAAGTGATGAAGAGAAAGGAGGTAATGGCGGATTAGGAATTTGTTGTTTTGATTCTATAACTGAGAGTAATCCTAATTTAATTCAAATTTCAAATTAGAAAGAATTTAAAATTAAATAACTACCTATAATTTAATTTTAATTACAATTAAACATCACTGTACGCATTGTACAATAAAGCTATTGTCTTCTCATACTTTTTCTATTTGAAATTAATGTTTTATCTTTTGTGCATTTATGATATAATATTTTTCCAAGTTGATGTTTCTTTAAGATTTTATGTCTAATTATCTATGGAAAAGTAGAATTTTTGTTTTGGCTTTAGGTAATAAATAAGGTAAATCTTGATTTTGGTTGTTTTTTATGATTAACGATATAAAAATATAATAGTACAAAAAAAATATTATTAAATTAATTACTATGTATTTATATATAAATATATATTTATATTATTTTTAATATATATTTTATATTTTGATATGTATATTATATGAGTAGTTGATTTGGTAGTTAATTTTTAGTATATATAATGCGATTGTTATCGATAACTAACAATTTGATTGAATTGAAAAGCATAACTCTGACCAACTTTTTATATTCTAATTGGTTGACTGTTAGGATCTTCCAAATTGAATTAACAAACTCTAATAGGCTTTTCATATTTTAATGGTTAATTTATTTGGACAAATTAATCCAATTATGTTAATATTCTTTATGGTTGATGTCTTGATGATCAAGGGATTGAGTTTTGGATAGAATTAATTAGGTTAGTATAACTCCAACTACCTTTTCGAAATTAGTGGTTATCTGGTTGAGCATTACTAATATAGTTAACAAATGCCAATAGATTTTTTAAATTGGAAAAAAATAATTTAAAATGAGAAAATTGGTAAAACAGTAAATAATGTTTTAATTGTTTTTAAATTTGTTTATTACTTGTAAATTCCATTATTTTGATTTAAGAATTATTAAAGTATTATTTTATTATTTTACAATTTTTTTTATTTTAGAGGAGTTTGATCCTTGATGTTCTAATTTGGACGATTCAACTTATCTTACTAACATAACTTAGACGACAATGATGGATAATTTTAAGTAGTATTTTATGTCGGAATTCTTTTATTACTTTTGAATTTCATCTCTTAAATTGCTAGTCTAATTTCATGTTTATCATTTCAATCCCCACTTATTTATAATCGCTTGAGATATTTCTCAACACGACTTGGGTACGTAACTCTCAATTTTGGTAAAGGTTTAGAACACCTTTCAAAATTTTATTTGGATTTGCTCATTTGCATAAAGTTGACTTAATAAGAAATGATATACAAACACAAACACAAAAAAGTGGGTAACAAACTAACAATATAAAATGCATGCTTACAAAACTTAAAGTCCAAGTCTACTGTCTTAATTGGGCCAGACCCAATTAACACAATTGCCTAAAGCAAACCACTTGCGAGATTGCTCGGGTCACGGGCCATTATGAACATCCATTGGCCATATTTATCAAGTGTGACAAATGCTCGTACATTTTACTATCAATAAAGTTAGGTGTCCAAGTCCAAAAAACAAGAGTCAGGCACCTAAGCGTTTTTTGAATCAAGTTTTCAATTGACTACTTCATTATCTTCTTCTTCTATGCGCTTTTTTTTAGGTCGTTTTCATCGTTGTCGCCACTGCCATTATCGTCATTATCACAGCAACCACTTTTTTGTTGTTGTTTAATTTCTTCTCTTTTTTCTCTCTCTTCATCATTATTTATTATCATCATCATCATCCTCGGCGTCTTCATCTCTTATATATGTTTAGAAAAATAGAACATAAAAATTTTGACACCATGTAAATTTTGGTATACAACATAATTTTTAATATGCATCATAAGTTTTTAAAGGACTATATGCTTAAAATATTAATATTCAACCTACAAAAAATATTAAATACAAAAATTTGAGTACATAACATAAAAGAATTTAGTGTAAAACGCAAATTTTAATGCTCAGCATAAAAATTCTTGAAGGACCACATATTCAAAACATTAACAACTAACCAACAAAATATGCACAATGTACAACAGAAAAATATTGGCATACAACACATATATTTTGATGTCCAGTACAAATTTTTTAAAGACCACATAGTCAGAACATTAACTCAATTAATAATATATTCGTAACAAAAATTTGTGTTGTACAAAACTTTGTATTATATGCAAATATTTGTGTTATGTATAAAATTTTTATACTATATCAATAAATTTGTGTCATGTGCAAAATTTTTGTGCTATATCAATAACTTTTTGTAATCTAACAAAAATGTCTGTGTCACAAAAAGCGTGGAAAAAGAGAAATGATGTATGTGCGATTTTTTTTTTCATTAGACTTCTCCCAATTTGACTGAACTTTGTTACAAAAACACTTGTACAACTAGAATCGCCATTTTACTATCTCAAGCGACTAAAATTAAAAAGTTAGTAAATTAGTATGATAGTTGATAGATAAGAAATATTTGATATTTTGATATACCCTCGGATCTACATTGATAAATTACAACATACTTCATTCACCTTGACTTCCCAAGGAGGGTATTAGATGCTTCCAATAGAGTAGGTAAACATGGTAAATTCATCTCCCTTTTGTTAAAAGAGCATCAAGACCATTTTATGCATTCCCCATCGTAAACAACCTCTATGTATTCTGAAGCTACATTTTGACCAGCCAAAAAGTAAAACAATTTCTGCTTAGATTGGATAAACAACCAAAATCCTCTCATGGTCAGTACTTGTCAAAATCATAGAATTCTATGTTCTTGTACTTCTGAGATATGATCTCAGCTTGAACTTTTCTAGCCGTATCTGTTGCGCAACCAACAAGAATAAGAATCGACGTTCCTGCAAATCCCCTGAATGCAGTCAAGTGCGTTGTCTGCTCAACAACTGCTGGACCAGCAGCCAAAATAGCCAGAAACGTTGAACCCAGAACTGATATTCGACTAAGAACCTGCATTGTAAAGTAGTTAGTGGAATGTACATGGCACTTGAACAGTAGTTTGAAACGTAGGGACATCAATACTGTTTACAAGAATCATCGCCACCTTTTTAATTTTTTTGGGTATCAATATGTACCTACATATATCACATTACTGCATATACATATAAAACTAGTAACATGTATATAATTAATTGGAAGAATAAAAGCTGCTCAAGTGGTAGCAGAACGTGGATGAAATGTTAGTATCCCCTGTTTGGGTCCAAGGAATTTTATAGTGCAATCATTGGACTTCCCAATAATTCAAAAAAAATAAAAGAAAAACAGAAAGGAAAAATCTCTAGAATTTACTCAATTTAGAGATAATAATAGTGCAGTTAACAAACCCAATTTTTAGGCATAGAAGATTAGAATCTTTGACAAAAGGAAAAATCAATTCCCCTTGGCGGAAAAAGATATCTATAATTGATATATGAAGTTATCTTATCAAATCTTAACACAATCTCGAGAAATAAATTGTTAGAACTTAAAAGGTTACCAAAAAACTTTCCCTTTGGTTCCAAAAAGAAAATAGTATCGTCAGCAATTGGATAAGGTTAAAGATATGGAGGCAGATGATCTTCTTGTGTCAAAAGTCAATGAACTATGAATCAGGATCAAGGTTTACTACTAACAATAAATGCAAAAAGAGGAGGATGAAAGGCATCTTGAAACTGTAATTTCTCTATCACATCCCAAACCTTTCTTAATACTTTATCCAAACCATTCCAACTGATTCAAAAATAAGCTTTCTTGAAATCTAATTTTGAAAACAAGATCACCTTTTCCTTGGGATCTCAAATCACCTCAATAGTAAACTTTAGGTCTCACTAACTTTACGTTGGATTAATCAGCATAAATTGATATTCAAGTGTATAATTCTATAAATTGAAGTGTTTGAATGTATTGTGTTATCAAATGTACAGGGAATCAGCCTCTTTATAGAGGAATTACAGAAATAGAAATAACTAGAAAATAGGAAAGAAGGGAAAAATACTAGCCTAAAATAAAGGAAAGATTTCTAATCATAAAATCCCTAAAATTAAGCTAAACCTAAAAAAGAAAAGATTTATAAATAATTCTATTTACATAAAAGATTCAAGAAAGGAATTAGGAATCTGATTTTGATTTGATCTAGTCAACACTCCCCCTCAAGCTGGCTTGAAGATATCATTCATTGACAGCTTGCTTATTATGCTATCAAAAGTCTTTTTGGGTAATCCTTTAGTTAGAACATCTACTAATTGTTTCGTAGTTGGAACATAGGAGATGCAAATCTGTCCTCTCTCAATCTTTTCCCTGATAAAATGCTTGTCAACTTCAACATGTTTAGTTCTATCATGCAACACTGGATTATGAGAAATGGAAATTGCAGATTTGTTGTCACAATACAACCTCATTGGTGGAGAAATGGAAACTTTTAGTTCTTGTAGGATTTTCTCTACCCATAGTGCTTCACATATTCCATGAGCCACTGCTCTAAACTCAGCTTCTGCACTACTTCGTGCCACAACACTCTGTTTTTTACTCCTTCAACTAACCAGGTTTCCGCCAACAAAAGTACAATACCCAGATGTTGACCTTCTATCCATGACATTCCTAGCCCAATCTGCATCTGTATAAGCTTCTACTTGAAGATGTCCATGCTTTTTATAGAGTAACCCTTTCCCAAGCGACCCTTTCAAGTACCTTAGGATTCTAAAGACAGCATCCATGTGTTCTTGACCAGGTGAATGCATAAACTGGCTTACCATGCTCACAGCAAATGCTATATCCGGGTGTGTATGGGATAAATAGATTAGCCTCTCTACCAACCGCTGATATCTCCCTTTGTCCATTACAATTTCTGGTTCAGCCGGCTTCAATTTTAAGTTGGGCTCTATAGGTGTTTCAGCAGCTTTATAACCAAGTAATCCCGTCTCTTTTAAAAGATCTAGGATGTACTTTTGTTGGTTCATAAAAATGCCTTCCTTAGACCTTGCAAATTCAATTCCAAGGAAGTATTTTAATGAGCCAAGTTCTTTGATTTCAAATGCTTTGGCAAGCTTCTCCTTCAAGTCTTTTAGCTCCCAAAAATCATCACCTGTCAGAATAATGTCATCCACATATACAATTAAGATGACAGTTTTATTAGCTGCTGAATGCTTATAGAAAAGTGTATGGTCAGCTTGGCTTTGAGTATAACCAAGTCCCTTCACCACCATTCTAAGTCGTTCAAACCAAGCTCTTGGGGATTGTTTCAATCCATAGAGAGATTTCTTTAGTTTGCACACTTTATTCCTCCCTAGTTTAGCTTCAAATCCAGGTGGAAGTTTCATGAACACCTCTTCCTCTAGTTCCCCATTCAGGAAAGCATTCTTTATATCCAATTGATGTAAAGGCCAATTGTAATTCGCAGCAAGAGATAAGAGAATCCGCACAGAACTGAGTTTGGCAACTGGAGCAAAAGTCTCTCGATAGTCTACTCCATAGGTTTGTGTATATCCCCTAGCTACTAACCTAGCCTTATACCTCTCTATGCTTCCATCAGCATTGCACTTGATGGTAAAAACCCACCTGCAGCCAACCAATTTTGTATTCTGTGGCAGATCTACAATCTCCCAAGTTTCATTTTTCTTGAGTGCATGCCACTCTTCCATCACTGCTAATTTCCAGTTGGGATCATCTAGTGCTTCCTCTATATTCCTAGGCTCAAACAGATTTGTAATTTTAGAAGTAAAAGCTCGATGTTTTTGAGAGAGATTTTGGTAAGAGACATAATTGGAAATAGGATGGTTGGTGCTGTTTTTGAGTACTTTTTTTGTGCAGGTTCTGGTTTCTTTCCTAAGGGCTATTGGCAAATTATTATTAGAAGTGACAATTTCAGATTTACCTGGAAGTTCCTGAAGTACTACAGTTGGGCCGTCTTCCGGGTTTTCAGATTGGGTTGGTATAGAGATGATGGGCTGTTCTCTAGTCTTCTTGGGATATTTCCGAACATAACACCGAAGCTCCTTTTCTTGTGGTATTTCTTTTCCTGTTTGGATTCCAACTAATTCTGGCACAATTTCAGAATTGGTTTCCACATCTTGTTTTGCAATTGTTTCAAAATTTACTTGATTAGTGGAAGTTGTATCCTCAATATGTAAGATAGGAGTGGGTAAAGGTTCATGCAAAAAATTTTCTTCCTTTAGACTCTCCCCCTGAAGAGAATTCTTTTGAAAAAAGGTTTCATGTTCCAAAAAAGTAACATCCATACTTACATGAAATTTCTTGGTGTGTGGATTGAAACATTTATAACCCTTTTGACTTGGGGAATGGCCAATAAAAATGCATTTTACTGCCCTTGGATCAAGTTTACTTCGATATGAAGGTGTATGTAAAAACACAGTGCAACCAAATACTTTTAAAGGTAAGTCAGAATGCAACCTACATGCTGAAAAATTCTTTTTGAAAGTATCCAACGGTGTGCAGTAATTTAACACATGTGTGGACATTCGATTTATGAGATAGGCTGCTGTTAGAACAGCATCTCCCCATAAATACTTTGGAACATTACCCTCAAACATAATGGCACGTGCTACTTCAAGAAGGTGTTTATTCTTCCTTTCAGCAATGCCATTTTGTTGGGGTGTATTGGGGCATGTAGATTGATGTTGAATACCTTTCTTTTGAAGAAATTCACCAAGATTTTTATTAAAGTATTCAGTGCCATTATCACTTCTTAATATTGAAATTTTTGTGTCAAATTGTGTTTCTACCATTGTTGAAAAATACTGAAAAATTTTAGAAACCTCAGATTTTTCATGCATGAGATAGATCCAACATAGTCGTGTGTGGTCATCGATAAAAGTTACAAACCATTTTTTTCCAAATTGAGTTGTTATTTTTTATGGACCCCATACATCACTATGAATCAAGTGGAAAGGTTTAGATGCATGATAAGGTTGAGAGTAATAAGGAGCTCTATGGCTTTTTGAACGAATACAACTTTCACATTTAAGTAAGGAAAAATCAATATTTTTAAACAAACTTGGAAACAAATGTTTGAGATATGGAAAACTAGGGTGTCCTAGTCTATTGTGCCAGAGAATTATTTGGTCCTTTATAGGCATAGAACTTATAACACTAAATCTTTGAGCTATTTTATCCTCCGAAATATCCTCAAAGTGATAAAGCCCATCCATCATCTTAGCACTGCCAATCATCTTCCTCGAAATCCGGTCCTAAAAACTACCATGAGTGTCAAAGAATGTCACAGCACAATTGGAATCCTTGCAGATTTTACTAATAGAGAGAAGATTACAAGAAAGCTTTGGTACATGTAGGACATTTCTTAGGTCAATGTTTTTGGACAGTTTAATTGTATTTTTTTCAGCAATAGATGAAAAACTACCATCAGCAACTCTAATTTTTTCATTTTCAAAGCAAGGAGAATAAGTTTTAAATAAAGGAGAGAGGATGGTCATATAGTCAGATGCACCTGAATCGACAATCCATGGTGCATTCAAGTTTGAGGTGCAGTTAAGGGACATAGGAATACTAAAATTACCTGTTTGAGCCAAAGAACCACTAGGAGTACTAGACACAGAACTGGAATTTAACAGCCTTATGAGCTGCTCAACCTGTTCCTTACTCAATGATGATTTTTCAGCCTCATGAGCAGTTGGGGTAGAGCATATTCTGGGACCAGGTTTGCTGCCTTTAAGATGTGCTGGTTTTCCATGAATCTTCCAGCAGGTTTCTCGGGTGTGACGAGGTTTATTGCAGTGGTCACACCAAAGATTGGAGGGGTGCTTCTGATTTGATGAACTTTTAAGTGCAGCACGTGCCACTAAAAGTGCATTAGACTCCAAAGAGGTCTGTTCAGTCTTGCATTTTCCCATCATCACAGCTCTACGAGTTTTCTCTCTTCTAACTTCAGCAAATACTTCTCCAATTGAGGGTAGGATTGCTCTTCCAATAATTCTGCCACGAACTTCATCTAGCTCCACGTTGAGGCCTGCAAGAAACTGGAATATCCTCCCTTCTTCCACTGTTTGTTGGTGGTGTTTGGCATCAGCGGCTGAATTCCACTTGTAGTTATTGAAGTGGTCAAGATCCTGCCACACCCGCTTCAATGTGTGGAAATATTTGGTGACATTGTCACTCCCTTGTTGAATTTCTCTAACTTTTAGAGTAAGTTCATAAATCTGGGATTTATTCCCAAGATCAGAGTACATCTCCTTGACACTATCCCACAATTCTTTGGCTGTGGTATAGTACATGTAGTTACTGCTGATATCCTCCTCCATTGAGTTCACCAGCCATGTCATCACCATGGAATTTTCGGTATCCCACACATGATATTGTGGGTCAGTGATGTTAGGCTGGCTTCGCTCACCAGTGAGATATCCAATCTTCCCTCTTCCACGGATATACATCTGAACTGATTGAGACCACCTAAGGTAATTTGACCCATTGAGTCGAAATGTGGTGATCTGAACTGAATGGGAGTCACCACTAACTAGTACCCGTTGCTCAGATTTTAAATCTGATGGAGTAGGAGTGGTGTTCTCCTTCTGTTCAGGATTAATGACTGAGGAACTGTCAGTCATAGCTATAAATCAGAGGCACAGTGCAGAGATCCTGCTCTGATACCAAATTGAAGTGTTTGAATGTATTGTGTTATCAAATGTACAGGGAATCAGCCTCTTTATAGAGGAATTACAGAAATAGAAATAACTAGAAAATAGGAAAGAAGGGAAAAATACTAGCCTAAAATAAAGAAAAGATTTCTAATCATAAAATCTCTAAAATTAAGCTAAACCTAAAAAGGAAAAAATTTATAATTAATTTTATTTACATAAAAGATTCAAGAAAGGAATTAGGAATCTGATTTTGATTTGATCTAGTCAACACTATACAATATTGTTAAAATAAAAAGATGATGTAATTAATAAGGTAGTCAATGAAAGTAAAAATAGAGAAGGAAAAATTTACTGTTTTGATAAATGCAGCTGTACTTCTGCCAGGTCTGACAAGTGGAATTGAAGCACCTTGTCGTTTCAATTGCTCACTCACATCATCAGGATCCAATTGTAGGAAGGTGTAATAGTAATTGAAGAAGGCAATCAAAAGTATGTTAAATAGAACATAGAAGGAGCCTGCAATAGAAAGTCCAGTTATAACGTACGAATCAATATCTGAGACAAAACAAGGGTAGCACAACATGATAAGCTTCCACTTTACCAATGCATGACAAAAATATCCAGATCTCTTCCGACATTCGTACAAACAGTTATCTAAAAGCAGTTTCATAATGCAAGAAATGCGAGCATTTAGCAGTCGAATATACAGGATCCGACATTTCAAGTCTAAATAAGATGCTACATAAATCCAGTTATAAATGAACAGCATACCCCCTGGGTTCAAAGCTACTGCAGTTTGCTTCAATGCATTCAAACCAGTGAAGCGTGCTAAAGTACCGGGAAGAGCTAATGATGATGTAGAGAATATGATGGGCATTACCCCAGAACTATTTACCTGTCAATGTGCACATCTATATTCTTAAATGTTGAATTTTGGGAAAAGTTAAATAAATTATAAAAAAGACCTGGTGAAAAGGAGAGACCTTAAAGGGTAAGTAGGCAGATTTTTCAAGTCCTCTGGTTTTGCTAGTGAATCTTGAAGCATAGTTAAGAGGAATTTTTCTCTCTGCTTCCTGAAAGCCGTTGGTAGGATCAATATTCCGTGCACAAGATACATCTTTGTTTAACAGTTGAAATGAGTCATACCTGAACATAGACAATACCAACTACCAACAAAAAGAAGGACACAATGATGGTAGCAAGTCCAATATAATTAGCATCGTTAAATGCCTGTGCAATTGTTCGACCAAAAGAAGCTGGCAAGTAGGAGATAATGTTTGTAAATATCAAAAGAGAGGTGCCATTGCCGAGTTTTAGGTCTGTGATTCGTTCACCGATGTATGTTGTAAACACAGAGCCAAGAGTCAACAAGATAATAGATGAAAGAACCCACTCAGTACTAAAGTCATTCACATAAGGACGTAAAAAGAGGACTTGGCCAATTGCCTGAAATGAAAAAAACAGGAGTGATGATTATAACAACTTCATCAGATAAGTATACATTTTAAAATTTTAAAAAGAGAGTAATTTAAGTTAGAATAAAGAAGATATGAGTTTTAAAAAGATGAGAATTTTAAATCTAAACATGAGTCAAGAGAAAATGCAGTGTTCACATAGATCACAAATTTCCTGACCTGTACAATTGCAAATCCAACTGAGGCATATCGAGTGTATTGAAGAACTTTCTTTCTTCCAGCCTCACCTTCTCTTTTCTGAAGATCTTGCAACTTTGGATATACCTGTGCAAGAAGCTGGAAAACAATTTGTGCATTGATGAAGGGAACAATACCAAGGGAGCAAATCCCAAGCCTACCAATACCGCCTCCAGAAAACGAGTCCAGAGTGCTTAATAAACTATTCTGATCTAAATTTCCAACAAAAGCCTCCCTATTAACCCCCCCTAGAGGAATATACACACCAAGACGTGACAAGGCAAGAAACCCTAAAAGCTTGAGAAACTTTCCTGGCAATGGACCTTTAAAGAAATCTCCAAAATCAATTGAACTATCCTCTATAGCAGCTGCAAATACGAAGATAAATAATCACTTCTACATAACATCAAGTTCATCAAATGATCAAGTCAGGAGTTTTTATCCAAAAACACAAATTTTAAAAAATGTATATTATGAAGTCAGGAATTAAACCTGCTATTCCTCGTGAAGAATTAGGCTTTTCCTTGTCTGTACTTGAAGCACTCTCAAAAGTTTGCGAAAACAAGGAGACTACATTCTCCCAAGTAGAATTTAACCGGGAAGATAAATCCGGGTTAATACCCAAGGGATCGAAATTCGATGCATCATAGCTGCGTAAAGTCAAAAGCAGCAGGTGGTTAACAATCACAAGTCATTGAACATATTACAAATAGAGTAGCTTGTGATCCCAGGGCACTTTCCCCAGTTCACCAAGGGATGATTTGCCAAAAATTAACTGTAATTCTTTCACATTTAGTCAGGTTCATTACAAGTCTTACAAAGAATCCATCATGCTATGTATACGCTAAAAATCAAATTGATTTCAAACACTATGCAAAAATAATTGCAAATAACATTAACACAAACTGTAAAGACCTAAACCAAATTAGTGTGCTGCAAGTATTTCTGAATCAGAGATACATTAACTGATAGATTGCATTACAACATTGAAAAGTGAAACTAGCAGAGGACAGAGCCCACTTTGGAAGAGGAACCAATGAAAGAACAGGTTTTGGCATCATTTACCAGGTGGAGACATGCCTGGGATTCCATGTGAGGCTAGTGTTGGGTGTCCTCTGGACAGAAAAACTCGCTCGGAAAATTGAATATTTGAGTTTTGTGCTGAAACGACGCTGCCAAGAACAGAGTGGAGAAGAAAAGGAAGCATCCCTGACCGTTATCAACATTATTATCCACAAACTAACTTGTGCTCGTTCACGAATAATACCAGCCTCGGAACAAAATGTGGGAACTGTTGGGCTTTCTCCTTTTTTTTTTTTTTTTTTTGACGAAACAAAAGTACGCTATTACGCTTGTGATCTTGGTTAAAGCTGCTGAACTAAAATACCCGAAAAAACAAAAAAAAGAGTTAACAACAACACCAACAACAATAAAAGGAGTGTTAGAAGTCAATAAATTTTATGATTTATAACTATTAATTAATTATTATTAATATTTTTAATAGTATAATATTTCATCTAATAATATAAAATTATTTATTTTTTTTATTAGTTAAATATTAGTCAAATTTTAATAAAAATATTGTTTTCTTAAACTTTCTCTAATAATAATCTATAATCATCTCATATATAATGACAAAACATGAATTTTAGTATCTAAATTTACTTTCTAATATTGTTCCTAATGAAAAAACAGCTATAATTATCATTTTTAAAACATTGAGGCTTGATTTTCTCTCTCCATGTACATATTCTACGATCATTCCAAATAAAAAAATTTCCACCAATTTTATTTTATAGTGTGTCATAATAATTCATCTTTTTCTACCCCATTTTTATTTATATTTATAACAATGTGTAATCTATAATCTATAATAATTCTATAACAATATATAAAGTGAATATGAAAAAATTGGTGCCAATTTTAATTTTTTTATTTTAATTCTATTAATAAAGAATAATTAATATAACTGTTATTTTAAAAAAGGTTAAAAATATAATTATCAATTAACTCTACTTCATTCATATTGCGGTTACTTCTCAATTCCACGCATAATGTCTATCCACATCGTCTTCTTCTTTCTCTTTTTTTAAGTTTTTGTCTACTTTTATTAATTTTTTTATCATTTTGTATTTTTTCATTTATTAAATTAATTATGTATTAAAATATTTTTATTTTTTTATTTCCAAAAAATTACAAAGAAGAAACGAACTTATAATTAAGTATGCTAAAAACTCTATTATAAGTTATCATTAAGCCAACGAACTATAACTCAAATGACATGATCTCTCTTATTCACTTAAAAGCTGCGGGTTATGGAGTACACATTTCATGCAATCATATAGTTACATAGATAATAAAGAATGAAGCGATTTTTAAGGAGAAAAAAAAAGTATACTTTAGTGAATCTTTGACTGAAAGTAAATTATTTTATTATTTGTGGAATTTAAAAGGGATGAAGACAAGAAAAAAAAATTAGTCTTAGTTTAACGTGAATTATACCTGAGGGGTGTCAGTGTATTTATAGTAAAGTTGATAACCACCTTTGTTAGAGTAGTTCTACCTTTGTTGGTGGACGACCGTTCCCTTTATCTTGAGAGCTGTTGGGGTCTATCTTTTTGGAGGTGATAGAGATACTTGGAGAGATTTGCAGAGGCAGTTACTTGTTTGGACAAGTAGAGCTGGGCTCCTTTGTCAGTGTCCGACATCTTTAAAGAGGTTGGGTGCATTTGTGGAAGCTTCCTTTATTGGTGGGTCTTTTTGTTTATTAGGTCTAACTTTTGCTTATTGGACCAAGGTATGAACAATGTTCCTACTTGAGTCCTGAGCTCTTTAAAAAGGTCAGGCTCGAGCAATGCTGTGATTATGGTTTTGATGTCGGTACGCCACCTTTATAAAGGTCGGGTTACCCGACGTGTTTTTTGAAAATTTGAACGTTATCACTTTAATGAGGAGCGAAGATTGCGTGGCAGTTTTTTCTTAGAATTCGCGCACGCTTTAAAGAGGAGTTAAGGGGCCGTTTGCCCCTTGTCTCTTATAAAAAACCCTCTAACTCTCCTTTTCCCTTTTTCTCCAATTCCAAGAGTGCTTTATTTTTCCTTTTTTCCTTCGTAAAGATCTTTTCCCTTCCTTTCTTACTTTTTATTTACTCTTACTTTCCAAGACTTCTCCATCATGGATTTTTTGAAGGTCTTACCTCGGAGAGGAACGTTCGCGCTTTGTTACTGTTTGACGTGCCCCTCCTTAAAATCTTCGTCCATGTTGGTTCCTTTTATCTTCTTCCTGATAATCTTGCATTTCTGTTTACCTGAGACTGCTCTGAGTAATGGTGTTGGGGTTAATGCGCTCTGTTTGTCGATTCTTGGGGTTGCTTGGACTGTTATTGCATTACTTTTTGTTTGAGAAATCTTTTGGTTTTTTTTTCACTGATTGGAGCTGGTATTGGAATGTTTGGTTGTGCGTCTCAATTTTGTATTTGTTGTTTTGAGATCGTCTAAGGACTTCTGAAAAAATTTTGAAAAAACTGTAGTCATTTTGTTGTTTGTTTGGTTGTATTGCCTCCAATGGTGTCGCTTCTGTGTGATGATGCTATTTTTGTCACGTGGGAGAGGCACCATTTTGCTATGCCTCGAAAAATTTTCGAAAAATGGCTTTTTCTTGTTTGGCCTATTTTGACCGACTTCTTTTGGACGATGTCCGAGCACTTTTTAGTAACGACTTCTTCACTTTGCATTTGCAGGGATAGACTTTATGTCTCATTCTACTATTCTCAGCATGTCGACTAAGGTTCCCTCTAATCTCCTAACCTGGGTAAATACCACCGTTCTGTCTTGTGTTCCCGTAGTAGATAGCGAGTATTGTGATACCTTCCGTAGACATCATAAGATTTGTGAGAATAGAGAGGACGAGAGAAACTTTGAGTTGATAATGTCCGATCCTGAGGAGAGGGTTTGTTTTTCTCCTTTGGATAACTCAAAGCGTCCTTTCTTTTATGCATACGACTGTTTTTTCCAATGTTCTGAAAACCGATTCAAACCGACTGGTCGAACCGGTTGAACCGTGAATCGGACGCTGAAGCGGTTCGGATAACAAGGAAAACCGCAGATTTTGAAAACTGCCGTTGAACCGACGAACCGGCCGGTTACCGGTCGGTCAAACCGAACCGGGACCTGGCCCGTTTTTTAACCTTGCAGCAAAACACCGCCGTTTTGCGTTTTGGGAACCCTAATTCCCTTTTTCCTTTTGCAGTTCGCACTTTCGTCCAGCACCAGCACTCCAGCGTCCCACAGAAGACATAACAACACCCACCGAGCCACCACAGTTCAGCAAGGGTCAGAGAGAGTGAGACTGTGAGTCTGTGAGAGACATAGAGAACGCCTGAAGCCCTGAACGCACTCACCTCCGTCGCGCCTTCAGCACCGTCACGCAGTCAGCAGGGTCGCGCCGTCAGCTCCATGGCGCCGTTGGGTCCATCGCGCCGTTAGATACCTCGCGCAGTCAGCACCGTTCCGCCGTCAGCTCCGTCGCGCACTCAGCTCCGTCGCGCCCTCAGCCACTTCGCATGTCACCTCCGTCGAGCTCTGCCTCTGAGAGAAAGCAATAGAGTTCGGTTGAAGCGTTGAAGCGGTGAAGCCTGAAATCCTTCGAGCTCTGAGAGAAAGCAATAGATTTCCTTATTTTCAGGTAATTTTTAATTTAGTTATGAACATGATTTTGTGATGAAATCTTATACTGATTCTGATGAACTGAACTCTGAGTCTCTGAAACTGTTATGAACTGATATGAGAACTCTGTGAACTCTGATGATTTTGTGATGAAATATGAACTGATTTTGTGACATGATTTTGTAAATTCTGATTTTGTGAAATCTGATTGTGTGAAATCTGATTTTGTGACATGATTTTGTCATTGTGAACTCTGATTTTGTATACTCTGATTTTGAGAGATGATTTTGTGAACAAATAATTTTTTGAACCTGAGATGTTGTTTGTATACTCTAATTTTGGAATTTGGATGTTGTTTGTTCATTTGTTGTGAACTTGAGAGTTGAGATTATTGGGTTGGATTGCTGGTAATATTTAGGTATGGAAGAAAGTATCAACCAAGACCTACCTAGGAATAATAATGCTGAAAATAATTCTGCTTCGAATGAACGTTCTCTTCCTCCCGCGAGTAACAAAAATCAGTCACAAACTTCTAGTGTTCGGGGGAAAACTGATCCTGCTTGGAGATACGTTGCTTTACAAAATATAAATGGAAAACCACATTACCAATGCTTATTTTGTCTGAGTACTTTTGGGGGTGGGGAATTAATAGAATGAAAAAGCATTTGGCGAAGATAGGTGGAGACATTAAAAAGTGTTCTAAGGTCCCGTATGATGTAGAAAAACAAATGGAAGGTTTATTGAAAGAGATTCAGAAAAGTAAAACTAGTAAAAGGAAAGTAAGTTTCAACGAAGAGGGTACAGATGAGTGTGAGGATGCAATTGATGAAGCAATAGCGCAAGAGGAACAACAAACTCCGAGTCAGTTACCAACTAAGGAGGTTGTTGGAGGCGATCCAAAAAAGAAAGCAAAAACCATTATTCCTCCTATGTTTGCACCAAGAACAACTCTGGGAAGTCAACCAAGTCTGAAAAGCGTGTTTCAAAACAAAGAGGCGCTTCATGAAGTTGATAAGCGAGTGGCTAGATGGCTTTTGGATTGTAGGATTCCTTTCAATGCGGTTATGTCACCTTTTTTTCAAGATATGTTGGATGGTGTAGCTGGCTTTGGGCCTGGTTATAATGGTCCTTCTTATGACTCTTTGAGGGTTAACTTATTAGCCGATCTCAAAAGGGAGTGTCAAATGGTTGTTGATAGCTATAGGTCTGCTTGGAAAGAAACTGGATGTACTCTCATGGCTGATGGTTGGACAGATCAAAGACAAAGAACGTTGATTAATTTTTTGGTTTATTGTTCGAAAGGGTTGTGCTTTGTGAAATCTGTAGATGCCTCAAGTATGGTTAAAAATGCTTCTAGCTTGTGTGACTTATTTTCAGAGGTGATTGAATGGATTGGACCTGATAATGTTGTTCATGTAGTGACCGATAATACTGCGAATTATGTTGCTGCTGGTAGGCTTATTAATAGGAAATTTGAAATTATTCACTGGTCACCTTGTGCTGCTCATTGCTTGAATCTTATTCTAAAAGATATAAGCAGCATACCACATATTTCTAGCCTTGCAACACGTGCTTCGAAGATTACCGTGTTTGTATATAATCATACGGTGTTCTTGTCCTGGCTAAGACAAAAAGATGATTGGAGGGAGATTGTTCGTCCAGGTGCAACTCGTTTTGCCACTGTCTTCCTCACATTGATGAGTATCTTTGAGCGCAAATCGGAATTACAACAATTGGTTGTTGATACACACTTTATCGGACACAAATTAGGAAGGAGTGCTAATGGTAGAGCTGTGAGTGCAATTATCCTAGACAATAAATTTTGGGATGATTATTTTACTGTATGCCAAATTGTGAGTCCGTTGATTAAATTGCTGAGGTTGGTAGATGCCGATGATAAACCATCTTTGGAAATTGTTTATGAAGGTATGCTGAGGTCAGAAAATGGAATCAAAGAAATGTTCAAGCATAGGAAGAGTGCATATCAACCTTACACAGAGATTATCAACTCAAGATGGGACAAACATTTGAAAAAAAATCTTCACGAAGCAGCCTATTTCTTGAATCCTGATTGCTTTTTTTCTAAAAATTATAGAGAATCACCTGATGTCATGCGAGCTTTACTTGATCTTGTTACATTTCATTGCAAGGTTAATAATTTAGATTCAGTTGAGGCAATGAAAGAAATACACTTATATAGAGATCGAAAGGAAAGCTTTGATAGGCCTGAAGCTATTCCAGCTGCAAAAAAACTTCAACCTGGTAATAATATCTGTTTGATAATAAGCTTTAGTTATTTACTTATTTTATGTTTTGATTTCCTTAATTTGATAACTAATACTTGAGATATGGGATTGTAATTTATAGATGAATGGTGGAGGTTATTTGGTAGTTCTGCTCCATGTTTACAAAAAAATGGCAGTTCGCATTCTTAGCCAAGCATCTGCTTCTTCAGGGTGTGAAAGGAATTGGAGTCTTTTTGATCAAATTCATACAGCAAGAAGAAATAAATTAGAGCATGATAGGCTAAATGATATTGTGTATGTTTGATGCATGAGCATCTTGTCTATCTTTTCCTAGTGAATTTGCATCAAATTTGTTGAGTTTAATTAAGAATTAATTATATTTTAGCCACTATGGATGCTATTTTGAGTTTTGTGCAATTTTATTTATTTTAGGTAGCATTCGGAGGGATTTGATGAAGTTTTTGCAGAGAAAAAGAAGAAACCAAAGAGATGACCAGCGAAGACCGACGCGGACGCATGGCTCACGCGACCGCGCGGAATGGAGAAATCGCAATGACGCGATCGCGTGCCTGACGCGAACGCGTGGACTGGAATCTGCACAAATGACGCGAGCGCATGAACGACGCGGACGCGTCACATACGCGATCTGCAATAATACAGAAAATGCTGGTTTCGATTTTTGGGCTATTTTTGACCCAGTTTCCAGCCCAGAAAACACAGATTAGAAGCTGCAGAATGGACAAAGCAAGTGGTCCCCACCCATCAACTGAAAATCTGTTAATTAATTCGAATTTAAATTCAAATCTTATCTTTTAGGAAAAGATATTATTTTTATTTTTAGATAATTAGATTTTAAATTAATTAGGATTAGTTATAAAAAGGGGAGACTTCTCTTCTATTAGGTACATTACATTAGAGGAATTCCATTAGGGAATTCTATACAAATTTACATTCTACATTCCATGAGCAACTAAACCTCCACTATTAAGGTTAGGAGCTCTGTCTAGTTGTATGGATTGATTTTATTACTTTTTCTATTTTAATTTATGTTTTGGATTTATATTTAAGAATTGTTTTCGTTCTTTATCTTATGAATTTGGGTGGAACGGAAGTATGACCCTCTTTCTATTTGAGTTCTTGTATAACTTGGAAAAGCTCTATACTTGAACAACAGCTTGAAAACATATTCTCCTAAATTCTAATTATCTGGATTTAACGGGATACGTGACATATAATCCTTTTATTCTTTGGGTAATTAGAGTTTTTGTGGCATGCAAACTAGAATTTGATCATGTACCCTTTAATTGGAATTAATTGACCAAGGAATTGGCAGTTAATGAATTTTAGAGGAGACTATGAAGGTCTAAGGAATTAGGGTCTAGTCACATATAGTTTGCCATAAATTAAATCCTACATAATTAAAATAGTTAGTAAGAAAAGTTAATCCCGAAAAATAGATAACTCTAAAACCTTAACTGTTTTCCCATATTTTATTTTTAACTTAATTACTTGCGTACCTGCCTTATGATATTTTCAACTTAACCTTTTAAACATCTCAATATCAAAACCAATTTTTGCTTGCCTAACTAAGCCAATCAATCAATCATTGTTGCTTGATCCATCAATCCTCGTGGGATCGACCCTTACTCACGTAAGGTATTACTTGGTACGACCCGGTGCACTTGCCGGTAAGTTTGTGGGTTGTAAAATACCGCACCAAGTTTTTGGCGCCGTTGCCGGGGATTGATAGTGATTAACAACTATCAGTTGTTTGATTGCTTAGATTAGACATTTTATTTTTAATTTTATTAAAATCTATTTAAAAAAAATTTCGAAAAAAAAATTTGACGGCATTTTTCTTTTTTTTCCTTTACGTTAATTTTTTCTTTTTTTTTCTCCTTTACGTTATTTTCTTTTTTTTTTCTTTTCGTTTACTTCCCCCCCTTTTTTTACGCCGTACCTTTTTTTTCTTTCCTTTATTTTATTTATATAATAAAAAAATTATATATATATAAAACAAAAAAACAAAAAAAACAAAAAAATATTTTCAAAAAAAAAAAGAAATATTTATGTTCTTTCTTCTTTGCTTTCCTATTTACTACATGGTGCGTTTAATCTTTTTTGGTGTTTTGTGCTAAGGAAAAATAATTGAGAGAGATCACATGGGTTACTACTCACACCCGAGTGGTGATTCATATTATGGTGGATGGAGGAACTATCCAAATTTTGGTTGGCAAGGTTAAAACTAAAGAAACTTCAATGCTCCATATTCCAACTATCAAGAGCCACCACCTCCATATTTATACCACGAACCACCATCTCCATATTCGTACCAAGAACCACCACCTTTCTATCCATATCAAGAACCATCATCCTTCTACCCATATCAAGAGCCACCATCTTCCTATTCATCTCAAATACCATCAGATCTTGAGCTCCTCATGAAAGAATGCCTACATGATATAAAGACAAGTGTTAAAAATATAGAGAAATATGTGCAGACAATAATCAAGAACTAGGAAGAGGAACAAGCAAATTCCTTCCCAAGAGATATAATGCAAGTTCCTATGGAAGAAAGTGAGGAAACCAATCAAAGGAGTTTATACTCCAGTGAATTAGAAAACTTTCCACCCTCACATATGGAAGAAGAGGAAGATGTACAACCTCTCATGCCCTTGGTAAACAATGAAGAAGAGATTGAATTAAAAGAAAGCTACCAAGAGGAAGATGTTCAAATTGAGGAAGCTTGCAAAGAGGTAGAAGAAATCAAAGGAGAGCACAAGGGAGTGGAGCTTGCAAGACCTCTTCCAAAGCCACCACCATCCAATACAGCATTTAAGTGGGTAAAATTACTATCCTTAACCTTTGCTTTCCCACTTGAATATGGGCTACTAGAGACGGATGGTCAACTTAGAGCTCTTTGTGGCATTAAGAGTAAGAGGAAGATGGTTAGTGGCAAGAGATATCAAGCAAGGTTCAATATAGTTGCATGCTCCAAATTGAAGTGCAAGGATTGGTGTAGAGCTCACTTGAATGGGTCTAGAAGGTTGTTTAGATGTCTCTGTGAGAATTCAGATTGCTTGCCACCCGGTGGGAACAATGGTAATCCACAAGAAGACGGGTGTAAAAGCAAGGTTTGGGACCCTGGAATTCATTCCCACAATCAACACTCTTGGGGCCCTGTCACTTGCTTCAACTTGCTCAAAGGCATTATGCATCTAGTTTGGGATCCCAGTGACCATTGGAATTACAAACATTGGTGGAGATTCCTAGATCAGTACAAGCACAAGCCACCATGACAAGGAGCTCACCACATGTCCAACTTAAGGACTTTAACTAAAAGTGCTTGGTGGGAGACAACCCACCGTGGTATGATTGTTTCTTTTCATTCTTAGTTGTTTTTCGTAGTAGTAGTTTTATTGCTTATTTGATTTTTATTGAGTTCTTACTAATTTTCTAATCATGCAGCTATTTTATCACAGGAACCGAACACCTCAAGCTCTATATTTCAAAAAAAAAAAAAGAAAGAAGAGAGAGAAGAGCAACCGACGCGCAAGCGTCGCTGACGCGGACGCGTCAGATGGGTGTGCGTGAAAAATAAATTTGAACAGAGAGTTCCGCAGAAATGGCGCTAGACTCCTGCCTTTCACACAAACAATCCCACGCGAACGCGTACCTCACGCGTTCGCGTCATTTGTGATTTTTGCCATTCACGCGGGCGCGTCCCTGACGCGAACGCGTGACCGGTGAATTCGACGTAAAAGAGTATTGGACAGAGAGTTGTGCTGGCTTGGGGCAGGAAGTGTGCTAAAAGCACAAATTAGATCACGCGGACGCGTGACTGATGCGTTCGCGTCAATTGCACATATGGCCATGCACGCGAATGCCCGCACGACGCGAACGCGTCGTATGAATAATTGATTCACAAGCATTGTGAACAGAGAGTCGCGCGGGCGCGCGACTGGCTTCGCATGAATCGCACAAAATCCATGGCACGCGGACGCGTGCCTGACGCTAATGCGTCATTATGAAGTATTCGCGACCCACGCGTACGCGTGCCGTACGCGTACGCGTGCCGTACGCGTACGCGTCGCTTGCGCCGCCCAGTTTTCTTTCTCTCTCCCTCCCAATTCTAATTCTCTCTTATTCTTTTATCCTTTTATTTTCTCTCCTTTTCATCTTCGTCTTTTCTATTTTCAGTTCTTCTTTGCTTGAGGACAAGCAAACCTTTAAGTTTGGTGTTGACGCTGCGCTTATTGGTTTTTTTCTGGCACTAAAGGGAGGCGAATCATCTTCAATGAGGAACACAACCTAAAGAATAAAGCGACCGCTAGGATAACTAAGGTGGTTGAGTTCCTTTCATTTTATTCCTCCCCTCTTTTTCCAATGTTATGTTCTGGCTTTCTGCTATTTTACTTTGTTTGTTGCATGATCTTTTATTAGTTAGAATTTTAGGACTAGTTTTTTTTTTTAATTTCTTTAATGCTGAAAAGATGTTTCATGCACCACTCACTGAACTTGAATCTAAAAAAAATGAAGTGATGTATTGCATGAGAAATTGAGTCTAATTTTAAGAATAGTCTCATTTACTTAAAAGTGGTGGTATTTTCTGTGATTTTTGAATGCATGATATGAACAGTGTATATTTGAATTTGAATCAAGTGATGTTGATGTATAAGGAACATGAATTTAGAGAATTATTATGACTTCTCTGAAATAAACAAAAATTTAATCCTTGAAGGAAAAGAAACAGCAAAAGAAAAAAATATATAAATTAAAAAATAATAATAATAAAAGCAAGGTCCAAGGCTCTGAGCATCAATGACAAGGGAGGTCAAATATGATTAAAAGCTCAAAGAGTTGTTTCCCTAGTCATATGCTTGTGGTGTGATTGTGTCAAGTAATCCTTGAGACAGAATACTTAGAGTCGAGATCAATTACATTTAACAGAGTATGCCAAAGGCTTTGAGCACCACTGTCTGGGAGTAATTAAAAGAAAAATCAGAACTCAAAGAGAGTTTCCCAGTTAAGTGCTTGCGGTGTTTCTGTGTCAAGTAAAGCTTGAGACAAAACATTTAAAGTCACGGCTAGGCTTAAGGTGCAAAGCACCAAAGAAAAATAAATTAAAGTAAATTTTGCTGTGTTCAAGGATTAAACTGAAATATAAAGATCAGAGAATTCATAATATTATCCGGATTCTAATTCCGAACGACAATAACATTCTTGATTCAAAGGAGAGTGAGATGCCAAACCTATTCAGGATTACAGTTATAAAGCCCACTATAAAAAGAGACATGAGTTTAATCGAACTCTCATTCTCATGCAAATTCACATCATAAGCTTATATTAGTTTTGGTTGCTTGAGGACAAGCAACAGTTTAAGTTTGGTGTTGTGATGCGTGAGCATCTTGTCTATCTTTTCCTAGTGAATTTGCATCTAATTTGTTGAGTTTAATTAAGAATTAATTATATTTTAGCCACTATGGATGCTATTTTGAGTTTTGTGCAATTTTATTTATTTTAGGTAGCATTCGGAGGGATTTGATGAAGTTTCTGCAGAGAAAAAGAAAAAACCAAAGAGATGACCAGCGAAGACCGACGCGGACGCATGGCTCACGCGACCGCGCGGAATGGAGAAATTGCAATGACGCGATCGCGTGCCTGACGCGAACGCGTAGACTGGAATCTGCACAAATGACGCGAGCGCGTGGACGACGCGGACGCGTCACATACGCGATCTGCAATAATACAGAAAACGCTGGTTTCGATTTCTGGGCTGTTTTTGACCCAGTTTTCATCCCAGAAAACACATATTAGAAGCTGCAGAATGGACAAAGCAAGTGGTCCCCACCCATCAACTGAAAATCTGTTAATTAATTCGAATTTAAATTCAAATCTTATCTTTTAGGAAAAGATATTATTTTTATTTTTAGATAATTAGATTTAAATTAATTAGGATTAGTTATAAAAAGGGGAGACTTCTCTTCTGTTAGGTACATTACATTAGAGGGTTTCCATTAGGGAATTCTATACAAATTTACATTCTACATTCCATGAGCAACTAAACCTCCACTGTTAAGGTTAAGAGCTCTGTCTATTTGTATGGATTGATTTTATTACTTTTTCTATTTTAATTTATGTTTTGGATTTATATTTAAGAATTGTTTTCGTTCTTTATCTTATGAATTTGGGTGGAACGGAAGTATGACCCTCTTTCTATTTGAGTTCTTGTATAACTTGAAAAAGCTCTATACTTGAACAACAGCTTGAAAACATATTCTCCTAAATTCTAATTATCTGGATTTAACGGGATACGTGACATATAATCCTTTTATTCTTTGGGTAATTAGAGTTTTTGTGGCATGCAAACTGGAATTTGATCATGTACCCTTTAATTGGAATTAATTGACCAAGGAATTGGCAGTTAATGAATTTTAGAGGAGACTAAGAAGGTCTAAGGAATTAGGGTCTAATCACATATAGTTTGCCATAAATTAAATCCTATATAATTAAAATAATTAGTAAGAAAAGTTAATCCAGAAAAATAGATAACTCTGAAGCCTTAACTGTTTTTCCATATTTTTTTTAACTTAATTAGTTGCGTACCTGCCTTATGATATTTTCAACTTAACCTTTTAAACATCTCAATATCAAAACCAATTTCTGCTTGCCTAACTAAGCCAATCAATCAATCATTGTTGCTTGATCCATCAATCCTCGTGGGATCGACCCTTACTCACGTAAGGTATTACTTGGTACGACCTGGTGCACTTGCAAGTAAGTTTGTGGGTTGTAAAATACCGCACCAATGTTACATATAATTTGCGTCTTAAATCCAGGTAATATATATTTCATCCTTTCATTTCATATCATTAGATTTTGTATAGCTAATATACTAGGCTTATCATATATTGTATTTAATTTGTTAGGAATGAAAGAAAAAAAAGAAAGCAAAAGTCGCAATATGATCCAATCGATATTGAAACTATTGATAAGGTTGATTTTTGGGTGACAGAAGAAGTTGTTGAAAAAGAGCCTGATCTTCCAAGTAATATTGAAGACTTGCTTGGTGAGTATTATAGTATATTGATCAGATAATAAATTACAATAGCTTTGATCTTTAATTTATTGATAATGTGTTATATTTTCTTAGATGAGATTGATGCTGATTTAGATCAAGGTGGTGGTGGTGGTAGTACTAGTACATTTTATGCTGCACCACTTGCTTTGTCTGGTCCAAGTAGTGGAAATGAAGGTGATGAAATCAATGATGCAAATCTGCAGCAAATTATGGAGGATTTTGATGATTGATGACAAATTTGGATAATTTTGATGCTGCTATGTTATGTTTGGTTGTTTGTTTGTTGACTTTTGAACTTTGAATTTGTATTTGAATGAGATTATAACATTTGGTTTATGTAGTACTTTTAATTTGAATGATATTTTAAAGTTTAGATTAGACTATAATTATATTTTCATGTGCTTATTTATATTTTATTTATTATTTTATTATAAAACGGTTTTTACGGTTCAACCACGGTCGGACCGGTTGAACCTATGAACCAGTGAACCAGTACCTAGAGCGGTTCAATAACCGGTTCGATTTTCAGAACCTTGGTTTTTTCACTAGGCTAGGCATATCTCTTCCTTTTACCGATTTCGAAACAAACATTCTTTGGGTTTGCAATGTAGCCCCTTCCCAACTTTACCTGAACTCTTAGGCCTTTTTAAAAATTTTTCAGCTTTTATGTCGGAAACTTAATGTCTGACCTTCTACCGAGCTTTTTCTCTACCTATTTGTTTTTACCAAACCCGAGACACTGAAAAGGGAAGGCTTCTTGGCTTTCTTTCTGCGCCGTCTAGGGTAAAAAGTATTCTCCATTTTTGATGAATCATTCCATGACTTTAAAAATCATTTCTTTAAAATTCGGGCCGTGGAGGATGCCCGACCTTTCTTTCTGGATGAGAATGACGAACTTTCCTTTCCTCTTTACTGGCAAGAACAACCTGTAGTGACCAAATATACCATAGATAGTCTAGATAAGATTCAAAATGCCTTCGTGGGTGTGTTGCAAGAGTGCTGGAGGCGAGCTCCTCACTTGGACAACAAAAGATACTTAGGAGACCTCAGTCAGCTCTGGTCTAAGTTAGGTAGTTTTTCCAACCGATATCTTTTTATGTTACCTCGGGTTATATTTTTTCTATCTTAACGTGCCTTTGTATATCTTTTCAGAAAGTATGACTTCCAAGACTTCTTCGATGAAGTATTTGCATCAGGCTCGTAAGACTGTAGTGGCCGAAAGTTTTTAGGACAAAGAGTTTAAGGGGACATCCTCCATATCTTCCCCTGAGAAAATGGATTCTGGTGTTGCTGCCTAGAAGAAGGTTATCCTTACTCCAACTGTTCTCCTGATCCCTTCCAATCCAATTTTGGAGAGCTCGGGTACCCTGTTGCCTCAATGACCTCGCCCAATAAAGAGAAAACCTCTGGGGAGCCAAGTATCAACAACAAGGACTTTGACGGATTTGATTGAAGCAAAAGGAACATCTGCCCTATAGCTAAATAGCCATGGATGATGTGGCTATCCAAAATCACCTCAACCATATGGCGCGTAATTATATCCGTATGGCGGGGGTGAGTACTGCTCTGGCCAAGGAGCTAAAAAGGATTCCTGTTCATGCCAGCCAAGCTTACTTGGACTCTGCCCGAGCCAAGGTAGAGAGACTGAATAGCTTGAAGGAGGAGTTGGTGGGGGAGAATACCAAGCTGAAGTCGGATCTAGAAAAGGCTCGTTCTTGAGCGGTAAAGGCTGAGGCAGTAGCGTTGATGGCAAAAGGGTGAAGAAAAGGGCTAAAGAGAGTTACACGAGGACTTATAGGGAGCTTATCGACCTGAGGGAGGAGCTTAAAACTGCCCGAGAGGAACATAGCGCCCTTCAAGAAAACGTGGTCGGGGATATGGACGAGCTGTTTGAAAACTCAAAAACTTCAGCTCCCCAGGTCGGTCAAACTTCTACAGCGTCCGAGGTCCAACCTGAGGTCGTTATTGTGGAGACCTCTTCTCCGTCTTCTGCTGCTATCTCAGTTGTGCTCGTTTCCATGCATCCTCCCACCCCTTCTGTCAAGGGAAAAGATTCCACTACGGGCGAGAATCTCAACCTGCTTCTTGGCGAGAAGTCTTGAGTTCTTTTTAGTGTTGTTTTACATGTTTGGAATGACCCGTCTTGTGGGTTTCTTGTGACACTTAATTTTTTGTTAATAGCTGGTAGTTTCTTAAACACTTTTTACCTTTTTACTTTAGTTGTTTCCACAACTTTTAATAGTATTGTTCAAATTTATTCTCTTTATATCTCAGAGAATATTTTTGCTTTTGAAATGAAGTTATGTTTTTGTAGTTGAACATAGTTTGCTTGACTTTTAGGTCTTAGCATCTTTGTTAAATTATAAGTTATTAGCTTCCTTTCATAGTTCCGATTTCGAGTAGTCGGCCTTTGTTAAGTTACTTTTACAGCTCATTTTTTATCCGATCTCATTGAGGTCGCTTTGTACGAGTTGTTTATATAACTTCTTACATTAACTTGTACCTTATTGCTTCATCTTGCCGACCATTTTTAGGTTGAACAATGATTTTTTCAATTTGTCGAGCTTAAATTAATGCGTTCTAAATAGAGAACTTATAAAAAAGAGATAGGAATTTATATTAATAGTCCATAAATTCCTTTACATGGACCTATGTGCTAGGGGCTTGAGTACCCTAGCCCTTATGTTGGTGCCTCGTTAAAAAATCCTTAGAGTTGGGAAAATAGTGCACCAAGACACAAGGATTGCTACTTAGGTTTAGTACTTTCTTAGGTTACATGCGTGCCAAGACCTCGGGAGCTCCCGTCTTTGGAGGTCAGACACTTTGTAGTAACATTTACCTAAGACCTTAGCTATTTTGTAAGGTCCCTTCCAATTAGCAGCCGGCTTTCCTTCTCCTGATTTCTGTACTCTGATGTCATTTTGGATCAGGGTGAAGTCGTTGGTGGCGAAGCTCCTCTTGATCACCTTTTGGTTGTATCTTAGATCCATCCTTTGCTTTAGGGCTTCCTCCTTAATCCAAGCTCTTTCTCGGACTTCGGGGAGAAGGTCGAGCTCTTCTTTCTGTGCTTGGACGTTAGCTCTTTCATTGTAGAATATGACCCTAGGTGATTCTTCAACTACCTCTATGGAGATCATTGCTTCCATTTCATAAGCAAGTTGGAAAGGTGACTCCCCCATTGTAGAGTGCGGGGTCATTTAATATGCCCACAAGACTTGAAGGAGAAAGTCAGCCCAAGCCCTTTTTGCATCTTGTAGAGACCATAGAGATTCCTTTAAATCTCCTTCTGCCATTCATGAGCTCTGAAGAATATTCATCCTCTGAAGAGAATGAAGATGTGACTGAAGAGCAAGTTGCTCAATACTTAGGAGCTATCATGAAACTGAATGCCAAGCTGTTTGGTAATGAGACTTGGGAAAGTGAACCTCCCTTGCTCATTAGTGAACTAGATACTTGGATTCAGAGAACTCTACCTCAAAAGAAACAAGATCCTGGCAAGTTCTTAATACCTTGCACCATTGGCACCATGAGCTTTGAAAAAGCTCTGTGTGATTTTGGGTCAGGGATAAATCTAATGCCACTCTCTGTCATGGAGAAGCTGGGAATCATTGAGGTACAACCTGCCTTGTTCTTATTACAATTGGCAGATAAGTCCATAAGACAAGCTTATGGAATAGTAGAGGATGTGCTAGTAAAGGTTGAAGGCCTTTACATCCCTACTGATTTCATAATCCTAGACACTAGGAAGGAAGATGATGAATGCATCATCCTAGGAAGACCTTTCCTAGCCACAGCAAGAGCTGTGATAGATGTCAACAGAGGAGAGTTAGTCCTTCAATTGAATGGGGACTACCTTGTGTTTCAGGCACATGGCCATCCCTCTGTGACAAAAGAGAGTAAGCATGAAGAACTTCTCTCAGTTCAGAGTCAAGAAGAGCCCACACAGTCAAACTCTAAGTTTGGTGTTGTGAAGCCACAACCAAACTCTAAGTTTGGTGTCCAAACCCCATATCCAAACTCTAAGTTTGGTGTTGGGAATACCACACTTAAGTTGACCTGATCACCTTGTGGCTCCATGAGAGCCACTGTCAAGCTACTGACATTAAAGAAGCGCTTGTTGGGAGGCAACCCAATTTTATTTATCTAATTTTATTTTATTTTGTTTTGGTGTTATTTTTGTGTTGAATTAGGTACATGATCATGAGGAGTCACGAAAAAAATCAAAAAAATTAAAAACAGAGTCAAAAACAGAAGAAAAAAAATTTTCACCCTGGAGGACGCACGGGCCGGCGTTCAACGCCCAGAAGATGCATCTGGCTGGCGTTCAACGCCAGAACAGAGCATCTTTCTGGCGCTGAACGCCCAAAACAAGCTACATCCTGGCGTTTAACGCCAGGATGCGCACACAGAGGACAATCTGGCGCTGAACGCCAGAAACAAGCTTGAAACTGGCGTTCAACGCCAGAAACATGCATTACATGGGCGTTGAACGCCCAGAACGTGCACCAATGGGCGTTTGAACGCCAGAATGATGCATGAAGGCATTTTACATGCCTATTTGGTGCAAGGATGGAATTCCTTGACACCTCAGGATCTGTGGACCCCCACAGGATCACCTCAGGATCTGTGAACCTCACAGGATCCCCACCTACCTCGCCCTCTCTCTCCCCATTCATGGTCATCCCTTCTGTTTTTCATTCACCACTCACCCTTTCCCATAAACCCCACTCACCTTCAAAATTCAAAATTCTTTCCCACCCAATCCCACCCATATAGCCGAACCCATCTCCCCTCACTCACCTCCTTCTTCTTTTTCTTCTTCTTCTTCTTCTCTTCTTTCTTCTTCTCTTGCTCGAGGGCGAGCAATATTTTAAGTTTGGTGTGGTAAAAGCATAGCTTTTTTGCTTTTCCATTACCATTAATGGCACCTAAGGCCAGAGAAACCTCAAAGGGAAGACAAAAGCTTCCACCTCTGAGTTATGGGAGATGGAAAGACTAAAAATATAAGCCGTCATAGCTCAGTGGTAGAACATGTGGCTGCAAATCAAGAGATCCCTGAGATACCTCAGGGGATAAGTTATCCTCCACACAAATATTGGAAGCAACTAAGGGTGGAACATCATGAGCACTCCATCATTCTCCAAGAAATAAGAGAAGAGCAAAAAGCAATGAGGGAGGAGCAACAAAGGCAAGGAAGAGACAAAAAAAAAAGCTCAAAGAGCACCATTGGACCTTCAAGAAGGCGCCACCTTCACTCAGGTGGATTCATTCCTTGTTCTTTATTTCTTTCTGTTTTCGGTTTTTAATTATTGTGTTTATATATGTTCTGTGTCTTTATTTCATGATCATTAGTATGTAACCATGCCTTAAAGCTATGAATAAAATCCATTAGTCCTTCACCTCTCTTAAAAGAAAAATGTTTTAATTCAAAAGAACAAGAAGTACATAATTTTCGAAATTATTATTGAATTTAGTTTAATTATATTGATGTGGTGACAATACTTTTTGTTTTCTGAATGAATGATTGAACAGTGCATATGTCTTTTGATATTGTTGTTTATGAGTGTTAAAATTGTTGGCTCTTGAAAGAATGATGAACAAAGAGAAATGTTATTGAGCATCTGAAAAACCATGAAATTGATTCTTGAAGCAAGAAAAAGCAGTGAAAAAGAAGAAGCTTGCGAAAAAAAAAAATGGAGCTAAAAAGAGTATATAGAAAAAGAAGGAGCAGTAGAAAAAGCCAATAGCCCTTAAAACCAAAAGGCAAGGGTAAAAAGGATCCAAGGCTTTGAGCATCAATGGATAGGAGGGCCCAAGGAAATTAAATCCAGGCCTAAGCGGCTAAATCAAGCTGTCCCTAACCATGTGCTTGTGTCATGAAGGTCCAAGTGAAAAGCTTGAGACTGAGTGGTTAAAGTCGTGATCCAAAGCAAAAGAGTGTGCCTAAGAGCTCTGGACACCACTAATTGGGGACTTCAGCAAAGCTGAGTCACAATCTGAAAAGGTTCACCTAGTTATGTGTCTGTGGCATTTGTGTATCCGGTGGTAATACTGGAAGACAAAGTGCTTAGGGCCACAGCCAAGACTCATAAGTAGCTGTGTTCAAGAATCAACATGCTTAACTAGGAAAGTCAATAACACTATCCGAAATTCTAAGTTCCTAGAAAAGCCAATCATTCATAAACTTCAAAGGAAAAAGTGAGATGCCAAAACTGTTCAGAAGCAAAAAGCTACAAGTCCCGCTCATGTAATTAAATTAATATTCATTGATATTTTGGACTTTATAGTATATTCTCTTCTTTTTATCCTATTTGATTTTCAGTTGCTTGGGGACAAGCAACAATTTAAGTTTGGTGTTGTGATGAGCGGATAATTTGTACGCTTTTTGGCATTGTTTTTACATAGTTTTTAGTAAGATCAAGCTACTTTTAGGGATGTTTCATTAGTTTTTATGTTAAATTCACATTTCTGGACTTTACTATGAGTTTGTGTGTTTTTCTGTGATTTCAGGTAAATTCTGACTGAAATTGAGGGATTTGAGCAAAAACTCTGAAAAAGGCTGACAAAAGGACTGCTGATGCTGGGATTCTGACCTCCCTGCACTCGAAATGGATTTTCTGGAGCTACAGAACTCTAAATGGCGCGCTCTCAACGGCGTTGGAAAGTAGACATCCAGGGCTTTCCATCAATATATAATAGTCCATACTTTATTCGAAGAATGACGACGTAACTTGGCGTTAAACGCCAAGTTCATGCTGCTGTCTGGAGTTAAACGCTAGAAAAACGTCATGATCCGGAGTTGAACGCCCAAAACACGTCATAACTCAGAGTTCAACTCCAAGAGAAGCCTCTGCTCGTGGATTGATCAAGCTCAGCCCAAGCACACACCAAGTGGGCCCCGGAAGTGGATTTATGCATCAATTACTTACTCATGTAAACCCTAGTAGCTAGTCTAGTATATATAGGACACTTATCTATTGTATTAGACATCTTTGGTCTCAGTTTTGTTTTATTCTTCATCCTAAGAGATCATTGATCACGTTAGGAGAGGGCTGGCCATTCGGCCATGCCTGAACCCTTTGCTTATGTATTTTCAACGGTGGAGTTTCTGCACACCATAGATTAAGGGTGTGGAGCTCTGCTGTACCTCAAAGATTAATGAAGTTCTATTTTCTTTTATTCAATTCCTCTCTTATTCTTATTCCAAGATATTCATTCGTACCCAAGAACATGATGAATGTGATGAGTTAGATAACCCTCATTATTATTCTCACTGATGAACGCGCGTGATTGACAACCACTTCCGTTCTACATGCAAAGAAGCTTGAATGTGTATCTCTTAGATTCCCCAACAGAATCTTCGTGGTATAAGCTAGATGGATGGCGGCATTTATGAGGATCCGGAAAGTCCAACCTTGTCTGTGGTGTTCCGAGTAGGATCCTGGGAATCTGGAAAGTCTACCTTGTCTGTGGTGTCCGAGTAGGATTCCGGTAATGAATGACTGTGACGTGCTTCAAACCTGTAACCTGCTGGGCGTAGTGACAACGCAAAAGAATCAATGGATTCTATTCCAGTAGGGGAGGGAACCAACCGGTGATTGGCCGTACTGTGACAGAGTGCGTGAGCATTAGCTTTCACTGCGAGGATGGGATGTAGCTATCAACCATGGGTGATGCCTCCAGACTGGTTAGCTGTGCGAGTGACAGCCGCATAGGATATTTCCCCGAGAGGAAGAAAGTAGCCACAGCTGATGGTGAACCCCTATACAAAGCTTGCCATGGAAAGGAGTAAGAAGGATTGAGTAGAAGGAATAGGAGAGCAGGCGTCCGTGAGCTCTACAGCACCTCCATTCCGCTTATCTGAAATTCCTACCAATGAATCTACATAAGTATTTCTATCCCTTTTTATTATTTATTTCTTTCTATTTTCGAAACCCATAAATCAATATTTAATCCGCCTAACTGAGATTTGCAAGGTGACCATAGCTTGCTTCATACCAACAATCTCTGTGGATTCGACCCTTACTCACGTAAGGTTATTACTTGGACGACCCAGTACACTTGTTGGTTAGTTGAACGGAGTTGTGAAGAAAATAAACAGTGCCCTAAGAGTATACATCCTTTATAAACAAAAGAACATGTGATCACAATTTCGTCCACCAAGTTTTTGGCGCCGTTGCCGGGGATTGTTCGAGTATGGACAACTGACGGTTCATCTTGTTGCTCAGATTAGGTAATTTTCTTTTCAAAAATCTTTTTCAAAATTTTTCTTTTTATTTTTCGTTTTTCAACACTATTTTTTCGAAAAAAATTAATAAAAATACAACAAAAAAATCATAAAATCATAAAAATCAAAAATATTTTGTGTTTCTTGTTTGAGTCTTGAGTCAATTTTTAAGTTTGGTGTCAATTGCATGCTTTTAAAATTTTTTCTTGCATTTTTCGAAAATCACATGCATTCATAGTGTTCTTCATGATCTTCAAGTTGTTCTTGACAAGTCTTCTTGTTTGATCTTGATGATTTTTTGTTTTGTGTCTTTTGTTGTTTTTCTTCTTGTGCACTTTTGCATTCATATTTCTCATGCATTAAAGATTTCTAAGTTTGGTGTCTTGCATGTTTTCTTTGCATTAAAAATTTTTCAAAAATATGTTCTTGATGTTCATCATGATCTTCATAGTGTTCTTGGTGTTCATCTTGACATTCATAACATTCTTGCATGCATCTTGTGTCTTGATCCAAAATTTTCATGTTTTGGGTCATTTTTGTGTTTTTCCTTAAAAATTTAAAAATAAAAAAAAAATATCTTTTCCTCAATTCTCTCCAAAATTTCGAAATTTTGGTTTGACTTGGTCAAAAAATTTTCAAAATTAGTTGTTTCTTACAAGTCAAGTCAAAATTTCAATTTTAAAAAATCTTATCTTTTCAAAATCTTTTTCAAAAAACATATCTTTTTCATTTTTTTCTATTTTTCGAAAATTTCAAAAATCTTTTTCAAATTATTTTCAAAATCTTTTTCTTATCTTTACATGTAATTTTCGAAAATTCACTAATAATTAATGTGATTGGTTCAAAAATTTGAAGTTTGTTACTTTCTTGTTAGAAAGGTTCAATCTTAAGTTCTAGAATCTATCTTGTAGTTTCTTGTTAGTTAAGTAATTTTAAAAATTAAAATCTTTTTCAAAATATCTTTTTATTAAAAATCTTTTTATCTTTTATTTATCTTTTTCAAAAATTTTATCTTTTCAAAATTTGATTTCAAAATATCTTCTAACTTCTTATCTTCCTATCTTTTTAAATTTTGATTTCAAATCTTTTTCAATCAACTAACTAACTTTTGTTTGTTCTTATCTTTTTCAAAACCACCTAACTACTTTTCCCTCTTCTATTTCGAAAAATCTCTCTCTTTTTCAAAAATTCTTTTAATTAATTAATTGTTTCATGCTTTAATTTTAATACATTTATTTCTAATTTTCGAAAATTACTAACCTCTTTTCCAAAATTATTTTCGAATTCTCTCTTTTCCTTTCTTTATTTAATTATTAACACTTCTCTTCACCTCTCTTCATTCATATCCTAATATCTCATCTCACATCTCTGCCATCCTCACAGTTGTGTTTCTTCCATTACATTACATTCTTTGTCACCCCCTTCTTCATTCTTCTACTCCCTTCTTTTTCTACTAACATAAAGGAATCTCTATACTGTGACATAGAGGATCCCTTTTTCTTTTCTTGTTTTCTTCTCTTTCATATGAGCAGGAACAGGGAAAAAGGCACTCTTGTTGAAATAGATCCAGAACCTGAAAGGACTCTGAAGAGAAAATTAAGAGAAGCTAAATTACAACAATCCAGAAGAGACCTTCTAGAAATTTCGAACAAGAGGAAGAGATGGCAGCCGAAAATAATAATAAATGCAAGGAGAATGCTTGGTGACTTCACAAAACCAACGTCCAAGTTGATGGAAGAAGCATCTCCATTCCTGCCATTGGAGCCAATAACTTTGAGCTTAAGCCTCAACTAGTTGCTTTAATGCAACAAAACTGCAAGTTTTATGGACTTCCATCTGAAGATCCTTATCAGTTTTTAACTGAGTTCTTGCAGATCTGTGAGACTGTAAAGACAAATGGAGTTAATCCTGAAGTCTACAGACTCTTGCTTTTCCCTTTTGCTGTAAGAGACAGAGCTAGAGTATGGTTAGATTCACAACCCAAGGATAGCCTGGACTCATGGGATAAGCTTGTCACTGCATTCTTAGATAAGTTCTTTCCTCCTCAAAAGCTGAGCAAGCTGAGAGTGGATGTTCAAACCTTCAAACAAAAAGATGGTGAATCCCTCTATGAAGCTTGGGAAAGATACAAGCAGCTGACCAAGAGATGTCCATCTGACATGTTCTCAGAATGGACCATATTAGATATATTCTATTATGGTCTCTCTGAATTTTCGAAAATGTCATTGGATCATTCTGCAGGTGGATCTATTCACCTGAAGAAAACGCCTGAAGAGGCTCAAGAACTCATTGACATGGTTGCAAACAAACCAATTCATGTACACTTCTGAGAGGAATTCCGTGAATAATGGGGTACCTCAGAAGAAAGGAGTTCTTGAAATTGATGCTCTGATGCATATTGGCTCAGAACAAAGTGTTGACTCAATTAGGTGAACCTTATGGAAACACCTATAACTCATGGAGAAATCATCCAAATTTCTCCTGGAAGGATCAACAAAACCTCAACAAGGTTTTAACAATGGTGGACGTAATAGGCTGAATAATAGTAAGCCATATCCATCATCTTCTCAGCAACAGACAGAGAACTCTGAACAAAATAATTCTAATTAGCCAATATAGTCTCTGATCTGTCAAGGCCACTTTTAGTTTCATGATGAAACAAGATCCTCTATTAGAAATCTAGAGGCACAAGTGGGCCAGCTGAGTAAGAAAGTTATTGAAACTCCTCCCAGTACTCTCCCAAGCAATACAGAAAAATCCAAAAGGAGAGTGCAAGGCCATTGATTTAATCAAAATGGCCGAATGCCCAAGGAGGAGGAGGACGAAAATCCCAGTGAGGAAGACCTCCTGGGACGTTTCAAGCAAGAAGGAGTTTCCTATTAAGGATCCTGAGGAATATGAGGCTCATCTAAGACCATAGAGATTCCTTTAAATCTCCTTCTGCCATTCAATGAGCTCTGAAGAATATTCATCCTCTGAAGAGAATGAAGATGTGACTGAAGAGCAAGTTGCTCAATACTTAGGAGCTATCATGAAACTGAATGCCAAGCTGTTTGGTAATGAGACTTGGGAAAGTGAACCTCCTTGCTCATTAGTGAACTAGATACTTGGATTCAGAGAACTCTACCTCAAAAGAAACAAGATCCTGGCAAGTTTTAATACCTTGCACCATTGGCACCATGAGCTTTGAAAAAGCTCTGTGTGATTTTGGGTCAGGGATAAATCTAATGCCACTCTCTGTCATGGAGAAGCTGGGAATCATTGAGGTACAACCTGCCTTGTTCTTATTACAATTGGCAGATAAGTCCATAAGACAAGCTTATGGATAGTAGAGGATGTGCTAGTAAAGGTTGAAGGCCTTTAATCCCTACTGATTTCATAATCCTAGACACTAGGAAGGAAGATGATGAATGCATCATCCTAGGAAGACCTTTCCTAGCCACAGCAAGAGCTGTGATAGATGTCAACAGAGAGTTAGTCCTTCAATTGAATGGGGACTACCTTGTGTTTCAGGCACATGGCCATCCCTCTGTGACAAAAGAGAGTAAGCATAAAGAACTTCTCTCAGTTCAGAGTCAAGAAGAGCCCACACAGTCAAACTCTAAGTTTGGTGTTGTGAAGCCACAACCAAACTCTAAGTTTGGTGTCCAAACCCCATATCCAAACTCTAAGTTTGAATACTACACTTAAGTTGACCTGATCACCTTGTGGCTCCATGAGAGCCACTGTCAAGCTACTGACATTAAAGAAGCGCTTGTTGGGAGGCAACCCAATTTTATTTATCTAATTTTATTTTATTTTGTTTTTGGTGTTATTTTGTGTTGAGTGGCTCCATGAGAGCCACTGTCAAGCTACTGACATTAAAGAAGCGCTTGTTGGGAGGCAACCCAATTTTATTTTCTAATTTATTTTATTTTGTTTTGGTGTTATTTTTGTGTTGAATTAGGTACATGATCATGAGGAGTCACGAAAAAAAAATCAAAAAATTAAAAACAGAGTCAAAAACAAAGAAAAAAATTTTCACCCTGGAGGACGCACGGGCCGGCGTTCAACGCCCAGAAGAGCATTCTGGCTGGCGTTCAACGCCAGAACAGAGCATCTTTCTGGCGCTGAACGCCCAAAACAAGCTACATCCTGGCGTTTAACGCCAGGATGCGCACACAGAGGACAATCTGGCGCTGAACGCCAGAAACAGCTTGAAACTGGCGTTCAACGCCAGAAACATGCATTACATGGGCGTTGAACGCCCAGAACGTGCACCAATGGGCGTTTGAACGCCAGAATGATGCATGAAGGCATTTTACATGCCTATTTGGTGCAAGGATGGAATTCCTTGACACCTCAGGATCTGTGGACCCCCACAGGATCACCTCAGGATCTGTGAACCTCACAGGATCCCCACCTACTCGCCCTCTCTCCCCCATTCATGGTCATCCTCTGTTTTTATTCACCACTCACCCTTTCCCATAAACCCCACTACCTTCAAAATTCAAAATTCTTTCCCACCCAATCCCACCATATAGCCGAACCCATCTCCCCTTTCTTCTTCTTCTCTCTTCTTTCTTCTTCTCTTGCTCGAGGGCGAGCAATATTTTAAGTTTGGTGTGGTAAAAGCATAGCTTTTTTTGCTTTTCCATTACCATTAATGGCACCTAAGGCCAGAGAAACCTCAAAGGGAAGACAAAAGCTTCCACCTCTGAGTTATGGGAGATGGAAAGACTAAAAATATAGCCGTCATAGCTCAGTGGTAGAACATGTGGCTGCAAATCAAGAGATCCCTGAGATACCTCAGGGGATAAGTTATCCTCCACACAATATTGGAAGCAACTAAGGGTGGAACACATGAGCACTCCATCATTCTCCAAGAAATAAGAGAAGAGCAAAAGCAATGAGGAGGAGCAACAAAGGCAAGGAAGAGACAAAAAAAAAAGCTCAAAGAGCACCATGGACCTTCAAAAGGCGCCACCTTCACTCAGGTGGATTCATTCCTTGTTCTTTATTTCTTTCTGTTTTCGGTTTTTAATTATTGTGTTTATATATGTTCTGTGTCTTTATTTCATGATCATTAGTATGTAACCATGCCTTAAAGCTATGATAAAATCCATTAGTCCTTCACCTCTCTTAAAGAAAAATGTTTTAATTCAAAAGAACAAAAGTACATAATTTTCGAAATTATTATTGAATTTAGTTTAATTATATTGATGTGGTGACAATACTTTTTGTTTCTGAATGAATTGATTGAACAGTGCATATGTCTTTTGATATTGTTGTTTATGAGTGTTAAAATTGTTGGCTCTTGAAAGAATGATGAACAAAGAGAATGTTATTGAGGATCTGAAAAACCATGAAATTGATTCTTGAAGCAAGAAAAAGCAGTGAAAAAGAAGAAGCTTGCAAAAAAAAAAAAATGGAGCTAAAAAGAGTATATAGAAAAAGAAGGAGCAGTAGAAAAGCCAATAGCCCTTAAAACCAAAAGGCAAGGGTAAAAAGGATCCAAGGCTTTGAGCATCAATGGATAGGAGGGCCCAAGGAAATTAATCCAGGCCTAAGCGGCTAAATCAAGCTGTCCCTAACCATGTGCTTGTGTCATGAAGGTCCAAGTGAAAAGCTTGAGACTGAGTGGTTAAAGTCGTGATCCAAAGCAAAAGAGTGTGCCTAAGAGCTCTGGACACCACTAATTGGGGACTTCAGCAAAGCTGAGTCACAATCTGAAAAGGTTCACCTAGTTATGTGTCTGTGGCATTTGTGTATCCGGTGGTAATACTGGAAGACAAAGTGCTTAGGGCCACAGCCAAGACTCATAAGTAGCTGTGTTCAAGAATCAACATGCTTAACTAGGAAAGTCATAACACTATCCGAAATTCTAAGTTCCTAGAGAAGCCAATCATCATAAACTTCAAGGAAAAAGTGAGATGCCAAACTGTTCAGAAGCAAAAAGCTACAATCCCGCTCATGTAATTAAATTAATATCATTGATATTTTGGACTTATAGTATATTCTCTTCTTTTTATCCTATTTGATTTTCAGTGCTTGGGGACAAGCAACAATTTAAGTTTGGTGTTGTGATGAGCGGATAATTTGTACGCTTTTTGGCATTGTTTTTACATAGTTTTTAGTAAGATCAAGCTACTTTTAGGGATGTTTTCATTAGTTTTTATGTTAAATTCACATTTCTGGACTTTACTATGAGTTTGTGTATTTTTCTGTGATTTCAGTAATTCTGACTGAAATTGAGGGATTTGAGCAAAAACTCTGAAAAGGCTGACAAAAGGACTGCTGATGCTGTTGGATTCTGACCTCCCTGCACTCGAAATGGATTTTCTGGAGCTACAGAACTCTAATGGCGCGCTCTCAACGGCGTTGGAAAGTAGACATCCAGGGCTTTCCAGCAATATATAATAGTCCATACTTTATCGAAGAATGACGACATACTTGGCGTTAAACGCCAAGTTCATGCTGCTGTCTGGAGTTAAACGCCAGAAAAACGTCATGATCCGAGTTGAACGCCCAAAACACGTCATAACTCAGAGTTCAACTCCAAGAGAAGCCTCTGCTCGTGGATTGATCAAGCTCAGCCCAAGCACACACCAAGTGGGCCCCGGAAGTGGATTTATGCATCAATTACTTACTCATGTAAACCCTAGTAGCTAGTCTAGTATATAGGACACTTATCTATTGTATTAGACATCTTTGGTCTCAGTTTTGTTTATTCTTCATCCTAAGAGATCATTGATCACGTTAGGAGAGGGCTGGCCATTCGGCCATGCTGAACCCTTTGCTATGTATTTTCAACGGTGGAGTTTCTGCACACCATAGATTAAGGTGTGGAGCTCTGCTGTACCTCAAAGATTAATGAAGTTCTATTTCTTTTATCAATTCCTCTCTTATTCTTATTCCAAGATATTCATCGTACCCAAGAACATGATGATGTGATGAGTTAGATAACCCTCATTATTATTCTCACTGATGAACGCGCGTGATTGACAACCACTTCCGTTCTACATGCAAAGAAGCTTGAATGTGTATCTCTTAGATTCCCCAACAGAATCTTCGTGGTATAAGCTAGATGGATGGCGGCATTTATGAGGATATGAGGATCCGGAAAGTCCAACCTTGTCTGTGGTGTTCCGAGTAGGATCCTGGGAATCTGGAAAGTCTACCTTGTCTGTGGTGTCAGAGTAGGATTCCGGTAATGAATGACTGTGACGTGCTTCAAACCTGTAACCTGCTGGGCGTAGTGACAACGCAAAAGAAATGGATTCTATTCCAGTAGGGGAGGGACCACGGTGATGGCCGTACTGTGACAGAGTGCGTGAGCATTAGCTTTCACTGCGAGGATGGGATGTAGCTATCAACATGGGTGATGCCTCCAGACTGGTTAGCTGTGCGAGTGACAGCCGCATAGGATATTTCCCCGAGAGGAAGAAAGTAGCCACATCTGATGGTGAACCCTATACAAAGCTTGCCATGGAAAGGAGTAAGAAGGATTGAGTAGAAGGAATAGGAGAGCAGGCGTCCGTGAGCTCTACAGCACCTCCATTCCGCTTATCTGAAATTCCTACAATGAATCTACATAGTATTTCTATCCCTTTTTATTATTTATTTCTTTCTATTTTCGAAACCCATAAATCAATATTTAATCCGCCTAACTGAGATTTGCAAGGTGACCATAGCTTGCTTCATACCAACAATCTCTGTGGATTCGACCCTTACTCACGTAAGGTTATTACTTGGACGACCCAGTACACTTGCTGGTTAGTTGAACGGAGTTGTGAAGAAAATAAACAGTGCCCTAAGAGTATACATCCTTTATAAACAAAAGAACATGTGATCACAATTTCGTCCACCACGCCACGTGCAGAAAATACAGAAAAACGCTGGAGGCAAATTCTGGGCTGTTTTGACCCACTTTCCAGCCCAGAAAATACAGATTAGAAGCTGCAGAATGGACAAAGCAAGTGGTCCCCACCCATCAACTGAAGATCTGTTAATTAATTCAAATTTAAAATTCAAATCTTATCTTTTAGGAAAAGATATTATTTTTATTTTTAGATAATTAGATTTTAAATTAATTAGGATTAGTTATAAAAAGGGGAGACTTCTCTTCTATTAGGGAGACTCCATTGGGGGATTGGATCCCTTCATTGGGAATACATTTTGTTACCTGAACCCTTATTTATTTTCTATTCTGAACCATGAGCCACTAATCTTCCATTGTTAAGGTTAGGAGCTCTGTCTATTTGTATGGATTGATTTTATTACTTTTTCTATTTTAAATTTATGTTTTGGATTTATATTTAAGAATTGTTTTCGTTCTTTTATATTATGAATTTGGGTGGAACGGAAGTATGACCCTCTTTCTATTTGAGTTCTTGTATAACTTGGAAAAGCTCTATACTTGAACAATAGCTTGAAAACATATTCTCCTAAATTTTAATTATTTGGATTTAAGGGGATACGTGACATATAATCCCTTTATTTTTGGGTAATTAGAGTTTTTGTGGCATGAAAACTGAAAATTGATTTTTACCCTCTAATTGGAATTAATTGACCAAGGAATTGGCAGTTAATGAATTTTAGAGGAGATTAGGAAGGTCTAAGGAATTAGGGTCTAGTCACATTTAGTTTGCCATGAATTAAATCCTACATAATTAAAATAGTTAGTAAGAAAAATTAATCCAGAAAAATAGATAACTCTGAATCCTTAACTGTTTATCCATATTTTATTCCCAATTTATCTAATTGTCTATACTTTTGATATTTTGAATTCAAACTTAAACCTTTTAAATATCTCAAAACCAATTTCTGCTTGCCTAACTAAGCCAATCAATCAATTATTGTTGCTTAATCCATCAATCCTCGTGGGATCGACCCTTACTCACGTAAGGTATTACTTGGTACGACCCGGTGCACTTGCCGGTTAGTAAGTGTGGGTAATAAAATTCCGCACCAAATTGTGATTGATTGGCTTAGTTAGTGGTGGACGAAATTGTGATCACATCAATGTAGTATTCTTTGTTGTTGTATGGAATCATTATTATGGCACCTATGTGTGGACACAACTCCGTTCAACTTAACCAGCAAGTGTACTGGGTCATCCAAGTCATACCTTACGTGAGTAAGGGTCGATCCCACAGAGATTGTTGGTATGAAGCATGCTATGGTCACCTTGTAAATCTCAGTTAGGCAGATTAAATGGTTATGGGTTTCGAAAATTAATAATAAATAGAAAATAAAAAAGGGATAGAAATACTTATGTAAATCAATAGTGGGAATTTCAGATAGGCGTGTGGAGATGCTATAATCCTTTCGAAACTCTGCTTCACTACTTACTCATCCAATTCTTCTTACTCCTTTCCATGGCAAGCTGTATGTAGGGCATCACTATCATCAATGGCTACTTTTAATCCTCTCGGGAAAATGGTCCTATGCGCTGTCACTGCACGGCTAATCGTTTGGAGGCATCACCCTTGTTGATAGCTACATCCCATCCTCTCAATGAAAATGGTCCAAATGCTCTGTCACAGCACGGCTAATCATCTGTCGGTTCTCAATCAGGTTGGAGTAGAATCCCTTGATTCTTTTGCGTTTGTCATCACGCCCAGCCTTCAGGAGTTTGAAGCTCATCACAGTCATTCAATACCGGAATCCTACTCGGAATACCACAGACAAGGTTAGACTTTTCGGATCCCCATGAATGCCGCCATCTATCTAGCTTATACCACGAGAATTCTGTTGGGGGAATCTAAGAGATATACGTCCGGCCTAAGGTAGAACGGAAGTGGTTGTCAATCACGCGCGTTCATAGGTGAGAATGATGATGAGTGTCACGGATCATCACATTCATCAAAGTGTTGTGCAACGTATATCTTGGAATAAGAATAAAAGAGAATTGAATAGAAAGTAATAGTAATTGTATTGAAACTTGAGGTACAGCAGAGCTCCACACCCTTAATCTATGGTGTGTAGAAACTCCACTGTTGAAAATACATAAGTGAAAGGTTCAGGCATGGCCGAATGGCCAGCCTCCATGAAGGTGATCAAAAGACCGAATGATCAAAGACTAAACCGTCAAAAGATTAAACTGTCAAAAGATGTCTAATACAATAGTAACTTATCCTATTTATACTAGACTAGCTACTAGGGTTTACCTGAGTAAGTAATTGATGCATAAATCCACTTCCGGGGCCCACTTGGTGTATGCTTGGGCTGAGCTTGATCTATCCACGAGCTGAGGCTTCTCTTGGAGTTAAACTCCAAGTTATAACGTGTTTTGGGCATTCAACTCCGGATCATGATGTGTTTCTGGCGTTTAACTCCAGACAGCAGCATGTACTTGGCGTTCAACGCCAAGTTACGTCGTCAATTTCCGAATAAAGTATGGACTATTATATATTGCTGGAAAGCTCTGGATGTCGACTTTCCAACGCCGTTGATAGCGCGCCATTTGGAGTTCTGTAACTCCAGAAAATCCATTTCGAGTGCAGGGAGGTCAGATTCCAACAGCATCAGCAGTCCTTTTGTCAGCCTTTTTCAGAGTTTTGCTCAAGTCCCTCAATTTTAGCCAGAAATTACCTGAAATTACAGAAAAACACACAAACTTATAGTAAAGTCCAGAAATGTGAATTTAACATAAAAACTAATGAAAACATCCCTAAAAGTAGCCTGAACTTACTAAAAACTACCTAAAAACAATGCCAAAAGGCGTATAAATTATCCGCTCATCACAACACCAAACTTAAATTGTTGCTTGTCCCCAAGCAACTGAAAATCAATTAGGATAAAAAGAAGAGAATATACTATAAATTCCAGAATATCAATGAATATTAATTATAATTAGATGAGCGGGACTTGTAGCTTTTTGCTTCTGAACAGTTTTGGCATCTCACTTTTTCCTTTTGAAGTTTAGAGTGATTGGCGTCTCTAGGAACTCAGAGTTCGGATAGTGTTATTGAATTTCCTAGTTAAGCATGTTGATTCTTGAACACAGCTACTTAGGAGTCTTGGCTGTGGCCCTAAGCACTTTGTTTTCCAGTATTACCACCGGATACATAAATGCCACAGACACATAACTGGGTGAACCTTTTCAGATTGTGACTCAGCTTTGCTAGAGTCCCCAGTTAGTGGTGTCCAGAGCTCTTAAGCACACTCTTTTTGCTTTGGATCACGACTTTAATCACTCAGTCTCAAGCTTTTCACTTGGACCTTCATGACACAAGCACATGGTTAGGGACAGCTTGATTTAGCCGCTTAGGCCTGGATTTATTTTCCTTGGGCCCTCCTATCCATTGATGCTCAAAGCCTTGGATCCTTTTTACCCTTGCCTTTTGGTTTTAAGGGCTATTGGCTTTTTCTGCTTGCTTTTTCTTTTTCTTTCTATTTTTTTGCCATTTTTTTTCGCAAGCTTCTTCTTTTCCACTGCTTTTTCTTGATTCAAGAATCAATTTCATGATTTTTCAGATCATCAATAACATTTTTCTTTGTTCATCATTCTTTCAAGAGCCAACAGTTTTAACATTCATAAACAACAAGATCAAAATTATGCACTGTTCAAGCATTCATTCAGAAAACAAAAAGTATTGTCACCACATCAATATAATTAAATTAAATTCAAGGACAATTTTCGAAATTCATGTACTTCTTGTTCTTTTGAATTAAAACATTTTTCATTTAAGAGAGGTGAAGGATTAATGGATTTTATTCATAGCTTTAAGACATGGTTACTACACACTAATGATCATGAAGTAGAGACACAAAACATAGATAAACACAACATAAAAACCGAAAAACAGAAAGAAATAAGAACAAGGAATGAATCCACCTTTAGTGGCGTCTTCTTCTTGAAGGACCAACAATGTTCTTAAGCTCTTCTATGTCCCTTCCTTGCCTTTGTTGCTCCTCCCTCATTGCTCTTTGATCTTCTCTTATTTCATGGAGAATGATGGAGTGCTCATGATGTTCCACCTTTAATTATTCCACATTGTGGCTCAAATCTTCTAAGGAAGTGTTGAGTTGTTCCCAATAGTTGTTGGGAGGAAAGTGCATCCCTTGAGGCATCTCAGGGATTTCTTGATGATGAGCTTCCTCATGCATCTCTTGAGAACTGTGGAGGGTCTCTCTTGCTTGCTCCATCCTCTTCTTGGTGATGGGCTTATCCTCTTCAATGGAGATGTCTCCTTCTATGATAACTCCAGCTGAGTAACATAGATGGCAAATAAGGTGAGGAAAAGCTAGCCGTGCCATGGTGGAGGGCTTGTCGGCTATTTTGTAGATTTCATTGGAGATGACCTCATGAACTTCTACTTCCTCTCCAATCATGATGCTATGAATCATGATGGCCTGATCCATAGTAACTTCAGATCGGTTGCTAGTGGGAATGATGGAGCGTTGAATGAACTCCAACCATCCTCTAGCTACAGGTTTGAGGTCCAGTCTTCTTAGTTGGACTGGCTTGCCTTTGGAGTCTCTCTTCCATTGAGCTCCTTCCACACATATGTCCATAAGGACTTGGTCCAACCTTTGATTAAAGTTGACCCTTCTAGTGTAGGGGCGTACATCTTCTTGCATCATGGGCAAGTGGAACGCCAATCTCACATTCTCCGGACTAAAATCTAAGTATTTCCCCCGAACCATTGTGAGATAATTCTTTGGACTCGGGTTCATACTTTGATCATGGTTCCTAGTGATCCATGCATTGGCATAGAACTCTTGAACTATTAAGATTCCGACTTGTTGCATGGGGTTGATTAGGACTTCCCAACCTCTCCTTCGGATCTCATGTCGGATCTCTGGATACTCATTTTTCTTGAGCTTGAAAGGGACCTCAGGGATCACCTTCTTCTTTGCCACAACATCATAGAAGTGGTCTTGATGGCTCTTGGAGATGAATCTTTCCATCTCCCATGACTCGGAGGTGGAAGCTTTTGTCTTCCCTTTTCCTTTTCTAGAGGATTCTCCGGCCTTAGGTGCCATTGATGGTAATGGAAAAACAAAAAGCTTATGCTTTTTCCACACCAAACTTAAAATATTGCTCGCCCTCGAGCAAGAGAAGAAAGAAGAGAAGAAAAAGAAGAAGAAAATGGAGGAGAGTGAGGGGAGATGGATTCGGCCAAGGTATAGTAGAGGGGGTAGTGTTGTGTGAAAATGAAGTAGAATGGAAGGGTAGATATAGGGAGAGGGGAGAAGGTAGGTTCGGCCATTTAGGGTGGGATTGGGTGGGAAAATGTTTTTGAATTTTGAAGGTAGGTGGGGTTTATGGGGAAGAGTGGATGGATGTGAGTGGTGAATAAGTGATTGGGAAGAGAGATTGAGGTGGTTGGTGAAGGGTTTTTGGGAAGTGTGACATGGGGAAGAGTAAAATAGGATTAGGAGGTAAGGTGGGAATATAGTAGGTGGGGATCCTGTGGGGTCCACAGATCCTGAGGTGATCCTGTGGGGTCCACAGATCCTGAGGTATCAAGGAATTCCATCCCTGCACCAAATAGGCATGTAAAATACCTTTGCACACCATTCTGGCGTTTAAACGCCGAGTGGTGCACGTTCTGGGCGTTCAACGCCCATGTAAAGCATGTTTCTGGCGTTGAACGCCAGTTTCATGCTTGTTACTGGCGTTCAGCGCCAGCTTTTCCTCTAGACACATTTCTGGCATTCAAACGCTAGAATGTTACTTGTTTCTGGCGTTCAGCGCCAGATTCATGCTCTGTTCTGGCGTTGAACGCCAGCCAGATGCTCCTTACTGGCGTTGAACGCCAGTCTGTGCTTCCTCTAGGGTGTGATTTTTCTTCTGCTGTTTTTGATTCTGTTTTTAATTTTTATATTTTTTTTGTGACTCCTCATGATCATGTACCTAATAAAACACAAAATAACAATAGAATAAAATAAAATAAAAATTAGATAAATAAAATTAGGTTGCCTCCCAACAAGCGCTTCTTTAATGTCAATAGCTTGACAGTGGGCTCTCATGGAGCCACAAGGTGATCAGGTCAATGTTGTATAGTCCCAACACCAAACTTAGAGTTTGGATATGGGGTCTTAACACCAAACTTAGAGTTTGGTTGTGGCCTCCCAACACCAAACTCAGAGTTTGACTGTGGGGGCTCTTCTTGACTCTGAACTGAGAGAAGCTCTTCATGCTTGCTCTCTTTTGTCACAGAGGGATGGCCATGTGCCTTAAACACAAGGTAGTCCCCATTCAATTGAAGGACTAATTCACCTCTGTTGACATCTATCACAGCTCCTGCTGTGGCTAGAAAAGGTCTTCCAAGGATGATGCAATCATCCTCTTCCTTCCTAGTGTCTAAGATTATGAAATCAGCAGGGATGTAAAGGCCTTCAACCTTTACTAACACGTCCTCTACTATTCCATAAGCTTGTCTCAATGGCTTGTCTGCCAATTGTAATGAGAACAAGGCAGGTTGTACCTCAATGATCCCTAACTTCTCCATTACAGAGAGTGGCATAAGATTTATCCCTGACCCCAGATCACATAGAGCTTTTTCAAAGGTCATGGTGCCTATGGTATAAGGTATTAAGAACTTGCCAGGATCTTGTCTCTTTTGAGGTAAAATTTGCTGAATCCAGGTATCTAGTTCATTAATGAGCAAGGGAGGTTCACTTTCCCAAGTCTCATTACCAAACAACTTGGCATTCAGCTTCATGATAGCTCCTAAATATTGAGCAACTTGCTCTCCAGTCACATCTTCATCCTCCTCAGAGGAAGAATAGTCTTCAGAGCTCATGAATGGCAGAAGAAGATTTAATGGAATCTCTATGGTCTCTATATGAGCCTCAGATTCCTTTGGATCCTTAATAGGAAACTCCTTCTTGCTTGAGGGACGTCCTAGAAGGTCTTCCTCACTAGGATTTTCGTTCTCCTCCTCCCTTGTGCATTCGGCCATATTGATTATATCAATGGCATTGCACTCTCCTTTTGGATTCTCTTCTGTATTGCTTGGGAGAATACTGGGAGGAGTTTTAATGACTTTTTTACTCAGCTAGCCTACTTGTGCCTCCAGATTTTTGATGGAGGATCTTGTTTCACTCATGAAACTGAAAGTGGCCTTTGACAGATCAGAGACTAGATTGGCTAAATTAGAAGTGTTTTGTTCAGAATTCTCTGTCTGTTGCTGAGAAGATGATGGGAAAGGCTTGCTATTGCTTAGCCTATTGCGTCCACCATTGTTGAAGCCTTGTTGAGGCTTTTGTTGATCCTTCCATGAGAAATTTGGATGATTTCTCCATGATGAGTTATAGGTGTTTCCATAAGGTTCACCCATGTAATTAACATCTGCCATGGCAGGGTTCTCAGGATCATAAGCTTCTTCAGAAGCTGCCTCTTTAGTACTGTTGGATGCATGTTGCCATCCATTCAGACTTTGAGAGATCATGTTGACTTGCTGAGTCAACACTTTGTTCTGAGCCAATATGGCATTCAGAGCATCAATTTCAAGAACTCCCTTCCTCTGAGGCGTCCCATTATTCACGGAATTCCTCTCAGAAATGTACATGAATTGGTTGTTTGCAACCATATCAATGAGTTCTTGAGCCTCTTCAGGCGTTTTCTTTAGGTGAATAGATCCACCTGCAGAATGGTCCAATGACATTTTCGAAAATTCAGATAGACCATAATAGAATATATCTAATATGGTCCATTCTGAAAACATGTCAGATGGACATCTTTTGGTCAGCTGCTTGTATCTTTCGCAAGCTTCATAGAGGGATTCACCATCTTTTTGTTTGAAGGTTTGAACATCCACTCTCAACTTGCTCAGCTTTTGAGGAGGAAAGAATTTATCTAAGAAAGTCGTGATCAACTTATCCCAGGAGTCCAGGCTATCCTTAGGTTGTGAATCCAACCATATTCTAGCTCTGTCTCTTACAGCAAAGGGGAAAAGCATGAGTCTGTAGACTTCAGGATCAACTCCATTCGTCTTTACAGTCTCACAGATCTGCAAGAACTCAGTTAAAAACTGATAAGGATCTTCAGATGGAAGTCCATAGAATTTACAGTTTTGTTGCATTAAGGCAACTAGCTGAGGTTTCAGCTCAAAGTTATTGGCTCCAATGGTAGGAATGGAGATGCTTCTTCCATCAAATTTGGACGTTGGCTTTGTGAAGTCACCAAGCATTCTCCTTGTATTATTATTATTTTCGGCTGCCATCTCCTTTTCTTGTTCGAAAATTTCTGAAAGGTTGTTTCTGGATTGTTGTAATTTAGTTTCTCTTAGTTTCCTTTTCAAAGTCCTTTCAGGTTCAGGATCAATTTCAACAAGAATGCCTTTTTCCCTGTTCCTGCTCATATGAAAGAGAAGAAAACAAGAAAAGAAGAGGAATCCTCTATGTCACAGTATAGAGCTTCCTTTGTGTTAGTAGAAGAAGAGAGGGGAGAAGAATGAAGAAGAATAAATAGTCTGTATAAAGAGTAAGGATAGGGGAGGTGAAGAGAAGTGTTAGTAAATAAATAATTAAATAGAATAAGAAAAGAGAGGAAGAATTTCGAAAATAATTTTAAAAAGGAGTTAGTGATTTTCGAAAATTAGAGATAAGATGTAATTAAAATTAAAACATGAAACAATTAGTTAATTAAAAAGAATTTTTTTGAAAAAGGGGTGAGATATTTTCGAAAATTAGAGAGGGAAAAGTAGTTAGGTGGTTTTGAAAAAGATAAGAAACAAACAAAAAGTCAAATAGTTAGTTGAAAAAGATATTAAAGTCAAAATTTTAAAAAGATAAAAAGATAAGAAGTTAGATAAGATATTTTAAAATCAAATTTTGAAAAAGATAAAATTTTGAAAAAGATAAGATATGAGATAAAAAGATTTAATTTAAAAAAATTGAAATTACTTACTTCACTAACAAGAAACTACAAGATAAGATTCTAGAACTTAAAGATTGAACCTTTCTTAACAAGCAAGTAACAAACTTCAAATTTTTTAATCAATCACATTAATTGTTAGTGTAATTTTGAAAATATGATATAAAGATAAGAAAAAGATTTTGAAAATATTTTGAAAAAGATTTTTGAAATTTTCGAAAAATAGAAAAAAAATGAAAAAGATATGATTTTTGAAAAAGATTTGAAAAGATAAGATTTTTAAAATTGAAATTTTGACTTGACTTGTAAGAAACAACTAATTTTGAAAATTTTTTACTAAGTCAACCCAAAATTTCGAAAATTTGGAGAGAAATAAGGAAAAGATATGTTTTTGATTTTTGAATTTTTCAATTATGAGAAAGAAAAACACAAACATGACCCAAAACATAAAAATTTTGGATCAAAACACAAGATGCATGCAAGAACACTATGAATGTCAAGATGAACACCAAGAACGCTTTGAAGATCATGATGAACATCAAGAACATATTTTTGAAAAAAAATTTTTGATGCAAAGAAAATATGCAAGACACCAAACTTAGAAATCTTTAATGCATGGACTCTAACAAACGAAAAATGCATATGAAAAACAACAAACAACACAAAACAAGAAAACATCAAGATCAAACAAGAGGACTTATCAAGAACAACTTGAAGATCATGAAGAACACTATGAATGCATGGAATTTTCGAAAAATGCAAGAAAATTTTTAAAGCATGCAATTGACACCAAACTTAAAAATTGACTCAAGACTCAAACAAGAACACAAAATATTTTTGGTTTTTATGATTTTCTAATTTTTTTGGATTTTTATTAATTTTTTTTCGAAAATAAAGTTTGGAAAAACGAAAAATAAAAGAAAAATTTTGTAAAAGATTTTTGAAAAGAAAATCACCTAATCTGAGCAACAAGATGAACCGTCAGTTGTCCATACTCGAACAATCCCCGGCAACGGCGCCAAAAACTTAGTGGACGAAATTGTGATCACATCGATGTAGTATTCTTTGTTGTTGTATGGAATCATTATTATGGCACCTATGTGTGGACACAACTCCGTTCAACTTAACCAGCAAGTGTACTGGGTCATCCAAGTAATACCTTACGTGAGTAAGGGTCGATCCCACAGAGATTGTTGGTATGAAGCAAGCTATGGTCACCTTGTAAATCTCAATTAGGCAGATTAAATGGTTATGGGTTTCGAAAATTAATAATAAATAGAAAATAAAAAGGGATAGAAATACTTATGTAAATCAATAGTGGGAATTTCAGATAGGCGTGTGGAGATGCTATAATCCTTTCGAAACTCTGCTTCACTACTTACTCATCCAATTCTTCTTACTCCTTTCCATGGCAAGCTGTATGTAGGGCATCACTATCATCAATGGCTACTTTTAATCCTCTCGGGAAAATGGTCCTATGCGCTGTCACTGCACGGCTAATCGTCTGGAGGCATCACCCTTGTTGATAGCTACATCCCATCCTCTCAGTGGAAATGGTCCAAATGCTCTGTCACAGCACGGCTAATCATCTGTCGGTTCTCAATCAGGTTGGAGTAGAATCCCTTGATTCTTTTGCGTTTGTCATCACGCCCAGCCTTTAGGAGTTTGAAGCTCGTCACAGTCATTCAATACCGGAATCCTACTCGGAATACCACAGACAAGGTTAGACTTTTCGGATCCCCATGAATGCCGCCATCTATCTAGCTTATACCACGAGGATTCTGTTGGGGGAATCTAAGAGATATACGTCCGGCCTAAGGTAGAACGGAAGTGGTTGTCAATCACGCGCGTTCATAGGTGAGAATGATGATGAGTGTCACGGATCATCACATTCATCAAAGTGTTGTGCAACGTATATCTTGGAATAAGAATAAAAGAGAATTGAATAGAAAGTAATAGTAATTGTATTGAAACTTGAGGTACAGCAGAGCTCCACACCCTTAATCTATGGTGTGTAGAAACTCCACTGTTGAAAATACATAAGTGAAAGGTTCAGGCATGGCCGAATGGCCAGCCTCCATGAAGGTGATCAAAAGACCGAATGATCAAAGACTAAACCGTCAAAAGATTAAACTGTCAAAAGATGTCTAATACAATAGTAACTTATCCTATTTATACTAGACTAGCTACTAGGGTTTACATGAGTAAGTAATTGATGCATAAATCCACTTCCGGGGCCCACTTGGTGTATGCTTGGGCTGAGCTTGATCTATCCACGAGCTGAGGCTTCTCTTGGAGTTAAACTCCAAGTTATAACGTGTTTTGGGCGTTCAACTCCGGATCATGACGTGTTTCTGGCGTTTAACTCCAGACAGCAGCATGTACTTGGCGTTCAACGCCAAGTTACGTCGTCAATTTCCGAATAAAGTATGGACTATTATATATTGCTGGAAAGCTCTGGATGTCTACTTTCCAACGCCGTTGATAGCGCGCCATTTGGATTTCTGTAACTCCAGAAAATCCATTTCGAGTGCAGGGAGGTCAGATTCCAACAGCATCAGCAGTCCTTTTGTCAGCCTTTTTCAGAGTTTTGCTCAAGTCCCTCAATTTCAGCCAGAAATTACCTGAAATTACAGAAAAACACACAAACTCATAGTAAAGTCCAGAAATGTGAATTTAACATAAAAACTAATGAAAATATCCCTAAAAGTAGCTTGAACTTACTAAAAACTACCTAAAAACAATGCCAAAAAGCGTATAAATTATCCGCTCATCAGTTAGGCAAGCAGAAATTGGTTTTGAGATATTTAAAAGGTTTAAGTTTGAATTCAAAATATCAAAAGTATAGACAATTAGATAAATTGGGAATAAAATATGGATAAACAGTTAAGGCTTCTGAGTTATCTATTTTTCCGGATTAACTTTTGTTACTAACTATTTTAATTATGTAGGATTTAATTCCTGGCAAACTAAATGTGACTAGACCCTAATTCCTTAGACCTTCCTAGTCTCCTCTAAAATTCATTAACTGCCAATTCCTTGGTCAATTAATTCCAATTAGAGGGTAAAAATCAATTTTCAGTTTTCATGCCACAAAAACTCTAATTACCCAAAAATAAGGGGATTATATGTCACGTATCCCCTTAAATCCAAATAATTAAAATTTAGAAGAATATGTTTTCAAGCTATTGTTCAAGTATAGAGCTTTTCCAAGTTATACAAGAACTCAAATAGAAAGAGGGTCATACTTCCGTTCCACCTAAATTCATAATATAAAGAACGAAAACAATTCTTAAATATAAATCTAAAACATAAATTAAAATAGAAAAAGTAATAAAATCAATCCATACAAATAGACAGAGCTCCTAACCTTAACAATGGAAGATTAGTGGCTCATGGTTCAGAATAGAAAATAAATAAGGGTTCAGGTAACAAAATGTATTCCCAATGAAGGGATCCAATCCCCCAATGTAGTCTCCCTAATAGAAGAGAAGTCTCCCCTTTTTATAACTAATCCTAATTAATTTAAAATTTAATTATCTAAAAATAAAAATAATATCTTTTCCTAAAAGATAAGATTTGAATTTTAAATTTGAATTAATTAATAGATCTTCAGTTGATGGGTGGGGACCACTTGCTTTGTCCATTCTGCAGCTTCTAATCTGTATTTTCTGGGCTGGAAAGTGGGTCAAAATAGCCCAGAATTTGCCTCCAGCGTTTTTCTGTATTTTCTGCACGTGGCGCATGTCACGCGGACGCGTCAGGCACGCGATCGCGTCGATGATCTTTTCTGCGAGTCACGCGGACGCTGATAAACCCCATTTTCTCGCATTTAACCTATGAATTGGCATGGTTTTGTAATCTCTCCTGTATTTGTGCTTAAGTGTAAAAACATGCTTTTTAAGCCTTATTTTGATGAATTCTAGTTCCTCTTTGATTCCATAAGATGCCTTGATGTGTTTGCTAGTAATCTCAGGATGAAATAGGTTAGGCATGGATCAAGGGAGCAAGGAAGAAAGCATGCAAGTGGAGAGAAGCACAAAAAGCCAAAGAATTGATCTAGGCCATGCACGCGCACGCGCACAAGGCGCTCGCGCGCACATTACGAAACAAGCCAGGGACGCGCACGCGTACCGTGCGCGCTGACGAATGGATTTTTGACGGTTTAGAATTTCACAAATGAATTCTCGTTGCAAGTATAGTCTCTAAACCAATCGCTAATCCTTTCATACAAAAAGTTGTTTGTCACTAAAGCAAACCCCTAAATTTATAAATCGAAGTATTCAAACCTCGGGTCGTTCTCCCTAGGAATTACAATAAAGTGTCTTGTTATTGGTTTGGGTTGTTTTGGGGTTTTGATAAGAGGCATGAAAGTAAATGGCAATGAAAATAAACTAACAACTATAAAAGGCTCTTGGCAAGGTATGAAAATTAGAAGTTCTATCCTAGTTATCCTCCTCAATTGTGATGAGAATTGTTCATTGCTACCACTTAGTTAACCCTTACTAAAGAAAGGAAAGTCAAGTGGATGAATTGACTTGAGCCACAAGTCCTAGTCAACTCCCAAGGTAAGACTAGCTTTAGTGCACTCTAAACCAATTAGCAATTTCTCCAATTGTCAATCAACAAAGGAATTAGATAACTCAAGAGTCACTAATTACTCAATCAAAGCCAAGAGGAACAAAAATCTACACTAAAACTAAAAGAGACATTTTAACAAACACATAAAGTGCAATAAAAGTGAACAACATAAATTGCAAGAATTAAAGAGGGATCTAACTACAAAGGCAAGAGATTAACAATGGAAAAGCAAAGAAGAACAATTATTATGAATTACCTCTTATTGAATTGGAAGAATGTAGAGGGAACAATACTATATCTACAACAAAATGTAAGAACAACATAAAGGAAATTACAACAAAAGAGTAGAAGAAGATGAATCTAACAACAAAGAATTGAAAGGTAGAAGTAGAAGAAAGCAAAGATTAAAACCTAGATCTAAGAACTAATCCTAATCCTAATCCTAATTCTAGAGAGAAGTGAGAGCTTCTCTCTCTAGAAACTAACTTCTAGCTCCTAAAACTAAGCTAATGATCAAAAGTATCTAAAGTATGAAAGTATGTTCATTCCTCCTTCAATCCTTGGCTTAAATAGCATCAGAAATGAGTTGGATTGGGCCCACAAGGCTTCTAAAATCGCTGGCCACGTGTTCCATTAAGTGGGTCATGTGCCACCATCGGCGCGTCCGCGTACCGTGCGAGTGCGCGCCCCTGTGCGCGATGCAACTATGGCAAATCTTATATCGTTTCGAAGCCCCGGATGTTAGCTTTCTAACCCAACTAGAACCGCATCATTTGGACCTCTGTAGCTCAAGTTATAGTCGTTTAAGTGCGAAAAGGTCGGCTTGACAGCTTTCCGGTTCTTTCATTTCTTCATGAGTTCTCCAACTTTTAATGCTTCTTTCTTTATTTCCTTGATCCAATCTTTGCCTCCTAAATCTTAAATCACTTAACAAACATATCAAGACATCTAATGGAATCAAGGAGAATTAGATTTAGCTATTTTAAGACCTAAAAAGCATGTTTTCACTCTTAAGCACAATTAAAGGAGAAGTTATAAAACCATGCTATTTCATTGGATAAATGTGGGTAAAAGGTTATAAAATCCCCTAAAATCAATACAAGATAAACCGTCAAAACGGGGTTTGTCACGCGCACGCGTCGATGACAGCACATGACCTCATTAATGCAACACATGCCTGGCGATTTGAGAGGGTTTCTGAACCCATTTTTGGCGCCAATTGCTAAGGGAAAGGAATAAAAGGATGAAGGATTAAGGGGAAGGCATTAATCAATCAAGGAATCAATCATCTAAGGCTAGCAAAAAGAATATACTTAGGATTAGTTTAGAGTTTTAGAGAGAGAAGCTCTCACTTCTCTCTAGAATTAGGATTAGGTTTAGTTCTTAGATCTAGATTTTAATTCATGTTCTCTTCTACAAAGGTTTAGTTCTTAGATCAAGAAGGATCGGATGAAAGCAATGAGGAAAGTAGAGATTCAAGAGGAGCACAGCATCTCCATACACCTATCTGAAATTCCCACCATTGAATTACATAAGTACTCCTATCTGTTTTATTTATTTTATTTATCCAATTTAATTCCATTTGACCCTATGATTCCACTCACTAACTGAGATCTACAAGATGACCATAGCTTGCTTCATACCAACAATCTCCGTGGGATCGATCCTTACTCATGTAAGGTATTACTTGGACGACCCAGTGCACTTGCTGGTTAGTTGAGCGAGACTGTGAAGTTAATTTTAGACCATGATATTGTGCACCAAGTTTTTGGAGCCATTACCGAGGAATATTATTCGAGTTGTGTGAAAGTATAAATCACAATTTCGCCCACCAAGTTTTTGGCGTCGTTGCCGGGGATTGTTCGAGTATGGACAATTGACGGTTCATCTTGTTGCTCAGATTAGGTAATTTTTAATTAAAATTTTTTTTTTGAAAATCTTTTCAAAATCTTCTCCCTATTTTCGAAAATTATTCAAAAATTTTTTTACTATGCATTCTGGAGCTTCATGAAACATGTTGAAGCCTGGCTGGCTGTAAAGCCATGTCTAAATTCTTTTGGACTGAGGCTTCCTCTTCACATGCTTGAACTATGTATTCTAAAGCTTGGCTGGCCATTGGCCATGTCTAGTATTTTGGACCGGAGCTTTTACAAAAGCTTGGCTGGCTAGTAAGCCATGTCTAATTCCTGGACTGAAGCTTTAGACTAACATTGCATGATTCCTGGAATTCATATTAAAAATTTTGAATTTCTTATTTTATTTTTCCTATATATTTTTTTTGAAAAAATCAAATAAAATACAAAAAAAATTAGAAAAATCATAAAAATCAAAAATATTTTGTGTTTCTTGTTTGAGTCTTGTGTCAAGTCATAAGTTTGGTGTCAATTGCATGTTCATCTTTTTCTTGCATAAAATTTTCGAAAAATTCATGCATTTATAGTGTTCATCATGATCTTCAAGTTGTTCTTGATGAACTTTCTTGTTTGATCTTCATATTTTCTTGTTTTGTGTTGTATGGTGTTTTTCATATGCATTCTTGCATTCATAGAGTCTAAACATGAAAAATTTCTAAGTTTGGTGTCTTGCATGTTTTCTTTACATTGAAAATTTTTCAAAAATATGTTCTTGATGATCATCATGATCTTCAAAGTGTTCTTGGTGTTCATCTTGACATTCATAGTGTTCTTGCATGCAACATGTGTTTTGATCCAAAATTTTCATGCATTGAGTATTTTTAGTGTTTTTCTCTCTCATCATAAAAAAAAATTCAAAAATCAAAAAAATATCTAATCTTTTTAAATCTTATCTTTTTAAAATCTTTTTCAAAAATCATATCTTTTCCATTTTTTCATCATTTTCGAAAATTTCAAAAATCTTTTTCAAAATCTTTTTCTTATCTTTACATCATATTTTCGAAAATTGCATCAAAAATTAATGTTTTGATTCAAAAATTTCAAGTTTGTTACTTTCTTGTTAAGAAAGATTCAAATTTTAAGTTCTAGAATCATATCTTGTGATTTCTTATGAGTCAAGTCATTAATTGTGATTTTAAAATTCAAATCTTTTTCAAAACTAATTTCAATCTTATCTTTTCAAAACCATATCTTTTTAAATCATATCTTTTTAATCATATCTTTTATATCATATCTTTTTCAAAATTTTATCTTTTTCAAAAAAAAAAAGATTTGATTTTAAAATATCTTTTCTAACTTCTTATCTTCTTATCTTTTCAAAATTGATTTTAATATCTTTTTCAACTAACTAATTAACTTTTTGTTTGTTTCTTATTTTTTTCAAAACCACCTAACTACTTTTTCCTCTCTAATTTTCGAAAATACCTCCCTCTTTTTCAAAAATTCTTTTTAATTAATTAATTGTTTCAAATTTTAGTTTTAATTTTCGAAAATTACTAACCCATTTTTCAAAATTATTTTCGAATTTCTCTCCCCCTCATCTCTTTCTATTTATTTTATTTATTTACTAACACTTCTCTTCACCTCTCTTCATCTCCAATCACTGCCTCTATCCTCACCATTGTGATTGGATTCTCCACTTTTATTCCTTTCTTCTTCTACTAACAATAAGGAACCTCTTTACTGTGACATAGAGGATTCCTCTTTCTTTTCTTGTTCTCTTCTTCCCTATATGAGCAGGAGCAAGGACAAGAACATTCTTATTGAAGCAGATCATGAACCTGAAAGGACTCTAAAGAGGAAGTCAAGAGAAACTAAAAATCAACAATTCAGAGAAACCTCAAAAAAAAAAAAGAAAAAAAAAAGAGAAAAAGGAAAGACAAAAAGCTTCCACCTCCGAGTCATGGGAGATGGAAAGACTCATCTAAAGGGTTTATAGCTCAGTGGTAGAATATTTGACTACAAATCAAGAGATCCCTGAGATACCTCAGGGGATAAATTATCCTCCACACAACTATTGGGAGCAAATAAGGATAAAAACACCAAAATCACTAGGGATCATGCAACAGAAGCAAGGAAAAGACATAAGGGAGCTCAAAAAGCACCATTGGATCTTCAAGAAGGCGCCACCCTCACTCAGGTGGACTCATTCCTTGTTCTTATTTTCTCTGTTTTTTCGGTTTTTATCCTTCATGTTTATCTATATTTTGTGTCTCTACTTCATGATCATTAGTATGTAGTAACTATGCCTTAAAGATTATGAATAATTCCATTAATCCTTCACCTCTCTTAAAAGAAAAATGTTTTAATTCAAAAGAACAAGAAGTACATGAATTTCGAATTTATCCTTGAATTTAGTTTAATTATATTGATGTGGTGACAATACTTTTGTTTTCTGAATGAATGCTTGAACAGTGCATATTTTTGATCTTGTTGTTTATGAATGTTAAAATTGTTGGCTCTTGAAAGAATGATGAACAAAGAGAAATGTTATTGATGATCTGAAAAATCATGAAATTGATTCTTGAAGCAAGAAAAAGCAGTGAAAAAGAAGAAGCTTGCAAAAAAAAAAAAAAAAAAAAAAGTGGCGAAAAAAATAGAAAGAAAAAGAAAAAGCAAGCAGAAAAAGCCAATAGCCCTTAAAACCAAAAGGCAAGGGTAAAAAGGATCCAAGGCTTTGAGCATCAATGGATAGGAGGGCCCAAGGAAATAAAATCCAGGCCTAAGCGGCTAAATCAAGCTGTCCCTAACCATGTGCTTGTGTCATGAAGGTCCAAGTGAAAAGCTTGAGACTGAGTGGCTAAAGTCGTGATCCAAAGCAAAAGAGTGTGCTTAAGAGCTCTGGACACCACTAACTGGGGACTCTAGCAAAGCTGAGTCACAATCTGAAAAGGTTCACCAAGTTATGTATCTGTGGCATTTATGTATCCGGTAGTAATACTGGAAAACAAAGTGCTTAGGGCCACGGCCAAGACTCAAAAAGTAGCTGTGTTCAAGAATCAATAACACTATCTGAAATTCTAAGTTCCTAGAGAAGCCAATCATTCAAAACTTCAAAGGAAAAAGTGAGATGCCAAAACTGTTCAGAAGCAAAAAGCTACAAGTCCCGCTCATTTAATTAGAATTATATTCATTGATATTCTGAATTTATAGTATATTCTCTTCTTTTTATCCTATTTTATTTTCAGTTGCTTGGGGACAAGCAACAATTTAAGTTTGGTGTTGTGATGAGCGGATAATTTATACGCTTTTTGGCATTGTTTTTAAGTAGTTTTTAGTATGATCTAGTTACTTTTAGGGATGTTTTCATTAGTTTTTATGTTAAATTTACATTTCTGGACTTTACTAGGAGTTTGTGTGTTTTTCTGTGATTTCAGGTAAATTCTGGCTGAAATTGAGGGACTTGAGCAAAACTCTGAAAAAGGCTGACAAAAAGGACTGCTGATGCTGTTGGAATCTGACCTCCCTGCACTCAAAATGGATTTTCTGGAGCTACAGAACTCCACATGGCGCGCTCTTAACGGCGTTGGAAAGTAGACATCCAGGGCTTTCCAGCAATATATAATAGTCCATACTTTATTCGGAAATTGACGACGTAACTTGGCGTTGAACGCCAAGTTCATGCTGCTGTCTGGAGTTAAACGCCAGAAAAACGTCATGATCCGGAGTTGAACGCCCAAAACACGTCATAACTCGGAGTTCAACTCCAAGAGAAGCCTCAGCTTGTGGATTGATCAAGCTCAGCCCAAACATACACCAAGTGGGCCCCGGAAGTGGATTTATGCATCAATTACTTACTCATGTAAACCCTAGGAGCTAGTTTATTATAAATAGAACATTTAACTAATGTATCTGACATCTCTGGACGCCTAGTCTTTAGACCTTGGGCGCTGGCCTCTCGGCCATGCCTGAACCTCTCTCACTTATGTATTTTCAACGGTGGAGTTTCTACACACCATAGATTAAGGGTGTGGAGCTCTGCTGTACCTCAAGTTTCAATGCAATTACTATTATTTTCTATCCAAATCAATTTTATTCTTAATCCAAGATATACGTTGCACTTCACCTTGATGAATGTGATGATCCGTGACACTCATCATCATTCTCACCTATGAACGCGCGTGACTGACAACCACTTCCGTTCTACCTTAGGCCGGACGCATATCTCTTAGATTCCTCAACAGAATCTTCGTGGTATAAGCTAGAATTGATGGCGGCATTCATGAGAATCCGGAAAGTCTAAACCTTGTCTGTGGTATTCCGAGTAGGATTCTGAGATTGAATGACTGTGACGAGCTTCAAACTCCTGAAGGCTGGGCGTGATGACAAGCGCAAAAGAATCAATGGATTCTATTCCAACCTGATTGAGAACCGACAGATGATTAGCCATGCGAGTGACAGCCGCAGAGGACCATTTTCACTGAGAGGATGGGATGTAGCCGTTGACAACGGTGATGCCCTACATACAGCTTGCCATGGAAAGGAGTAAGAAGGATCGGATGAAAGCAATGAGGAAAGTAGAGATTCAAGAGGAGCACAGCATCTCCATACACCTATCTGAAATTCCCACCATTGAATTACATAAGTACTCCTATCTGTTTTATTTATTTTATTTATCCAATTTAATTCCATTTGACCCTATGATTCCACTCACTAACTGAGATCTACAAGATGACCATAGCTTGCTTCATACCAACAATCTCCGTGGGATCGACCCTTACTCACGTAAGGTATTACTTGGACGACCCAGTGCACTTGCTGGTTAGTTGAGTGAGACTGTGAAGTTAATTTTAGACCATGATATTGTGCACCAAGTTTTTGGAGCCATTACCGTGGAATATTATTCGAGTTGTGTGAAAGTATAAATCACAATTTCGCCCACCACTCTCTATAATGGAATCCTCTTCCCTCGGACATGAAGTTAAAACTATAAGAAAGTGTGCACAACCTCCCAAGGAAGACGGAAATGACATGATGTATATTAAAATTGAAGAATATGAAGAGGTTGATCAAGAGATGGATTCATTTATCCATGAATTCTTATCCCAAATTGAATCACCTCCCATTGGCCAAGATGAAGTTCTTGAAGACGACACCAAGCCAAGCGAAAAAGGGGACAAGGTTGAAATCGAAGAAGCTTGTGAAGAGGTGGAAACAACCAAAGAAGAGCCTAAAGAAGTAGACCTTGCATTGTCTAAGTGTGGGGAGGTCCCCCTCCCTAAATCAACTTTCAAGTGGGTAAAACTCTCATCCCTAAGCTTTACTTTCTCACTTGAATATGGTTTAATTGAAAATGATGGTCAACTTAGAGCTCTTTGTGGAATTAAGAATAGGAAAGAGTTGTGTAGTGGTTGGAATTTCGGTATAAAAATTATAAAGGCCAAGACTCTACGGTGTATGAATGAGGATGGTACGAAAATTACCATATATGGGCTTAGAAGGAAGCATCGGCGGAATAAAGAGAATTCTATGTGTCAATCACCCTTATGTCAACCACCCATCCGACAAAATCATGAAACTCAACTAACGGACGGGTGTGAAGATAAGATATGGGATCCCGGTTCGCTTTGTGAAGACCAACTAAGGGAACTCATATCTTGGGTAGAACTTTGCCCAAGCTTGATGAAGATGGTTGGAAATTCTGTGAACCAATTGAGAAGCATGGATCCTTGGAAATTCAAGGATGAGCACAAGCATAAGCCACCATGACAACAAGCATCTCAAAATGTCCAACTTAAGGACTTAAACTAAAAGTGCTAGGTGGGAGACACCCCACCATGGTAAACTCTTTCCACTCTCTTTTAAATTTGCTTAATAAGTGACTTAAGTTACCATTGTAGGTAGATGTTTCACATAAATTTGTTTGTACAACTCAATTGTTAGCTTAGTTACATGTATGTTGTGTTTAGTAGTAGATGAATAATATCATATTGCATTTTTGTGAATTGCATTCTTGTGTTTAGTAAGTAGATGCATAAAGAGTTGTGAATAGTATGGGGAGCACTTCAGCATATTTCTCTCATAAAAAAAAAAGAGAGGGGGGGGAGGTGGACGCGCGCGCACAATGTACGCGCACGCGTCCCTGTGCGGATGCATCATCACCCACGTACTCAAAATTTGGGCCTCTCTTGGGCAAACATTATGCCCTGAGCCCAACATGACCCACGCTGACGCGCACTACGTGCGTGCGCGCAGATTATGCGAACATGGAACTTCACGCGGACGCGCACCTACCGCGTCCGCGTCGATCTGCTGCTGCAAGTTTTTTGAGCCAAGCCCCAGAGAGTTGAGCTGGCTCTGGGCCAACTTTAAGCCCCTGGCCCAACTCGATTCGCGCAGACGCGCACTTACCGCGTGCGCGCCCATATGCCCAAGGAAGAACAGACGCGAGCGCACGCATCGCGCTAGCGCGCCTTATCACAAATTACCAATGTGCGCGGACGCGCGCTGTACGCGCGCGCGCCCTTACATGCTGCCGCCACTCTAGGCCTTTGCCCGGAGCGTTGGGCGTGCATCAAGCCCACTCTAAGCTTCAGACCCAACCCCATGTACGCGTGCGCGCACTGTACGCGCACGCGCCCTTGCATAAATCTGCCAATCCACGCTAGAGCGCACTGTACGCTCACGCGTGGATCCCTATTTTCTCAATGTACGCGGACGCGCAAGGTGCGCGCCTGCGTCGATCCAAAAAAGGGGATAACCCTAACACGCGAAGAGTGTCGCGTAGTCGCGCACCCCTTTCTTTTTCCTCAATCTCTATTCTTCTTCTTCTTCCCACTTCGGCCTCCGCTGTTGCTCCGCCGGCAGCCACCACCGGACGGCCATCCTCTCTTCCTCTCTCATCACCACCCGACCTCTCTCTCTCCCTCTCACTCATCCAGTTTACCCCACCGCCGCAGCAACCACCGTCGCTACCACCCCACGGCTGCCGACCTTCCCCATTAACCTCGCCCATTCTCTCTCTCTCGTCCGCTCACCCTGCCTTCACTCTCCCCTCTTCCTCCCGGTCACACCACCGCAGCCGGCCATCTTCTCGGCCACCGTCCATGGCGGCGTGCCTCTGCTGCCCACCAATCCCAATTCTTCTTTCCTCCACAGTTTTTCTCCCGCTCCCAGGTTCCGGTTCATACTCTGTTTGTTCTTCACCGTTCAATTTTGTTAGTTTTTGTAATTTTCTGTTACTTAGTTAGCATTTGAGTTTTGCATGTTAGGATTAGATAGGAATATCTGCTGTTAGATAGCTAGGGCTGGATAGAGGATTCTAGGCCTGATAAGTGCTCCGTTTGTGTTTATTTTCTGCTTGTTCATTTGTTTGATAAGTGCCACATTTGAGTTGTTCTGTGTACATTCTGTGTTGCCTGGATGCTATCTTATTGTTGCTTTGAATAAATGATATTGTAATCATGATTGTTTATGCCATTTTGCAATCCGGGAACGTCCAATTTTAAGCCGAAATGCTGCCCAATTTTCGAGAAATTTAATTTCATTTTGCTTTCGTTATTTTCGACTTCCGGGATTTGCATGATATGTTGTGACCATGATTTGTATGCTTGAAATGTTCATTTCTCATCATGCTCCTAATTTTTAACCCCATCTTTTTTTTCTCTAACTCACTGCCCCCTTTCCTTCCCAACCTGCATTTTAACTCTTTTAACCGTTCTTTGAGTATTGATGATGAACATGCTTATTTTTTATGAATTGTGGTCATTTGTGAACATTGAATTCTTGGGATATGGCTGTGTTTTCTGTTCTTATTTGTTGGCCATATTTCAAGTTCCATTCACATCATGTTTGCTTGTCATCCATTCTACATCTTGAATATGCTTTCTTTGCTTTGTGCTACACGCTTTATTGCTTATATTCCATTATATTTCTTTTTCAGGATGTCGGATAAAGGAAAGGCTATAGCCACCTCTTCCAAGAAAAGGAAACACTCTACACCCTATATTCCCTCCATCTACAAGAATTATGCTAAGAATCCTCTAAATGACGAAGAAAAGGAAAATCAGCTGTTGCCTTCTACTGACCCGACTAAGTTCCCCAATCTCTACTGTGAGCTTCGACTTTCCAAGTATCGGACAACAAAACTGAATACCGAGAAGAAGCTTGTTCTGCCCAATGATGTCCGACGGTCCATTACTAGTCGGATCCTTGAATTGGGTATAGACTTTGTTGACCGAGATTTGGGAGATATCAACATATCTTGGGTGAAGAAATTTTATTGCAACTTCTTCCGTCCGACTTTGGATTTGGTCCAGTTGAGGGGTAGAGAGATCATGATCACTGTGACGGCCATAGAGGAGGCTTTGCAGTGCCGACATATTCCTGATGGCACTTGCGCCCATCAGCAAGCCGAGTTGGCCATACACAGCATGACTTTTGATTACGAGGCACTGAGGAGCGTGATTGGTCTACCGGAGGCTACATGGGTTATGGATGCAAACAATACCAAGTCTAAGGGGATGCTATTTGCTCACTTGACTAGAGAGGCCAGGACTTGGCAGATGATCTTTGCCCACTACGTCTTGCCTACCACTCACTTCTCTGAGATCCCCATGGAGATGCTTCTGCTGATTGGGTGTGTCATGGAGGGGAAGGATGTCTATTTTCCTCGGCTTATCCGGCAGTGCATGTGGCAGGCACATATTCGTGGCCTATTTCCATTTCCTACTTTGGTTACGAGTATGGCTGCCCTAGCCGAGGTCCCTTGGTTAGATGATGATGTGTTACCACCACCCCCTGATGCAGATGACAGAGAGGTTACCATTCCTTGGGGCGGTTGGGTACATGAGAGGCCGCCAGCTAGACGCCGTTCCAGGGCTAGAGCGGTAGTGGGGACAGCTGGACAGTCAGCCCCTACAGCAGCACCATCCTCCTCTACAGCCGCAGCTCCCTCATCATCGACAGTTCCACCTGCAGCACCTGAGCCCACCTACTTACTGGTCCAGCGTCTATTCCGGTTTTTAGAGCGAGAGAGACTCCATGTCAGACACCGATTGGATCGGATGGACCAGGCGCTTATTTCTCTGGGTGCCGAGTTACCTCCGCTTCCCGATTCTCCGGCCTCCGATGAGCAGGATCATCAGGAAGAGGATGCGGAGGGACCGACTCAGAAGACTGCCCCTCCAGATGCCCCAGACACCACAGAGACAGCTCAGACTCATGCGGAGCCGGTCCCACAGCCACAGCCAGAGCCAGAGCCTACCGTTGTACCTCCCACTGATCCTCCGGTTTAGCATCGAGGACGATGCTTGATCTTAAGTGTGGGGAGGGCACCGGTAGCATTATTTGGGGACCGGTGAACTTTTCGGCTACTCTCCTAGTTATCTTATTTTGCATACCTATTGTATATATTTTGATGCATTTTGAGTTTATTTTGGACACCTTTACTGCTTATTTTGGATTTTAGATATTTTGATGCTTTTGATGCTTGTGGATATCTTTAGATTTCATACTTTTAGTTGGATTTTTCTTTATATATTTTTGCATATCTTTCTTTTTAGTTTGTGGTTGTGATTAGAAATCATACTTTGAATTGCAAAAACTTAGTCACCCTTTTTGCATAAGAAATTGGTTTTAAGCAAAAGGAAAGGGTAAACTAAGAAAATTTTTGGATCTTTCAGTCACAACAATGCTTAGTCAAACATTGAGATTTTTCAAGAAATTTAAATATAAGGCATTAACCCAATTGATTGAAAGAAAATTTTTGGTGAAACTTGCTTGAATTTCATACTTTGTGAAGCATGTATTGAACTAAGAACACAATGATGGTTTCAGTGGCTAAGAGAAGGGGGGTTGAATCTTAGCCCCTTTTTTGCTTGCTGACACTTGCTGGACTTAGAGAAAGCTTTCCTGTTTTTAGCTCGTCCCTAGTTACGAGACATTTTCATTTTGTCTCGTCATTTGACACGAGACATTTTTTATTTTTCATCTTGAACAGTAAAAACAGAATTGAAGTAGAAAGAGAGAGAAGATAACACCCAGATATATCCTGGTTCAGCTGCTAAGTGCAGTGCAGCCTACATCCAGTCTCCATCACAACAATGATGGAATTTCACTATAATCATCCAGATTACAACTTGTAAAGTGCTAACCCAACTTACAAGGGGATTCCCACAGAATCATGAAACACAACACAGATGTACAAAGGAACTCTAAGACACCTATGGCTTTTTCTTTTAATTTTGCACTCTCTGCCTTTTTCTGCTCTATGGCTTTTTCATACAAACCTCACTGTTTACCTTTTTCCATGAGACTCAAGACATGACAAAATTAAACAGAAAAATACAAAACATAAAACATTAAAGGAGAAGAAGAACTGCTAGCTTAGGTAGCTCTGAGAACTATGTGCCTTGCACTCTTAAATCTTTCTCCTTGAATCAAACCATGACTATTCACCTCTTTTATAGAGAAGTGAAGCCTTCACAGTTGAAACACAAACCCGAGCTCAGCTTCTTTTCCTTCAACAAAACCGGTTCGGCCATACAGAGAGAAGAGGTAACTCATGCAAAAACCAACATGCAAATACCTCTAGTCCTTCCTTGGTCATCACTCTTCATCAATCCGAGTGCTCCATCCTTGGCTTCCTCTCCAAGATGGATTTCTGGCCCTTGATGCTTCATGATGATGATGACTTCATCTGCTTCAATCTCTGCCTCAACCATCACTTCGCCACTCTAGCTACTTCCTGTGGTGGTTGAGCAGAATCAAAGACAAGCCATGGCTCCAAGGATCTTCCTTACTGGCCGAATCTTCATCCTTCTTTTTGAGTATGAAGGATCCGAGATTACCTCACCAAATCTTACCAGATTAGGTGATAATCTCAGCCACAGCATACTTTTCTTTTTCTTTTTCGTGCCATCAACTCGATGGTCTTTAGCCTTGCTTTTCTTTCCTTTTGGTAGCTCCAAGTAGCTTCCATGGCTTCCTGTGTAATAACCGAAGAAAGAAGAGGAAAGGGATGAGAGAGAAGATGGAAGATATTCAATGGATTTGAACAATAATCAATGAACAAAGAGAGAGAGAGTAAAAGTGAATTCAAGTTTCCCACTTCCCTTTGTTGAGTAGCGTGTAGTGTCATAATAGCCATCAAATCAATCTTCTCTCTCTTTCTTATGTTTCCAATGCATTAATTAAATTTGAAATCCTTCAAAATAATGAAGTGGAATCCGTTGGAAGCATTTAGGCATTTCATTTGCTTCATGGATTCGAATAAGGCATGGAAACATTTATCAACATTGGGCTTGGTACCAATAGATTTCATTTTGGCCCAACTAGTAACAATTTCTTTCCTGATGGATTTTGGATCAAACATAGGAAGCTTTCTTTGGGCTTGGAGTAACAATATTAATCTAGCCCAGTTAATCATCACAAAAATTCAGCCATATATCATTGAATATTTTTGAATCAATGCTGAATTGGAAAGCAAATTCACACTTGGGCTGTAGCATTTTATTTTATTTTCGGCCCAAATTCAAATCCTGCATTACAAAATTATTAATTAACATATAATCAAATAAGATTGAATTAATAATTTTGCAATTAAATATTAAAATAATGTTTGCTCATCACAAATATTAATTTGGAGTTTTCCAAACTCATCAATCTCCCCCTTGATGACAAACATTATTAAAATTGAAATGGAAAGAAATTCAAGGTTAGAGTACGTGTACTCCCTTTGAAGATTGAATTTCTCCCTTTTCAAATTGTCACATGGCTCCCCCTTAATATATGCTATTTTACCAAGGGAAGCATAAACCTGTAACATTTTAATCAAGCTTCAAAATAACAATGTTATTTAGCATATTTATTCATAATGCTAAATGCTTGATTTATGAGCAGATTTGAATGATAATCAAAACTTATTTGTTATCAGTAATCTGATTTTCTGCTCAATGATACATACATCAAAATATTCAAATATTTTCCTATATAATATATATCAGAGCAAAGCAACATGAAGGAAAATATTTGTAGAACAGAATAAGACAGTTTTTGATACTTTATACAATTTAAAGGAACTGCCAAAAATATCAAGCATGTTAACCAGGATGAAACAGAATATTCAATACAATCATGCATATTCATCAAGGTTAATTAACAACTAATCACTCATTCATTTCCAAAGCATTATAAAACAGTAGCATCAATTATAATGAGGCAAGAGCAGTTTCAATGCTATCATCAAGCATCAAAATATATCTTTTAACAAGAGTGATCATGAATTTTCAATAGAAAATTTCATCCCCTGTTTTTCAGATTTCGATTTTTAGCTTTTCTCCTCCTTTTGTCATCAAGGGGCACCTGCACAAAAGATGAAGAATACCACAAAATAACCATAATAATAAAGCAACAACAAAAAATAACAGGAGTGTATCAAATTATCACAGAGCAGAGAGTATCAAGTCATGCTCATACAAAAAATAGATTGAGCCTAATGAAGCCAATATCAAATAAAGGTAAACAACCGCCATCAATCATCAGAAAGGTTGAATTCTGAACCGGAATCGACTTCAAAATCTCCTGTCCCCATTTCATCATCAAAGCTCTTTATCATGAAGCCAACTCTATCATGACATTTCTTCCAAGCCCTTTCCTATTCATGTTCCAATTTTCTGGCAGTCTTGTGGGATTTGAACATCAGTTTTGACATGTTGCGCATCTCATTGAGAACCTCCCGGATTGATGCCGTAACATTTGAGGGTTCAGGATGGCTTTCCAGATCACTGAGAGATGGTTCAGAGGGAACAGATTTCTTGCCTTTCTTGCCCGAAATCCCTCCTCCTTTAATCATTAAAATCTTGTTCTCAACAGTTTCATTAGTCAAATCAACTTTAAAATACTCAAATATACATGTGAGAAACATGCCATATGGAAGGTTAGCCTTTTTTGTACTTTTCACTGCTTCCCACATATGGCGTATCATAACATAAGCAAATGAAATTTGGGAAGAAGTAAGAAGAGCAAATAAAATGATAGAATCAGAGATTGTTACTCTGTGGTGAGAACCGCCTTGTGGGGTGAGAATGTGAGTGATGATACGGTGCAACAGAGAGTTCTCAGGGCCGAGTGCTCGATGAGTTGGAATTAGTCCATCCAAACCAGAGAGATTTGCACAGATGTGTTGCAAGACCGTTTGTTGTGCAATGCCAACTTGATCATCCCACTTATCAACCATGTAAACTTTTGGCCCTTCTTCTTCATATCCAAGAGCAGCGCCGATGGTTTGAGGATTGAGGGTCATGTAAACACGTTTGACGTAAGAGTGAATTGAGCCATCAATGAGACGCATGTTTGCATAAAATTCCCGGACCAGCCCCGGGTATACAAGTTTCTGAATGTGAAGCAATGGAGTCCACTTCAGAGCATCAAACATGGAAGAAAAGTTGATTCCTTTGGTTGCCAGTTTCTCAAGATTTACCAGATATGAAAGACAGAGAGGACGTTTCAGCAAAACCTCTTTATGGAATTCATAGAAAGCACATGAGTAGAACCGAGAGGGATCAAAATGGGAGTGAGTTTTGTGAAATTTTTTCTTGAAGTCGAGAGACTCCAAATTTGCAGGTTCTCTTGTATCATGCAGAGCAAAGCTTTTCGGCCTTTTCTGAGAGCTTTTTGTGGTTGAAGAGGGTCTTTTTGGCGGTGATGGTGGTGGAGAAGTATGTGATTCCTCTTCTTTTTCTTGAACGCTAGGCTCCTTGTTCTTTCCTCTCCTTGAAGATTTGTGAGCAATGACTTTGCGACGCATGGTGTCGGTCCTTTTGGAAGGAGGTGGTGGGGTAGAAGAGGAGGTAGAATGAAGATGGATATGTGTATGAGTTTGAGGTGATGAGAACGGTGGGCTTTTTGGAATGGTGGTTCGGCCACTTCTCTTTTGTGCCGTTTTCTTTTTCATGTTAGGAGGAATGGAGAAGTTGAATATGAAAGGGTGGGAGTGCCGAACGAGAGTGAGGAGAGAGGAGGTTAGTGGTGCAATTAATGAGGATTGGAGAGAGATGATGGGGAAGTTAATAACCATAATGGTGCGGTTATTAACCAAGGGGTTTTGAAAAAGTGGTTTCCTAATTTCAAGGGATTAGATGGAGAGAGAGATTTGATTTGACAATAACCACTTCCAATGAGATTTGAAATGACAATCAAAAGATTTGATCATCATAAAATGAGGAACCAGTAAAAATTCAATGAGGGGTCAAACTTGATTATGTGGGGCCCATTAAAAGCAAAGTCTGCGCAGCCTCCCCCTTAATCATATCTCCTCTAGCATGCCATGTTTTTTTATCTCGTCCATTCCTACGAGATAAAACTGGACAGAATCAGAAATTCACAAATTTTCAACATGATTTAAATCAATCATTCCCAAACTTTTCCTTAACAAACAGAATCTATCTTCACAGAGGGGTTTTGTAAAAATATCAGCAAGTTGTTCTTCAGATTTTACAAATTGAATATCAATAGTACCCTTTTGCACATGTTCTCTAATGAAATGATATTTAATTTCAATGTGCTTTGTTCTTGAGTGCAAAACAGGATTTTTTGAAATATTTATTGCACTCATGTTATCACAAAATAAGGGTATACTATTGATCTTTAATTTGTAATCTTCCAATTGAGTTTTTAACCAAATTAATTGCGAACAACAAGCAGATGCGGATATATATTCAGCTTCAGCTGTGGATAGAGCCACTGTGGCTTGTTTCTTGCTTGACCACATGTTGAGTGAGCTTCCAAGGAAGCAACACATGCCCGAAGTGCTCCTTCTATCCACTCGATCTCCCGCATAATCTGCATCACAAAATCCTACTGCACAGAAATCATCAGATTTTGGATACCATAAACCATAATCACATGTTCCCTTAATGTACCTAATGATGCGTTTAACAGCCGTTAAATGGGATTCTTTTGGGTGAGATTGAAATCTTGAACATACACCCATACTTTGAACGATATCCGGTCTAGAGGATGTAAGATACATTAGTGAACCAATCATTCCTCTATACCGTGTCTCATCCACATCTAGGCCATCATCATCCTTTTCAAGTTTAGTATTAGGATGCATTGGTGTTCCCATTGGTTTGGAATTTTCTAAGCCAAATTTCTTTATCAATTCTTTTGCATACTTGCCTTGGTGAATAAAAGTACCACTAGGAGTTTGTTTAATTTGGAGGCCAAGAAAGAAAGTTAGCTCTCCCATTAAACTCATTTCAAACTCACTAGTCATGAGTTTTCCAAACTCTTCACACAAGGTTTCATTGGCTGATCCAAATACAATATCATCCACATAAACTTGAACAAGAAGGATGTCATCATTAGAAACCTTAATGAACAAAGTAGTGTCGGTGGTTCCCCTTTGAAAATGATTTTCTAATAAGAAGGCACTAAGCCTTTCATACCAAGCTCTTGGAGCTTGTCTAAGGCCATAAAGAGCCTTTGAAAGTTTAAACACATGATTAGGAAAATCTTTATGTTCAAAACTGGGGGGTTGAGCCACATACACTTCTCTATCAATAAAGCCATTAAGGAAAGCACATTTAACATCCATTTGAAACATTTTAAAACCTTTATGGGCAGCATAGGCAAAAAGCAACCTAATTGCTTCCATCCTAGCTACCGGAGCAAAAGACTCATCAAAATCTATTCCCTTTTCTTGATCGTAACCTTGGGCCACTAATCTAGCCTTGTTACGAACAACTTGTCCATCCTCACCAAGTTTATTTTTAAAAACCCACTTAGTACCCGTTACCTTCTTACCATCCGGATGAGGTACTAAAGTCCAAACCTTATTCTTGTCAAATTGAGCAAGCTCCTCTTGCATGGCCTTGACCCATGATGGGTCTTCAAGAGCTTGTTTGACATTGTTGGGCTCCATTTGTGACAAGAGAGCAAAGTTGCTAGGTTCGGTTTGCCTTTTGGTGGAAGATCTTGTGGTTACACCTTGAGAGGGATCACCAATGATGAAATCATGAGGATAACCCCTCATGGATTTCCATTCTCTAGGCTTTCGGACAGGTGTTGAGCTTTGATGAACTTCTGGTGGTCTCACTGTTTCAGTTTCTCGTGTCTGCTCAGGAGACAAAATGGAAGTTTCTCCTTCATTCTGATGAGATAAAATAGGGCTGACATATTCTTCATTTTCCATAGTTTTGGAATTTCTTTTACTTGTTCCATCCTCTTCACAATCTGAGTCATTATCCTTTACAATACTGGGAATTAAGTTAGAATCACAAAAGGTAACATGTATGGATTCCTCTATGGTTCTATGCTCTTTGAGATAAACTCTATAGGTCTTGCTTGTGGTGGAATATCCAACAAACATTCCTTCATAGGATTTTGGATCAAATTTTCCAAGGTTTTCCTTATTGTTAAGTACAAAGCATTTACATCCAAAAACATGAAAGTACTTAAGATTTGGAGGGGTTCCTTTCCATAGCTCATAAGGAGTTTTCTTTAACCCTTTTCTAATGATTGTTCTATTCAAAATATAACATGCTGTGTTCACAGCTTCAGCCCATAAAAAATTGGGAATTTCATTTTCACATAGCATGGCCCTAGTCATTTCTTGAAGGCTTCGATTCCTTCTTTTAACCACCCCATTTTGTTGGGGGGTTCTAGGGCATGAAAAATTATGAGAAATTCCTAAGTCATCACAGAATTTTTCAAAATCTTGATTTTTAAATTCTCTTCCATGATCACTTCTCAAATGGGCAATTTTCAAATCCTTTTCATTTTGAATTTTCTTACAAAGGGTGGAGAAGGCATAAAATGCATCATTCTTATGAGCAAGGAAAAGTACCCAACCAAATCTAGAGTAATCATCTACCACCACAAGACCATAGGGTTTACCTCCTAAACTTTGAGTTCTAGTAGGACCAAAAAGATCAATATGCAACATTTCTAATGGCCTTTTGGTTGAGATTTCATCTTTTGATTTAAAAGAGGATTTTACTTGCTTGCCCAATTGACATGCATCATAAGTAAGATCCTTGTCAAACTTGATGTTTGGAATTCCTCTAACCAAATTCTTTTTGACTAGCTTAGAAATTTGGTACATGCTAGCATGTCCCAACTTTCTATGCCAAAGCCATTTTTCAGATTCAAAAGATGTAAAGCATGTTACATTTTGTTCCTTTAAATCCTCAAGAGTTAATCCATACACATTGTTGCATCTCTTAGCTTCAAATAAAATATCCCCAGTTTCCTCACAAACAACCAAGCAAACAAACTTCTTAAAGATAACATCAAAACCTAAATCACACAATTGACTAACACCAAGTAAGTTATGTTTCAAACCATTTACAAGAAGCACATCATTTATACAAGAAGAAAAATTTTTACCAACTTTCCCAACAGCTACTATTTTCCCTTTTGCATCATCACCAAAAGTGACAAGTCCTCCATCATACTCATCTAGCTTTATGAAGAAAGTTGTCTTTCCGGTCATATGCCTAGAACATCCGCTGTCCATATACCACATGTTCTCTTTTCTTTTGGATGCTAGGCACACCTACAAAACAATGCTTAAGAGACCTTAGGTATCCAAATCCTTTTGGATCCTTTAACGTTAAACCATCTTCTATGTCCTAAGCCATTGTAATCAAAAATAACTTTACAAACTTTATCACCAATCATTCTTTCACCAAAGAAACATTGGATAGGAAAGTGTCCATTTCGATTGCATAGTCGACAAAATCTTGGAGTTGCTGTTTTGATAAAGCAAGTTGGGTCTTGATACTTTGTATCATTTGAAGATGAAGCAATGTTTTCAAAATGTGATTTTTCAGATTTATAAAAACCCAACCCAGCTTTATCATAAAGAGGTTTTTGACTAGCCAAGATTTGATTCAAATTTTCAGAACTTTGGGTGAACTTGGCTAAGTCTTCTTTAAGTCTTTTAACCTCTTTAAGCAACTCTTCATTTTGCTTAAAACAATCCACATATGCAAGGACTGAATGGTCACTTTCACAACTTCTAACTTGGGCTCTTAACTGCTTATTCTCTTCAACAAGATCACAAGCAGTTTCGGCCTCTCTCACTTTTTCTTTTAGAAAGCTGTTTTCAGCTTGAAGAATGGTGATTTGTTGTTCAAGTTCTTGATTTTCCAGCAGAAAGCATCTTATTTTTTCAGAAAGGTGGTCTATCATAAGATGAAGATCTTCAGTGTCAGGGTTATGAAAGACTACCTGATTTACATGATCGCCATAAGGCATTGTTGAGACTTGGTTTCTGATTCTTCATCATCATCATCTGAGTCATTTTCCAATTCTTCCCATGAAGCCATTAGTCCTTTCTTCTTTCCTTTTCTCGGCTTTTCTTCCTTCTTCAACTTGGGACAATCAGATTTGAAATACCCCATTTCCTTGCAATTAAAACAGATTACTTTGCTAAGGTCTTTCTTCATCCTCCTTGAGTTGCTGCCTTTGCCTTTGAGCTTTGCCATTTTCCTAAATTTTTTTGCAAACAACACAAACTCATTTTCAGAAGAGTTATCACTGGATTCATCATCCAGAGGGTTAGTCATAGAAGAAAAAGCAATTCCTTTCTTTTTTGAATATTTTTTCAAATAGGAGTTTTCAAAAGCAAGAAGATTTCCTCTCAAATCATCAAGTGTCATGGAATCTAAGTTACTACTCTCAGAAATAATTAAAGCTTTTGTTTCCCACTCTTTTGTGAGACATCTCAACACTCTTCTCACTAGCACAAATTCTGAATGTGTGATTCCAAGAGCATCTAAGCCAACAGTGATGGTATTGAACCGTTCGAACAGTTCATCAATGGACTCTCCTTCCTTCATTGCAAACATCTCATATTCCCTGTTTAACATATCTGTCCGAGTTTTCTTTACAATGGTAGTTCCTTCATGAGTGATTTGCAACTTGTCCCAGATTTTCTTTGCCGTTGTGCATCGTGATACTCGTCGGTACTCCTCAAAGCTGATGGCACAGTTGAGCAGATTGGTTGCTTTGGCATTTAACTCCACCGTCTTCCTATCTTCCTCGGTCCAACTTGCTTCTGGTTTAAGAGAGATTACTCCTTGAGCATTTGTGGAAGTTGGAAATTTAAGACCTTCCAAGATGATCTTCCAAAGTCTGTAATCTACGGCTTGTACAAATATCTTCATCCTTTCCTTCCAATAGGTATAATTTTTCCCATTGAAGAGAGGAGGTCTGTTGCTTGATTGTCCTTCAGCCAGATTGTATGACAACACACTTGCGCCACTGTTTTCTGCCATGAGGATCTTTACTCCAAGCTGCAAAGCTTGATCTCTTTGAGACCAAGCTCTGATACCAATTGATGGTTTCAGTGGCTAAGAGAAAGGGGTTGAATCTTAGCCCCTTTTTTGCTTGCTGACACTTGCTGGACTTAGAGAAAGCTTTTCTGTTTTTAGCTCGTCCCTAGTTACGAGACATTTTCATTTTGTCTCGTTATTTGACACGAGACATTTTTTATTTTTCATCTTGAACAGTAAAAATAGAATTGAAGTAGGCAGAGAGAGAAGATAACACCCAGATATATCCTGGTTCAGCTGCTAAGTGCAGTGCAGCCTACATCCAGTCTCCATCACAACAATGATGGAATTTCACTATAATCATCCAGATTACAACTTGTAAAGTGCTAACCCAACTTACAAGAAGATTCCCACAGAATCATGAAACACAACACAGATGTACAAAGGAACTCTAAGACACCTATGGCTTTTTCTTTTAGTTTTGCACTCTCTGCCTTTTTCCACTCTATGGCTTTTCATACAAACCTCACTGTTTGCCTTTTTCCATGAGACTCAAGACATGACAAAATTAAACAGAAAAATACAAAACATAAAACATTGAAGGAGAAGAAGAACTGCTAGCTTAGGTAGCTCTGAGAACTCTGTGCCTTGCACTCTTAAATCTTTCTCCTTGAATCAAACCATGACTGTTCACCTCTTTTATAGAGAAGTGAAGCCTTCACAGTTGAAACACAAACCCGAGCTCAGCTTCTTTTCCTTCAACAAAACCGGTTCGGCCATACAGAGAGAAGAGGTAACTCATGCAAAAACCAACATGCAAATACCTCTAGTCCTTCCTTGGTCATCACTCTTCATCAATCCGAGCGCTCCATCCTTGGCTTCCTCTCCAAGATGGATTTCTGGCCCTTGATGCTTCATGATGATGATGACTTCATCTGCTTCAATCTCTGCCTCAACCATCACTTCGCCATTCTAGCTACTTCCTGTGGTGGTTGAGCAGAATCAAAGACAAGCCATGCCTTCAAGGATCTTCCTTACTGGCCGAATCTTCATCCTTCTTTTTGAGTATGAAGGATCCGAGATTACCTCACCAAATCTTACCAGATTAGGTGATAATCTCAGCCACAGCATACTTTTCTTTTTCTTTTTCGTGCCATCAACTCGATGGTCTTTAGCCTTGCTTTTCTTTCCTTTTGGTAGCTCCAAGTAGCTTCCATGGCTTCCTGTGTAATAACCGAAGAAAGAAGAGGAAAGGGATGAGAGAGAAGAGAGAAGATATTCAATGGATTTGAACAATAATCAATGAACAAAGAGAGAGAGAGTAAAAGTGAATTCAAGTTTCCCACTTCCCTTTGTTAAGTAGCGTGTAGTGTCATAATAGCCATTAAATCAATCTTCTCTCTCTTTCTTATGTTTCCAATGCATTAATTAAATTTGAAATCCTTCAAAATAATGAAGTGGAATCCGTTGGAAGTATTTAGGCATTTCATTTGCTTCATGGATTCGAATAAGGCATGGAAACATTTATCAACATTGGGCTTGGTACCAATAGATTTCATTTTGGCCCAACTAGTAACAATTTCTTTCCTGATGGATTTTGGATCAAACATAGGAAGCTTTCTTTGGGCTTGGAGTAACAATATTAATCTAGCCCAGTTAATCATCACAAAAATTCAGCCATATATCATTGAATATTTTTGAATCAATGCTGAATTGGAAAGCAAATTCACACTTGGGCTGTAGCATTTTATTTTATTTTCGGCCCAAATTCAAATCCTGCATTACAAAATTATTAATTAACATATAATCAAATAAGATTGAATTAATAATTTTGCAATTAAATATTAAAATAATGTTTGCTCATCACAAATATTAATTTGGAGTTTTCCAAACTCATCACACAAGCTTGTGAGACTTGAGCCTATTGATGTGGTTACATTTTATAACCACTTATTTTCCATTCTTGTGTGAAATTGCTCTCTTTCTATGATTGTGATCCTTGATTTGCTTGACTCTATATGTCCATTTATTTCTTGTATTCATGCATTTATATGATTGAGGCCATTATTTCATTAGCCTACTTACCCAAATAGCCTACCTTTTACTCTCCATTATTAGCCAATTTTGAGCCTATGCTTAACGAACTTATTCTCATTTTAGCACATTACAAGCCCAAGGCGGAAAACCAATGAAAAGTCCTTGTTTGGATCTTTGATTAGCCTAGGCTAGTGAGAGTGTTTATTATTCAAAGTTGGTGAGGCTTGGGAACATTGGATGGGATAAAAAGGGTAGTACACTTTCATGTTTAGGAATTGGGTACATACTCATGTATTGATTAAATGTAGAGACCTTATGCATTGATGTTCTTGTGTATAGTTTGGAAGAAAAAGGAAAAAATGAAAAGAAAAAGAAATAAAAGTGAAAATGAGAAAAACAAAAGAATAGAAAAAGAAAAAAAATATAACAATAGAAAAAGAAAGAAAAAAGAAGAAAAATAATAAAAAGGGGACAAAATGCCCAAGGTGAAGTTCAATAAAAAGGAATCAATGCATAAGTGTTATGAACTAAAGAATAGAATGCATGAATATGTAAGAACAAAAGTGAAAAATGGGTAGTTAGAATAATTTGAACTTGTATAGGTCATTATATAGTTAGGTGGGAGAGTCTATGCTAATCAAAGATTCAAATCCTAGCCCACTTAACCATAAATGATCCTACCTTGACCCTAACCCCATTACAACCTAATTGAAAGACCTCATGATGAATGTATGCATGCATTGAATAAATGTTGATTGTTAGAAGAAAATCAAATTTTGGAAAGTATGATTAGAAGAGAATTAAGTGGATTAACCCTTAAACACTTGAGTGAATAGAGCGGATACACATCCGGTGAGGGTTCGAAAGTTCAATCACATGTGTTCACCCATATTATCTATATTCTTGCAAGCTTGAACTCCTTTTGATAATTCAATACAATTGTGGTTTGGACTTAATTCCTATTGCCTAGCTCTTGTGCTTACACATGCTCTCTTGGGAATTGACTTGTTTGAACTAAGCATTTCCATTTGCTTAGATAATTGCATTTAGATAGGATTCATATAGTTTAGTTGCATTCAATAAATGTCATACCCCTTAATTCCTTCTTATTTTAGCATGAGGACATGCTAAGGTTTAAGTGTGGGGAGGTTGATAAACCCCATTTTTAGGGTTCATCTTGTATTGAATTTAGAGTTTTTTGATAACCTTTTCTCGCATTTAACCTATGAATTGGCATGGTTTTGTAATCTCTCCCGTATTTGTGCTTAAGTGTAAAAACATGCTTTTTAAGCCTTATTTTGATGAATTCTAGTTCCTCTTTGATTCCATAAGATGCCTTGATGTGTTTGCTAGTAATCTCAGGATGAAATAGGTTAGGCATGGATCAAGGGAGCAAGGAAGAAAGCATGCAAGTGGAGAGAAGCACAAAAAGTCAAAGAATTGATCTAGGCCATGCACGCGCACGCGCACAAGGCACTCGCGCGCACATTGCGAAACAAGCCAGGGACGCGCACGCGTCGATGACAGCACATGACCTCATTAATGCAACACGTTCCTGGCGATTTGAGAGGGTTTCTGAACCCATTTTTGGCGCCAATTGCTAAGGGAAAGGAATAAAAGGATGAAGGATTAAGGGGAAGGCATTAATCAATCAAGGAATCAATCATCTAAGGCTAGCAAAAAGAATATACTTAGGATTAGTTTAGAGTTTTAGAGAGAGAAGCTCTCACTTTTCTCTAGAATTAGGATTAGGTTTAGTTCTTAGATCTAGGTTTTAATTCATGTTCTCTTCTACTTCTACTTCCCAATTCTTTGTTGTTACATTCATCATTCTTCTACTCCTTTGTTGTAATTTCCTTTATATTATTCTTATACTTTGTTGTAGATCTACTATTGCTACTTCCATTTTCTTTCAATTCAATAAGAGGTAATTCATAATAATTGTTCTTCATTGCTTTTCTATTGTTGATCTCTTGTTTTTGTAGTTGTAGATTCCTTTAATTCTTGCATTTAATAATGTTTACTTGTATTGCACTCTATGTGTTTGATGAAATGCTTGGTTGAATTTTCTGTAGGTTTTGTTCCTCTTGGCCTAGGTAGAGTAATTAGTGACTCTTGAGTTATCTAATTCCTTTGTTGATTGATAATTAGAAGTTGCTAATTAATTTGAATATCTCTAAAGCTAGTCATTCCTTTAGGGGATGATTAGGGCTTGAGGAATCAAATTGATTCATCCACTTGACTTCTCTCCATAGTTAGAGGTTAACTAAGTGGTAGCAATGAACAATTCTCATCACAATTGAGAAAGGTAACTAGGATAGGATTTCTAGTTCTCACATCTTGCCAAGAGCTTTGTTAGTTGTTAGTTTATTTTCATTGTCATTTACTTTCATGCCTCTTATCCAAAACCCCAAAATAACTCATAATCAATAACAAGACACTTTATTGTAATTCCTAGGGAGAACGACCCGAGGTTTGAATACTTCGGTTTATAAAATTAGGGGTTTGTTACTTGTGACAAACAATCTTTTGTATGAAAGGATTATTGTTGGTTTAGAAACTATACTTTACAACGAGATTTTACTAGTGAAATTCTAAACCGTCAAAAATCTAATCATCAGACGCGTCAGTCACGCGGACGCGTCATTTGTGCAAACTCCAGTCCACGCGTTCGCGTCAGGCACGCGATCGCGTCATTGCGCTTTCCTCCATTCCGCACGGTCGCGTGAGCCATGCGTCTGCGTCGGTCTTCACTGGTCATCTCTTTGGTTTCTTCTTTTTCTCTGCAGAAACTTCATCAAATCCCTCCGAATGCTACCTAAAATAAATAAAATTGCACAAAACTCAAAATAGCATCCATAGTGGCTAAAATATAATTAATTCTTAATTAACTCAACAAATTAGATGCAAATTCACTAGAAAAAGATAGATAGGATGCTCACGCATCAGACCTCTTTAACAGAAGTCGGATTCTTCATGTTGAGTATAGCCTAACACTTATCTGGATTTGCTTCTATACCTCTTTGGGTTAACTTGAACCCTAAGAACTTTTCCGCTTCTACGGCGAAGGTGCATTTTAAGGGGTTTAACCTCATTTCATGCTTCCTTATTGTAGAGAATACCTCAGAGAGATCGAACAACAATGTCGTGCTCTCTTTGGTTTTGACCAGCATGTCATCTATGTACACCTTCATGAGTTTTTCCAAGTGAGAGGAAAATACTTTGTTTATTAGTCGTTGGTATGTAGCTCCCACGTTCTTTAACCCAAAAGGCATTACTATATAGTAATAGTTAGCTTTTAGAGTTATGAACAAGGTTTTCTCCTGATCTGGCTTGTATATCAGGATTTAGTTTTATCCCAAGTAGGTGTCCATAAAGGATAGAAATCGGTAGCCTGAGGCTAACTCGACCAGGGCATCAATGCTAGGAAGAGGATATGGATCTTTGGGGAAAGCTTTGTTGAGATCGGTGTAATCAACACACATCCTCCAATTTCCATTTTATTTTTCCACCAAAACGACGTATGCTAGCCACATTGAGTATTTACCTCCCTTATGAACTCTACTTCCAGCAAGGCTTGTACTTACTCCTCCACGACATGTGTCCTTTCTAGTCCGAGCTTCTGACGCTTTTGCTGAATAGGTCTGGAGCTAGGGTACACTGCGAGTTTATGGGACATCAGGTCGGGATCTATGCCAAGCATGTCAGAAACTTTTCAGGCGAAGAAGACGAAATTTTTCCTTAGTAGATCAATTAGCTGTTCCTTTAGGTTTTCCTTCAAGTTAGCCCCTATACTTGTTGTTTTGTTTGGGTGGTCTCCAATTTGTACCTCCTCTACCTTGTCTCCGATTAGGGGCGTAGTTCTTCTCGAGTTCGGATTCCACCTAGTTCAATCGTGTTAACCTCTTTGCTCCTAGGATTGCCTTTTAAATTAAAGGTCTCATTGTAGTATTTAAGTGCTAGCTTTTGGTCCCCTTTAATGGTGGCAATTCCTTCTGTCGTGGGAAACTTCATGCAGAGGTGGGGTGTTGAGAGGACAGTTGCAAGTTGGTTCAAGGTGATCCGACCTATTAAAGTGTTGTATACCGAGTTGACATCAACCACAATGTAATCAATGCTTAGTGTTTTCGACCTTGCACCCTTTCCAAAAGTGGTGTATAATGAGATGAACCCTAGGGGTCAGATTGGCGTATCCCTAGTCCAAATAGGTTGTCTGGATAAGCTTTTAAATCCGTTTCTTTCAGCCTATACTTATCGAAAGCGGGTTTGAACAGGATGTCTGCCGAACTACCCTAGTCTATTAGGGTTCTCTCGAGGTTTGTGTTCGTGAGGATCATTGTGATCACCACGGGATCATCATTCCCGGGTATTATCCCTTTGGCGCCTTCTTTAGTAAACGAGATGGTAGGTAAGTCGGGCATCCTGGTCTCCTCCCTGACTTGATATACCTTTTTGAGATGCCTTTTTTGTGATGATTTTGACATTCCTCCTCCAGCGAATCCCCATTGATCATGTATATGTGTTGCTCTGGGGTTTGAGGTGGACGCTTTTGTCGTCCTTCCTCTTCATCCTTCATTCTCTTTCTCGGGTTGCCCGATCTGTATGTCAAGTATCTGTTCAGCCGGCCTTCTCTGGCCAATTTTTCTATGACATTCTTCAGGTCGTAACATTCATTAGTGGAATGTCTATAGAGCTTATGATACTCACAGTATTCTGTCTGACTTCCTGTCTTTTTATGTTTGATTGGACGATGAGGTGAAAACTTATCGGTGTGGTATATCTCTCTATAAACATCCACCAGAGAGACTCTAAAGGGAGTATAATTGTGGTACCTTTGCGGTTTCTCTGGGTTTTGCTCTTCCTTCTTTTTGGGTTCTTTTTCCTTTTTTCGGGGTCGGTAGGGCAGGTTTGGCCATGGGAAGGGTTCCCTCAGTCAGTAATTCTCCTCCATGTTGATATGTTTATTTGCCCTTTCTTGTACTTCATTCAAAGAAGCCAAGTGTCACTTGGATATTGTTTGAGAGAATGACCCCTCTTTGGATCCGATCAGCACACTAATAAGATCAGATTACGAATTTTCTGTAGATATCTACATATCCGATTCGCATATCCGCAAAAAAAAAAACTAAATATTCTTTTTGTAGTTTATTTCAACTAATAATTATTACATATGTTGTATTATTTTAATTTATTATTTAAGAAAAGTATGTTTAATATTATTTTAAGAGTAAATATATTTAAAAGAATAGAAAAAAAATAAATTTTATTGATATTTTTTAATAAAAATAAGCTTTTAAAAAAATTTTGTGTTTTGCGAATATATCCGATATCCGATCTGATCCGCAAATCGAATCAAGCTTAAAATTTGCGGATATTGGATCCGATTCGATGATTTTAGTGCAAATCGGATCGAAATTTTGGCTATATCTGATCCGATCCACATTCACCCTTATCTGTTAGTATAATTGATGACAAGATAACATTGAATCACTTTTATAAATATTAGGGATACAAATAGGACGGTTTAAACGTTAAGGACACAAATAAGACTTACTCCAAACATTAAGGACAAAAATGATACTTTACTCTTAAAATTTAAAATAATTTAAAAATATTAAAATACTCTTATATTTAATTTTTAAGATATTAAAATAGCTTTTAGGATTAATCTTGGAAATAATAAAATACTCCTTTAAAATTAAGGTTGTTTAATTATGTTTAAAATTTTATATTATAATTTTAAAAGATCAAAATATCCCTTTAGAAAAAAAAGGATATTTAAGTATTTTGTTTTAATTTCGTTTTTATATTTATCTTAAATAAAAAAAGATATTAAGACACAATTCAATTTTATACACTTTATACCAAATATAAACAGAAATTTATGTAATCTCTATCATTTTTCAATTTCTATCTTTTAGTATTTCTCTCTCAGTATTAGTCTATCTTTTAAACGCAGCCTAATAATTTTATTTATATTTAAGAAACAAAATTTAACTTTGAATAAATAACTAATGGATTAGTGTCACAAAATTTATTATTATTATTATTATTATTATTATTATTATTATTATTATTATATGTTTGTTTGTTTGTTTTTTACTTGAGTATATATATTTTTTGAATTAAAATTATATAATACAAAATCTTTTATTATTATGTTCATATTTAATATTATAATTTTGTTTTGCATAAATAAAATTTATTTAAATTTTAATATATATTTAATATTATTTTTTAAGATTCTAATATATCTTTTTCTTCTAAAATTTAATGAGGCAAATGTCTCTACATACATATATATTTAATATTATTTTTCAAATATTTATCATTAATTCCTTGATGTTATTATGATACATTTGAGAATATTTTCTTATGTTTACACTTAAAAATAAAAAATCTTATTATATTATTGAATTTTTTTGTTTTACGGTGAATATCAATTATGCATTATGCTTTTCTTTAAAATAAAATGATGGTGAAAAACAGGTCTGTCTATATAAGCTCAAGTCTTTGAGCTTTTTCAATGTGTACAAAATATAATTTATAAATATACCTCATATGGGGTTAATAATAATAATTAGTTTTTTATATTTACCCAAATATTTTTTAAATTCATAAAGTGGAACTCTAATTTCTTTTCCTGTAAAGTGTAAACTTACCGCACCCTCCAATCCGTCTAGAACTATTACCGTCCACTCCATCCTTCTCTTGTTTCTGCCCTCGCCGTCGCCGTCCAGCCAGCACTCGCTACCGATCTCATCTCATCTCCCGGTGTCGTTCTTAGGCTCGCTCTCCCCATCTCCTATTCTCTCTTCTCTCTTCGGGTCGTCGTCAGCACCGTGGGACTCCATCTTCCTCTTCATCTTCCACTTCTAGAGTTCCAATGGAACCTCAGTCTCAGGTATGAATTTACTTAATTGATTTTATTTTTTTCCAATACAAATTAAGAATGCCTGTGTATATTCATGAAGCATGCCAAACTGTTTTCCAATAACACAGTGAATACCTATTAGTCTTCTTCGGTTCTTCCTCTCTCGTTTTGTTCCTTCCATTTTCTCTCTCCAAATCCACGATTTTTCACCTTTTTTTGTTAAATTATGATTATGATAGAATCTGTAACCTAGAACAGTGAATAATTTAAGATTATGAACTGGAAAGTATGTGGGAATTGAAAAATGTTATTTTCTTCCGTTGCTTATTTGATTATGGAGTTTAACTATGTGGAGTTCATCTCTTTGTTTTAACAAATTTTGAGAATCTTTCATATAGGGTAGGAGAAAAATATGACCTATCAATTTGTTTATATGTTACACTCTGAATTTAGAAATATGTAATATTGAGTTCTTCGAGCAATTTTTTTCATTATTTCAAGCCAATGTAGACTTAACGTGAAATTTGTATAGACATCAAAAATATTTTTAATTTAAAGGCCTTAACTTATTAAGCTCATACTTCTAGGTGAAGTGATTCTCAAGAGTACAGGCATGAACTTGAAAATGCAATTGAAATGTGACACTCTTATGTATATGCAATGTTTGGAAAAGCTTTATTTCTTTATACCTGAAAACTGCATATCTACCTAAAGCAATCAAAATTGCACTTTTTGAAATCTAATTACTGGTGTGAGCACTGAGCAGTGTGTTCATGTTATGGTTGCTTTATATCTTAGGTTTATTTCAGACTTTGGAGTTCTTATTCACTTTGTCATTTGGGAATTTTGATAGTTTTTAGTTGTAAATGATTTATTCTTGAAAGAATATTACTATGATTTATATCTTATACTGATTTTGGCTATGAATCTATATAATTGATCTTAATCACCAAAATATGAGACGAGATAGAGTTTAGGCTGCCATAAGAAAATTCAGAAATTAGTATTGTGATTCTTTTTGAAAATTCAATGGTCATTGGTTAGTTTTGCTTATTTGATTATTAATTATACCTAATTTATGCTATTTTTTGAGTAATTAATGTTAGTCACTATAAATTGCAGGAAGTATCAAATAATCAAAGACACACAAGTGATCAAAATGCGCCTAATGTTAGTGATCATGTGGATGAAGACACAACTTCTGATGCGGTGGATATGGATCAATATCGCATAAACTCTTGAAAAGATATTGGGAAGATATGTGATGGATATGGATCAATATCACCTAATGCAGTGTAGAACTATTGAATAGTTGTAAAATTTTTGCAGTTAATATTATATACAACTCTTACAACATTTTCTGAGAGGTTCTGGGTTGTGTGTATCTACTAAATAATATCAAGGATGTTTACTTGCTTAAATTTTTTAAAGTAACAGCAGGGAGAACCAATAGTTGTTAACTTTCATTGCTTTAGAGATATTACTGGTAGAATCTGCATGTGTTCAATTATTTTCAAATAAAATATTGTAATATGAAAATTAGTATCAAATAACATAAATTGCAACAAGCAATTAACAGAATCAAGAGTATGTTTATTCACTTATATTGTAGTGATTGTTGTGACTAGTGGCATTTTTTTTTTGTAATTTTGGTCAAGTATTAAGTTTTAAAAATTTGAATGATTCATTGACACATGTATCAAGTAAAACATGTTGAAACCCCTTTTGCAAAAGCTTCTTTGCTTTAATTTTTTTTCTGGTATCTGTTGGCACTCATGATAATATTGCAAAGCTTATGCCTCATACACGTAAATTGACTTTGGTCAAATTAGACTAAACCATTTACAACACAAAACAGAGTTTCTGTTACATAACTTGGTACATTAAATTATGAGTTTCTACTACAAGGTCTCAATTCAAAATTCTTCTGCAAAAAGCCACCATTGAGATTTAACCTTCACCTAAATTACTTTCATGTGACTAGCACAGTAGGGGCACGAAAATTCTCAGATAAGGTTCATTAGCTGGAATATCACCCATGGATTTTACTAAAGTCAATGTTTGATTGAAACCTGACCACTTCAGTTGCATGAATCCACTCTTCCTCCATGGACCAATGTGGAGTTTCTTCTTTTTCATTGACTTTTTGGCAGCTTCACACATGACTCGAACGATGGCAGTTAAGCATTCTGGCTTTCCAACATAAAGTTCCGGTAAGCCACACCTGCTAACTGCACAAACAAAATATTTTGAGTGACCACCCAATGCAATAGTCTTGGAGAATATTTTGCAAGCCACACCTGCTAACTGCACAAATAAAATATGTACCCAATAGTTCATGAATCAACAAAAGCACTATCCTACAAGTTCAGCAAAAAGTAAAAAATGAATCTAATAAAAGCCAAATTTGATCAACTTAAAAGTTAAAATCACGATTTACACATAATGTTCTTACATCCTTCACTCTAATCTTGTCTAGAAGTCCAATTCTTGGTAATAACCATTCCAACACATACAATGAGGAGTTTTCACAATTGCTTGTAACAGGTTGATCATCTGAAAAGCAAGAATATGCTAAAGTCGTGGCTGATGGATAAAAAATATTGGTTATTAACAATGGGAATGGAGCCCAAACCTGAACTGCATAGAAGTATTCTATGTGTAACAAAGGACTGCAAGAAGGTAAGGGGCACCATAAAATTAGACATATTAATAATGACTGTAACAAAAAAAGGTACCAGACATAAGAACATTAGGAGCCAACATATTGCACAAAATATATACCCAATACATCTATTAGTTTTTGCACATTCAGTGTCACATCAATGTTATATATATATTATCATCAACATACATTTTGAATATATTCCACTCATTGTTGATAGTTCACAGGTATTCAATAATCAATTAGATCTAAATCCAACCAACAATCTTCACAACACCGTAACAGAATCAATAAAAGATTGATCAGAATACTCCAAACTTAATCACAACATTTTCATTTGTCTGAATATTGTTACCTACACAAAATTTTAAAAATGAATTAATCTGAAAAACTTAATCAAAAATTTCAGAAATTCGAAGTTGAATCATACACAAATAAATAAATAAACAGAGAGAGGAGAGAAAGCTCACCGAGATAGATCTCTCCAAAAGATCCGGTACCAATTTTTTGACCGACACGAAACTTGTTCCCAACTCGAGACTCCACTAAAGTTCAACCTGTTTTGACCAAAATGCTAAAAAGATTTGAGAAATTTGAGAAGAAAAATGAAATGGAGTCGTTGTGGAAGAAGGCAGAGGACAATGGGTAGAAAAAGAAGCGGAGGGACATCGCGAAGAAGAAGAAGGCAGACCGAAAGGGCGTAGAAGAAGAAACGGAGGTTCATCGTTTGAGGAAGAAGACGGAGAAAGTGGGTGGAGGGAAAGTAGGGGCGCATAGCTCCTGCAAGCAAGGGTTTGGGTCTAAACTTTTATATTGGGCCATTTTAAAATATCAAAAGAGTTGTTATCTTTAAGTGTAATTTTTATTAAATTAATAATAATTTAAATATAAACCATTAGATTGTTTATCAATCTAATCTAACGCTTTAAATTTAATGGTACATCAGGTAAGTTTAAAAGAGTTGAGCTGATTTTAGACAGACTCGTGAAAAATCTGCCTAACTTATTTTAATTCCATTAAGTAGTCTAACAAAACAAAATTCCATTACATTATAAATATTTGGCTAAAGCTAATTAAGCCAGTTTTTTTAGGAGCACGCTATCCTATCATTTTTTAGTACTTATTTTTTGTAAGAATTAGATGTCATTTAAACTTTCAATTATAAAGAATATATGTATATCTGTATCAACTTATTTCTTTTAAGTACTTTTTTTATATTTCTAATTCTTCTGAATTTTTATATTTTGTCCTGGCCTGAATGAATCATCTAGTACAGACCGAAAAAAAAGATAATAAAAAAATAAGTATCTCATTTAACATGATCCAAGACAGAACGACATTGTTGCTGATCTGATGTCTTTAAACATCTCCACCCTTTTCTAACTAGCAACTCATCTTTCAACGTGATGATGTTCATTTTTAACGTGATGTTGCTCCTCCATTGATGCCAATCAAAATCTTCAACATTTTTCTTCGTCAAGTCTTGCCGTCATGTCTTCTCCTTTTCTGTCTGAAACAATACGGTGGTGCTCCTTCGCTTCTTCGGTTCATCTCTATCTCGGTCTCCTTCATCGTCGAACATGAGATCCCATATTCAAGACCAAACGACTATGGTGACAATTCTTCAAATAAGTTTGATAATGCTGTTTTTTATCTCGAGTTGCTAGTTGTGGATGTCGATGAGATTTTGGTCATTGCATGAATGTGATTCTTCTAGGTTTAGTATATGGATTTTCAACTCATTTTTTATGCATTATTTATTTCAATTCCAAAGTGCAGCTGCTTTTTTTTAACAGACACATTACTTTTAATATTCATATACTTTTTTTTAAGTTTTGGACTTCAACCCAATATCAAAAACCTATAAAAAAATCCAAAATTTATAAAAAGAAATGATTAACCTGATTAATAAGTTACTTTTTTAAATTCAGACCATTCAAATAAAATATAATAAATAAAGAGTTGAAATTTGATGAATTAACAAGGAGTGCGGTACTCCATACTTAGTAAGGAGCGTTTAAAGATGAGCTAATTACATTGTATACAACATAAATTGCTTCTTGACAAAAATGATTTTTTTTTCTAGTCCATCAAAAAAAATAAAAAAAGGAAAGAAAAAAATTTAATGTAGATGCATTGTTGGTGTATAGTAGCAATATTAAACGTGTATTAAATTATGTAAAGTCATATTACTAAAAATAACTATTATTTTTATTGATAGTGTAAATGATCATCCAAAAGAGTGAATGTCATTGCATGATCAACCATATTAGTTGCACACACAAAATCAGTTACCAAAATTAGTTATTAAAATAGAATATACATTGGAATACAAGATATACATTAAAAATAATTTAATCAAAATAAAAAATATTTTACATAAATACATAATGATTGATTTTAATATGCAAAAAATAATATTAGAGTTCATCAAAATTTATTATTTTAGTCATTCTTAATCATTAATTTAATTTTTTTAATCTAATAATTTAACATATTTTATTTCATATTTTTAAATATTAATAACTATTTAATAATTAAAATAATAAATTTTAATAATTTTTTAATATTTTTATTATATAACCGTATAAAATATTTTATACACTTTAAAATTAAACTCCTAAAAAAAAAGGAGCACTCCTCCCTTGCAGAAAACACGAGTTGTAACTTGTAAGACGCATGACACCGCACCACAAAACACATCTACTACACAAAAGGAACACATCCGCATCCAGCAACCAAAAGTCCAAAACAGACACAAAGAAGAGGCATTTGTATCCGATCCCTCTACTCTCTCTCTCTCTCTCTCTCTCTCTCTCATTGGATCTAAGTTGCGAAGGCAGGTTCCAACCCCCATTCATCTCTAGCACCATTAGATCCAATTCCTGAAATCTTGATCCGATCCATTTCCTTCATGGGCATTCTCTTACACCCAAATGGGAATGCCCACAATAATAAACCATGACCAAACCCATCGTTGACCAAGAAGAAGAAGAAGAAGAAACCCACACTTTGTTCTACGACTCCCACGACCGTTTACTATCGTGCTCTACCTCTTCATCTAACTCCGACGACGACACCGCAACTTCCCCTCAAAACGACACCACCACTGCCAAAAACGACAGCACTAACAACTCCAACTCTAGCTCCCCCACTCATGCCTTGGCCATGTGCAGGTACGATATATGGATCTCGGAACCCTCCTCCGTCTCCGAACGCCGTTCTCGCCTCCTCCGCCACTTCGGCCTCCCTGCTCGATCGGTCTCCTCGCAACACCTCCACCGCGTCGCCGCCGACACAACCTCCGCAGCCTCTGCTGCCGCCGCCATTCTCCGATCCAAATCCGAGAGCGCCGCGGATCGGTGTGATTTACAGGTGCCAGCTCAGCAGCCTGCAATTCGATCGGTTTGCCGCTCTGGCGACGCCGGTTCGGTTGTAAATAACGGTAATTGCAGCGCTAATGGCAATGTCTCAACGGTCATCGATTCTCGGGGCAAGAGCGATGAAACTCGGAGAGAGATTGAGAGTGTGGAAGAGGAAGCGTGCACTATAAGGGATCTTGATAACGGGAAGGAGTTTGTGGTGAAGGAGGTGAGGAAAGATGGCACGTGGAAGAAGCTTAGGGAAGTTGGAACTGGAAGGCATTTGACTATGGAGGAATTTGAGATGACTGTTGGGCATTCCCCAATTGTTCAGGAACTAATGCGGCGGCAAAATGTCGAAGATGGTAATGGAGATGGAGATGGAGATGGAGATGGAGATGCGGTTGATTTGAATTCAAATGATTGTAGCCGCAGTGGTGGCGGTGGTGATAGTGGTGGTGAGAGTAAGGTGAAGAGAAGGGGGAGTTGGTTTAAGAGTATAAAGAGTGTGGCGAGTTCGGTAGCCGCAGCGGGGCATAAGGAGAGGTGGAGCAGGAGTGGTGATGAGAGGGATACATCGTCCGAGAAAGGTGGCCGGAGGTCCAGCTCCGCGACAGATGATAGCCAGGATGGCAGTTCATTTCTTTGTCCTGAGAGAGTGAGAGTGAGGCAATATGGGAAATCATGTAAGGAGCTGACAGGGCTTTACAAGAGCCAGGAGATACAGGCTCATGAGGGATCAATTTGGAGCATAAGGTTTAGTTTGGATGGGAGGTATCTTGCAAGTGCGGGCGAGGATTGTGTGATTCATGTTTGGCAGGTTGTAGAAACTGAGAGGAAAGGGGAGCTGCTGCTGATGGAGAAGCCTGAAGACGCCAATGTGAATATGTTGTTTGTCATGAATGGGTCGCCGGAGCGGGCTACGCTGTCCCCTAGCAAGGAGAGTAGCCTTGAGAAGAGGAGAAGGGGGAGGCCATCTGTTAGCAGGAAGTCATTGAGTTTGGACCAGTTAGTTGTGCCGGAAACTGTTTTTGCGCTCACGGAGAAACCCATTTGCTCTTTCGAAGGCCATCTCGACGATGTACTTGACCTCTCCTGGTCCAGGTCTCAGGTTAGCTACTATTTTGAAGATAGGTGTGTTCTGCATTACCAGTTGTGTGTTCAGTGTTTGAATATCCTTCTAAAGTTTTTAAGTCACCCTGTTATTCCCTTTGTTTGACCTTAGGCTTGAATTTATAGATTCATACCCATTCATTAAAATTGTTTTTGATTTATCAGTGTTGTCCCGTTAACTGAATTTACTTATGGTAAACAGTCTCAGTTTTCTACGTTATGATTGATTGAAATAGAAGAACTTTGCCATCTGATTAGAAGATGACACTGAATTGCATATGGTTAATTGGTTTTGACGAGACAAAAAAATAATAGATGCTCTAGACGGGTAAGTTGATCAAGTGGAATATGATCTGCTGAAAAAGGAGCATAGTTGGACGTTGACATAGTTCGAGAGAATTTGCTGAAAAAGAAATTGGTGTAAATAGTCATACTGTACTTTGGGTTTCTGGTGGAGTCCAATGCAGTCCGTTATATATTGTTGACCCCACAATTTGGGTGCCACTAATACACATGTAGGAACTAGAAAATTTTGTCCCTGAGAAGATTTCTTTATATATTTTTATCCAAATTATGCTCCCTGAGAAACCATTTTTTTTTTATTTTCTTTATATAAAAAAATTTAATCGGACTACAAGGACTTATTTCCTAGAGTTTCATTATTATTCTAGATTTACCTTGAAAGTCATTAGCCGGTGAACAAGTGAGAGGGATGACTTGTTATGAAATGCATGATGATGCCTTGTGGTTTCTTCTATTTAGATGGGTGGATGATGATTTTATAATAAGCAATTGGAGTCGTTGTGCAAGGTTTGGATTTAGCTTGTCATAAGCTTGACATTAGGTCAACTTGTCACTGTTACGTATGTAAAACTTACAGAGTATTTGTTAAACTTTGAAAACCCAGATAACCATGTACATTAGGCCAGGTTTAGGATTCATTGTATCTATGAAAATTCCACTTTTATTTTTCAAAACTGATTCAAAACCGATATGGCAGTAAGCTTAAGTTCTCTTTTATTCGATTGATTATTTTTTCATTGGAGAATTATATTTCGTTTCATTCCTTATTTTTTTTAATTTATTTGAAATTATATTTATAAGGAATTGTTTACATGTACCAAAATGATATTTATTGTTAGGATTTATCGAAAGATCAAAACTTAAATTTTGAATGTGCCTAGATGATGTATTTTCCAAATATCCAAAATTTTAAATCAGTGTTCAAAATGACAATTTTGTAAAATATCATATTTAAATTACATTCATGCTGTGGAACAGCAATTGAAACACTCAAGAAGGGACTAAACATTGGTTGGTATTTGGTATCGGCAGTGCCAAGGCAGGAGATTACGGATTTTTTCCTGCAGTACCAGTGTAGTTCAATCAATGCATGTGTACCATGGGCTTGAACAAAGAACAAATCAATCAAGGAGCTTCCATGGGTACCTTTCATCCAGAACACTGTTCATAGTTCACACCCTTTTTCATCTTGAGGAGCTTCCATGGGCTTGAACAAAGAACAAATTGTGCGACCAAGCCTTGAATCATGGTCTATAAGTGAGGGGCAAGGAAATTTTGAGAGATTTTAGAAAATCTTCACCTCAACAGTAATATTAAATTCCATATTTTGCCTTAAAATTCCTGCACAATATTCACCCGGATTTATTCCGACAGTTGTTTATCTAAAATAAAGCAATCTTTTTAAAATCTTGTATTCCACTCTTATTAGTATTACACATCACAATTATTGAATTTTACAGTTGCTCTAATTTTATTGAATTATGAATTTATGCAGTCTTTAACTAGACTTTCTGAGCTGTGTAACTCATTGGATTGTTTACCTCTTTCTCCGTTTCTAAGTTGTGTAACACATTGCATTGTTTACCTCTTTCTCCGTAACTTGCTTACACTCCTTATGTACATTAACACCACTCACTTAGTCACTAGTGGGTATTGGTATGAACATCCATTAGAATTGAGATTGAATAGGCCTAACTCAACCTCAAAAGCACACATATAAACTTTCTAGTGACTTTAACCTTGAGAGATGTGGGACTTATAATATATCCCCTCACGCCTAGAAATGATTGTTTGGAGCCTGAACATTTGTGGGTGGGTAGCCCAACAGTATTGGATCGGATAGGCTCTAATACTATAGAATTGAGATTAAGTAGCCCTAACTCAACCCCTAAAACTAGCTTATGTGGTGAGGGATGCCTCGCAATTATAAACTATCTAGACACTTTATTTTTGTGAAATGTGGGACTTGTAATAACATCTGTTAAAGTGATGTGGTAAAAGCATTGGTTTTAGTGTCAAGTGCTGTTGCATGCTCAGAAGATGTCCTTGAAAGCTTAAATATGAGGGGTTGTCTTCTCTTACATATCTTAAACATTCTTGATTACTTGTGATTATGATGTGCCATGTGTTTTAGAATCTAAATTATGTCTACATGCAACCATCTTAAATATATTTTCTGTTTTCTCAGCACTTGCTCTCGTCTTCGATGGATAAAACAGTGCGGCTATGGCAGTTGTCTAGCAAGTCGTGTTTGAAAATTTTTTCACACAGTGACTATGGTGAGTACAAGCAGCTATTATATCTTGCAGCATTCTATTTGCTTTTCTTTGTATCAAGTAGGTTTCTTAGAAAACCACTTTTATCACCACAATAATGTTAGCACTTGCATAAAATATTCTTTTATATACGATGCTTTTGCTGCCCTTTCCTTTATCAAATACAACATCCCTTTCCAATATTAAGTGTCTCTTAAGGTTTTAGCACAAGGAATAGAAATCATTAAATTGGCTCAAGTATAGTAAATAGGGTAAGTTACACTCATATCCCTAGCTTTCTGAAAATTACACACACCACCTCCCTATTTGACCAATATATACACACCTTCCCTCTGTTTTATCATTATACTGAGATGCGGTAAAAATTAGATTGTAAAAGGTTTAACCCCACAATCTCTCTATGCATAGAGAGCTTGTAAAGCTAGAAAAAAGCAATCACAAAACTCTATTCCAATGTTATTATGAAGGGTACTTGTATCATTTCAATTGAAGAAAGCAAAATAAAATAAAGTATTAATATGCAGGTAATAGCCATATGTACTAGGAATTGTTAGTTACATTAATACCAAAGGGTTTAAGTTTTTCTAGACGTGAAGTTGGTGTAATGCAGGGGTGGTGTGTATGTGGTCAGTCAAATAGAGGGGTGATGTGTTAGTTTTGAAAACCTCAGGAGGTGAGTGTAATTTACCCTAGAAAATATTAGTTTATATTGACATTACCCTTTGTCCACCTTTGTTCTAAAATAACCATCCACTTGGACAAAGTGGTATATTCAATAAACATTGTATCTAGACACAAATTATATCTAGATATATTGTTTTTTTAATGTACCACTTTGTCCAAGTGGATGCTAGAACATAGGGAGTAATTACTATATTTTAACTGACATAAGAAATGTAAGATTAAAGTTGAAAAAATTAAGGGCCTGTTTGGTATTCATTTTCATTCATTGTTTTTATTTTCTGGATTTGAAAGAAGAGGTATTGAAAACAATAAAATATCTGTTTTTTCTTTTTTCTTCAAAAAATCCTAGAAATAGAAAACACTTGACATAAAAACAGTGAACGAAAACACTAACCAAACATGCCCTAATTCTTCATGGATTCCCTCAAATGACAAATCACTTTGATTTTTTTTTTTTTAAAACTTTTGTAGGTTTTGGTATAAAGACACTTAATAAACCCACTCCCCAGTAGGATAACCTTAGTCAGCATTTGTGCGATCAGTTGGTCTCTCCATGAATGCATATAGGCATAGTTTTATTGTTTGTTAGTCATTGCTTTAATTAAGGGTTCTTTCTGTCCGCTGGATGCATACTTAAATTTAGCAATCAAAGCAATTCTGTCACTTCCATTCCCCTCGTATACTTTTTTGTTGGTTTGATTCTGTTATTATACCCATTGCTTCAATCTGTTTTCTGTTTTCTGTTTGGCAGTGACTTGCATCCAGTTCAATCCTGTTGATGATAGATACTTCATTAGCGGATCTTTGGATGCTAAGGTTCGCATATGGAGCATTCCTGATCGGCAAGTCGTGGATTGGACTGATCTGCATGAAATGGTCACTGCTGCATCATATACACCTGATGGTCAGGTTCGTCTGCATTAAAGTGAATCTCGTTGTTTCAAATTTAAATTATCTTATTTTTTAACT